>NC_134585.1:98908149-99252149 GCF_037038515.1 Microtus pennsylvanicus | reverse complement strand
TCCTCCTTGTCCTTCTCCTGCCTAGAACAGACACTCCCACAGCAGCCATCAGAATTTTGTTGAATATCTCTTCTCAAAATGTCACTTTATTGTGATCTGAAGTGGCAGATTTCTAAGCTTCTTCTTCTTTACTTACTTTATTTCTCGGTATTGAGAACCATCATTTGCCTCTCATCTGCTAGAAATGACAAAGTTAGTTCAGCCGCCTGTCCACGAGATAACAAGGAGTGAGTCTGTTCTCTACCTGTCTGTCTCCAATTAACCCTTCTCTGCCACCCACCACCACCTCTTCAGTTCAAGATCTCACTAGATCTGCACAAAATATAGAGTTTCCTTTCCTTTAGCTGATGAGAAAGGCTCCCAGCCCAACTGCTTCCATCCTCCTGGTAGTTACATCCCCTCAGTTCTCTGGTCCCTTCAGCCCACACATCCATCTAGATTCCCCCAATTTGGCATGTGTTTTGAACTTATACCACCTTTAATAATATCTATTTTCCACATTCTCCCTACATGTCAATGAGCAATGTATTTGCCATTTACAGGACCTAACACAGACATCACTCCCCCATGGCATCAAAATAATAACGGCTAACAACTACTGTGTGTGTATGCTATAATGGAAGCAATTTACTAGTACTGCAACATTCAATCTTTAAACAAGTCTACTAGAAAGATACTAATAATTCCTATTAAAAAACATGATGTAAAGAGAGGCTAAAATTATTAAAAAATTTGTCCTACAAGAGTTGTTTGCAAGTCTATCTAATTCCAAAGCATAAATAACAAACCTTTCAATGAGCAGCTGATTTGACTTTGAAATAAGCATTCTGCTTTTAGGAAGCAGACGTCATTTTGAAACTACTCATTGGTTGTTTTGAGATAAGAAGTTCAGACCACAAACTCTAACAAGCGCCCATTTTACAATAAGCTGGGTAGTAAGTCCAAAAATTCACTGTCAAACACAGTTTTAGATATATATAAACATGTCAGTGGTGGATATATCTATGTGAGGGGAAAAAGTGGCCATAGTGCCATTATTAGCTAGCTCCCATATACAGTAACAAGAAACATAAAAAAGATTAGAGCCTTGTATTACTTACTACTCAACCCAGTTAAAAGTCACCTGGTGTATTCAGCATGACCTCTACAGTGATACTCTGCTGCTGTCTTTATAAGCAGACATTATTATCCTCCTAACTTTCGAATACCCGGTAGCAGCTTCATTTCACCTAGCTTCTCATTACAAGTTGTTTATTGTTGCTTATTGGCGTTGCACGCGGCATCCCGCCCTGAACTGGGCTTGATAAAGCCTCCAAAGACAGCCTCAGGAGAACTCCATAGAAATGGCCCCAAGGCTGTCTCCAAAGTGGCCCTGTCTCAGTTGCCATGGTAAACAACTAGGCAGATTGCTATATTCAGTTCGCTGCCAGGGTCGCCATGGTGACTGCGAAGGCCTGCTCCTTAGAAGGACCTCACAAGGGCAGGTTTCCATGGTGACACCCATCCTGCATATTTCCAAGCAATATTTTTTTTGGATGTCCAGTGGCCAATCATGGCAGATTCACTTGTGGGTGATTCCGGAAGGTTGCTAACAATGCATCATGGCACATGGGGATTTTAGTCTGTATAAAACACAAGACTGTGGTGGGCATAGCTATGTGATGAGTGAAAGGACATATAAACACAGGATTTAAAAATGTAAATGTGGAATTTTACAAATCATTAAACTAGACAGATCTGTTTTGATGAGTAATAAAGTAAAATTTTAAAACCTGTCAATGAATATACATCAATTTAAAAAAACTTGCAATGCTTCCCTTAAATATGACTGCTTCAAACCTTCATTTCAGGATATAGTAGAATAATTAAATTTTAAAAATTCTCCAATTTTATACCAACTATGAGGGAATTAAATACAGTGGGCATCAAACACACACACATACCACACACACACACATACCACACACGTACATACCACACACACATATACAATATATTAATTAATTAACTTTAAATTAAAAAAATCTAATCTGAAATGATTTTAAGTACTTTTTACATCCACTTCTAACACAGTGTGTCCTTTTGAAATATAGTTCCACATTTTCTTACAGCCCAAGTCAATGAAAGCCACAAAGATAGAGAAACACAAGCGGTAAACTTGAAGACTTCCAGGACAGTATGTTAGAGGTTTTTTAGAAGAACTTTGAGTATTCTTTGTTGAATATTAAGAATCAACCATACAACAAAGCTCCTCATCCTTAGTTCAGTTTTTAGACAGTGCTTTCTAAATGATTTTATCAACCAATTTAAAGACATACCAGATCAGCATCGGCTTTTTTGTAGGTCAGAGCTTCAACTTTGGAGTCCAGTTCTGTTTGTATTTGATCTCTTCTTTTCATAACGCCCTTCATATCAAAATAAAAAAGGATAAATCAAGCTGGGGTTTGCTGTAATATTCTTCTCCCATAACAACTATTTTTATTTTTGAATATTAATAATCATGGGGAATATAGTTCTGATGTAATCAATCATTTGGGGTAATAATATTTTTATAGTTTAGCTTTCTTTACTCTTTAAAATCTCAACTGTTATCAATATTTAAAAATAATTTTTATAAATGTTTTATTATGTTTCCCAAAGCACATTTTATCAGTTTAAGAACTACATGTACGCTGATGGCAAAGTCTTCAAAGAGACCAGAATCAGAATAAGTAAGCAACAAATTCTCTCATCCACTGGTGAATCCGAGGGAGACCTGGGTCACTAACCTGGAAATATCTATAATCATTGGAGCATCTCATTTGACCCCAAAAAGGACAGTTAATCAAACTACCAACTACAGCACAAACCAGAGAACTGAAACATGCATTTCCATCTTAAGAATTTTACTGTAGCCGGGCGGTGGTGGCGCACGCCTTTAATCTTAGCACTTGGGAGGCAAAGGTAGGCGGATCTCTGTGCCAGCCTGGTCTACAAGAGCTAGTTCCAGGACAGGCTCCAAAACCACAGAGAAACCCTGTCTCGAAAAACCAAAAAAAAAAAAAAAAAAAGAATTTTACTGTAGCTCAAAGTGTGTGAATATTCATCCACTAGCCAAGCTTTAATGATATATAATGGCTTCTTTGGTTAACTGATAGCCTGAGCTTGTCTTCTTGTATAATTATAACTTCATGTCTCAGTGTACTTAAACTTAAGACACCCTTGTGAATCAATGGAAAT
This sequence comes from Microtus pennsylvanicus, assembly GCF_037038515.1. Lineage (NCBI taxonomy): Eukaryota > Metazoa > Chordata > Mammalia > Rodentia > Cricetidae > Microtus > Microtus pennsylvanicus. The sequence continues at coordinate 99,248,930 of NC_134585.1, read as the reverse complement.
GCAGGACCCATGTAAAACTTTACTATATTTTCCCTGTCTTTCAGATTACCTTTCCTTAGGCAGCTCAACTTTCTAACAAGATTTAGACTTCAACGTCATAGGCACGAGGACTTGTTCTTTGTGGTCATCTTTCCCTGGGCTTAACAATGTTAATTAAGGGGACATTAAATCTGACTCTGGGTAGGCAAACAATTCCACCAGTAACAGAAGAGTATAGTACATGAAGAGATGCTTTACAGAGAGAAGCATCTAGACTTGGTAAGATGCATGGAAGTCAAAGAACACATGATTAAAGTATTTAATAAAATAAATACTTATAAAGCTTTTCAATGAAAACTAGGAGGCACTGAGTTAAAAATGTGTCCAGAGACATATTGAGTCAAGTTTCTCTCCTTGCAGAATTGCCTCTCTCTGGTAATTTACAGGTAGTTAAGAGCTGCTAGAGCTAAGGGCCTCATGAGGCTATGAGAAATCTATAGGCTGTTAACACTTGCTAGGGAAAGGAGAGAAATTTTCTTCAGCGGTGTTACCACTAATAAGTTGTTCATGCTCCTATAACCACCTTCTTTGTTCTTATAAGCAACCCAATAAAATTTAGTGGTTCAAATCAATGACTCAAGCAAGCAAGCAAGCAATAAAGCCAATCAATCAAGCAATCAACCAACCAGTAAAAAAAAGCATGAAAGCGGAAGTTGAAAAGAAAAGTATCATCTGGAGCAATGAGGTTGTGAATATGATGAAAATATATGCATGTATACAGATGGCATAATGGAGGCAATTATGCACAAAGATATGCTATATAAGAAACAAAGTAGATTAAAATTTTTCCTAATCTCGACAAAAACCACAGAAAACTCCACGAATTATCACAAATTTCTTTATAACATTAACTTTGCTTAATGTCAAGATTCCTCTTTAGTGGTTTGAGTAGGTATGGTCCACCAGAGACCCACGTATTTGAATGCTCTGCCTATAGGGAGTGACACTCTAAGGAGGTGTGCCCTAGAGGAGGTATGGCCTTCTTGGAGGGAGTGCATCATGGTGGAGGCAGCTGTGAGCTCTTACATGCTCAAGTCTGGTCAGTAGGACACAGAAACCTTCTGCTGTCCGTGAATCAAGATGTAGAACTCACAGCTCCTTCGACAGCACCATGAATGCCTCCCAGCTGCTATGTCCTGCTATGATGATAATGAACTAATGCTCTGAAACTGTAAGCCACACCCAATTCAACGTTTTCCTTTATAAGCACTGCCCTAGTCATGCAGTCTGCCCACAGCCACAGAAACCCTAACTAACACACCCTATTTTTCCTCTAATCGACATGACTTCTACTATAATTAAATTCCACATACTTGGGGGTATACGTCTGTAATGTACTTCACATTTATAAATATATTTTGAATATAAATATATACGTCATACGATTACACAATTTTAATTATTATTTTTATCAGGATATCGCTACTGATTATTTTAACTCAGATTACAAGATCCCAATATAAAAAGAAGAAAACAGTAATATAAAAACTACTGTCTAGGAGCTGGAGAGATGGCTCAGAGGTTAAGAGCACTGACTGTTCTTCCAAAGGTCCTGAGTTCAATTCCTAGCAACCACATGGTGGCTCACAACCATCTGTAATGGGGTCTGGTGCCCTCTTCTGGCCTTCAGACCTACATGGAAGGAATGCTGTATACATAATAAATAAATAAATATAAAAAAACAAAAAAAGTACTGTTTACATCATTGGTGACTATAAGATAATTCAACCATTGAGTAGGTAAATAAGAATGCTTTCTAGTAGATATTATGATTTTCCAGGACTTTAATTACACAAGAATTTGCTTTACTGATTCCTATCTTGACTTAGCACAGGGATGGATAAATACTATCTGATTGATGAAAGAAAACCGACAAACCAGATTTCCCTGAAGAATCATGAAGAGATAATAATGAGAGAAAACCAAGAGTTCAGCCAAGGAGATGTGAAGCCTAGGACTCTGATAAACAAGCAGTGTTTGTTTATGGAAGACTCCCCGGAATACAGATAAGAACAAAGTCTGAAAAGTTCACGCAAGATCTAATGACTCTCTCAGAGAAAGCCTAAACATGATAAACGCGTAAACAAGAGAAGGACCTCATGTTTAAGAGGCTATACTACCTTACCTAAATAGAAACAATTTTTGAAAAAAGATTCCTAGAAATCAGGGGTGTATAACATCAGAAATCAATCATGGTTCCAACTATAAACAGAAGGGGCTATATTGGAGTATATGATTCTACTCCCTTGTGGCTATCCTCTACCATCTCCCTAAAACATTAGACACCAGAAGGAGCCACTTTTCTGTACAACATACTGAGAGCAAAGGGCGATACAGGAAATAAAATTGGCACTACAGACAGCACTACCAAATGCAAGAATCTGGGAATCTTAAGTTGAACTGAGGAAGAAAAATGTAAAATGTAGATATAAAAAAATAAAAGGTTTTCAAATGGTCAAAGAGAACATTTTAACTTGAAAAATTTCATTTCAGAAGCAGCCCGAAGGCAAAGCAGATATCAAGCCCCTATTCAATCACTCTCTACATAAAATATACATAATACATATTAAGTATGTTCTAAAATCATAAATGATACAGGAGAGTAACTCTCAGGGAAATAAATCTATAAGACACACAAAAGAAATATTTTAAAATAAAACATTTAAGTGCTAGAAGACTGGTCCTGAAGTAAATCTTAATTGAGGATGCTTTGGATTGACAACAATCATATAAATCATTGGTGCTGCTATTGAGTATTCTAATCCTCTCCTACATGGTTTTCCAGTCATTGATTCATGGATGCTGTGAATCAACAGATATCCCTCGGGCATCTACATGTAAAACATCCCACGAGGAGAGGAAAGAGTGGTAAAAACACAGAGATAGGATCAAGCAGGGAACAGCAGTGAGACTCTTGCTAGAGTGGCTTACCATTAGCATCTCACTATAGAGCACGTACTCATGGACGACAGGGAGCAAGACCTCTGACAGCCCGGACATCCGCTTCTCAGTGGCCTTACAGCACTGGTCGATGCAGCTGGCGATGCCTTTCAATGTGTCAACTAGGTCTTCTTCTGACGCTGACCACACAGTATGAATGGGGCCATATTCTTTCATTTCATCCAAATAATCTAAAACAAAGAAGTGACAGCCAATTTACATTTTAATACATATTTTTATTTGTATTTACTTGGTTGGTTGTAGAACTGTGCACTACATATGTTCGTGTATCCACTGAGACCAGAAGAGGGTGCTGGGACCCTTGGGGATGGATAGATTTGCAAGCAGTAGTGAGCCAACAACCTCTGGGAGAGCAGTAAGCACACTGAAATGCTGAGCCATCTCTGCAGCCCCTAAAAATGTTTTTTTCTTCAAAATTCCTGTATCATAGACAATATGACAGGACATTGTTTCACTCTATACAAGTCTTCACACTTGGATATAAGCAAATGCTTATATTATCATTAGTTAATATAATACCATTATATTAACTAACGAGCTATCCCAGGTTGTACAAGTTAGTTTTTGAAGTTCTTTTCTCTAGGTATAAACAAAATTGGATGCCCTTTTCACTGTCCAGGCTTGGAGAAATATATCATACAACCATCATAGCTATTATAAACTTCCACCTATCATATACCTGAGTATATCAGCGTCTCAGGATGTCCTAAACAAAATCTGTCTTTCTCCTTTTCTTTTAACTATATACACTCTCCAGTAGTAGCCATGGCCCATTGACTAAGCAAATCTACAGGGCTCCTCCCTATACTCTCAAAGAATCACCATAAACACAATGATACTCTTTACATTTAATCTTCTGTCTATGTGGTACACCGAAATCTATTCTTCCAAGTGAAGCTACTACTAGCACAACTTATTTTTTCATGATCAAGTGAACTCAACAAGTTTCAAAATAATAAAGACATGAGTGATCTCATGACGATAAAGGTGTCAGTCTTAACTTCACTCTTCTGAGTCTAGGTTCATCTTTGGTAAAGAGTGTCAACACTAAACCAGAAAACAAGACCTTTAACAGTTCTGTCCTCAGGCTGTGTGCTCATTGATGGTTATTGTTAGGTAGCTATTTTTACCAAAGAGCCTCCTTTAAATTACACAGCATTCAACTCACACCAATATGCCAACATTTATTAATTCCCCTGGAATTCAAGTCATAATATATGTATCAAGTACACTGTGCAGTCTGCTAGGCAGGCACAGTTGCAACCTCTTCTTTAGTCCACAGCACAGAGAAGCAATGCAACATGTGCTCAGCAGCATTCTGCCAAATAAACTGGGGAGCAGAAAAGAAAAAAAAGCCAAGCATATTTTTTTAGTGGAGAATGAAAAACATCAAAAGAGAAATTGTCCTCTAATATTTCCTAATGTGGATATGAATGAATGACCTGCACAGGTGGAGACTCCAAAATTCCTGAAGGACTCTCCATTAATATGAGTGGAATCTAGTCCTCCAGGTATATTAAGTGGGCTTTATCTCTTTTTTCATTTTTTTTAAATCAATGTTTCTCATACAATATAGTTTGATCATGTTTTCCCTTCTCCAAATCCCTCCTGGCCTTAAATAATGAGAATTCTCCAGGACAGGCTGGAAGCAATCACTCCAACAACAAGAACGTGACATGACAATGTCTGTCAGGATCAAGGTTCCTTCACAAAGAGTAAAGTCTACTAAACATCCTCTTTGCCAGTAATTTCAAAGCTTGTGGACACCCTTAGCACTCTTACGTGTCAATAATTTCCACAGAATGCTTTGAGTTGCTACCCAGCCTAACTGTGTATCCAGAACCTGCTTCAGAGTTTGGCAATCACAGAACCTAGCTAAAATCATTAACTTCCGGAGAATAATAAAAACAGTAAACCCGGTATAGGGCTGCATAACTGACTCCTAGCATGAGGTCAGCTAGACAGAATACATTTTGAGATCCCATGCAAAGAGGAAAGAAAGAAAAGAAAGAAAGGAAGGAAGGAAGGAAAGAAAGAAAGAAGAAATGGAGAGGCAGAAAGAAAGAAAGAAAGAAAGAAAGAAAGAAAGAAAGAAAGGAAGGAAGGAAAGAAAGAAGAAATGGAGAGGCAGAAAGAAAGGAAGGAAGGAAGGAAGGAAGGAAGGAAGGAAGGAAGGAAGGAAGGAGAGGAAGAAGAAATGGAGAGGCAGAAAGAAAGAAAGGAAGGAAGGAAGAAAGAAGAAATGAAAACATAAAGAGGATCAAACCCAATGATTAAACTGCATCCAGTCACTACATAATGAAGACTGCACATCTTCTAGGAAAATAATTGCGTTTTTTAAAAAAATTATTTCTTTGTTAATTCTCTGTATGTTTCAGTATGTATATATGTATGTGAGTGTGCTCATCCATGTGTCTGCATATGGAGACTGGTGGTTTATGTTTGGTGTCTTCCTCTATGACTTTCGCCTTTTATTTTCAGGTAGGCAGGATCTCACGGCGAATCTAGAGCTCCCCTGCCTTTGGCTAGGCTGACTAGGCAGGGAGCCTCTAGGATCCACCCGTCTCTCCTCCTCAGCTCTGCGGCTACAGAGCTACAGATGGCGAGCCTTTGTGCCCAAGTTTGCACGGTTTCGGAAGATAGAAACTCAGTTTCCCACACTCCCGCAGCAAAGTGCTTCAACCACTGAGCTGTCTCCTACTTCCAAACTCCTTTTCCCCATTATATACATTAGTTATTTATCTGGGGAGCGGTGCAGCACATGCGCCACGGGGCGCCCATGGAGGTCAGAGGACAACTTGAAGAAGTAGATCTCTCCTTTGCCCACACGGCAGCTATCGACATAGTACAGACCAGAAATACGATCAAATTTCCCTCTGCCTATCTGCAAGGGCCTTACCGTTTAATGACAGAGGTAGACAATCAAGAAATTAACAAATAAGCCATGGGTACAATAACTTCTATTTGTATGTGACCCTTCATCTCCACTACCAACCTATATTAGAAAACATGTTTGCTGACTCAGCTGTCTCTTGTAGCATTAAAATTAGAAAATAAAAATCATTTAGGAATAGGAATAGAACTACTGAAAACTAAAGATTAGCCTGATCTGTAAGAGGCAGTTAATAGGAAAGTCTTCATGACATGCATTGAAGGTGTTAACACATCATTCTGCTCCCAACACCACTAGAGAATATGAAAACTGCAACTCCTAAAATGTCATTCTTTCACTTCTGGGTCAAGTTCATGTTGAATCTTGATACTACCATGGTAGAACTAACTTCAAAATCTCAAGCTCAGAGCTAGAGTTGCCGTCATGGTCTACACACAGAAGCCAGAACAGCTAGAGCTCCACAGAACCAAATGAAAAGTGGCCACAACTACCTAAAAACATTTAGGAAATGTGTGTATGTGTGTGCAGGGTGTATATGCGTGTAAGTGTGTATGTGTGTGTTTGTGTGTGAACTGGTGCTCATGCATGAGTGTGCAGGTATGAATGTGGTGGGGGTGTCAGAAGTTAACCTTGGGTGCTGTTCCTTAGGAAGTAATTACTTTGTTTTATGAGAAGGGTCCTTGAGTGGGACATTAGGATTACTGACTCAAGCAGACCTATTGGACGATGATCCCCAGAGATCTACCTGCCTCTGTCTCTCCAGCACCAGGGTTCTATGCTTATGCTACTACCCCCAGGTTTTTATGCTCATACTACACACAGGTTTTTATATTGCTGCTGGAAATTGAACTCAAGTCCTCATCTGTGAATGTATGCTAAGCACTTTATAGACTGAGCCACCTCTCCAGTTTCTGAAAATTTTTCAATGGATGGCATAGCATGAGTCATAATTTACAAGTAAAATTGTAAGAGGGTCAACCACACCACATCCCACACCACAGCAGCCAAAGTGAAGGTCCAAAAGAGGTCGAACATCTGTATGACCAGTCTTAGGTGACCCCACATACCCCTTTCTTCCTTGTAAATTCTCTGAGATATTTTATCTATCAAATTGATTTTCTGGCTAAATGTCTCGATGAAGTTGTTCATTTCCGTGAACTCATCCGGCCGGTTCCTCACTCCTCTCATGGAGGAAGCCACAGCTCTGACTGTCTGCCCCATCCTGCTCAGCAAGCCAGGCCCTTGCTTCTTATAAGAAGACAGTTCCTAGAAACAAAAAGAGAAAGGAGTGCGGTGTGTCAATCAGCAGCATCCCACAGTGTGGTGAGCCAATCAGCAGCATCCCACAGAGCAGCAAAGAGTGAGACAGAGACAACAACACACTGCACTGTGTGTCTTTTAAAACACATGCATTTGAGGCATCTAAATTTATTTTTGGTAACATCCTCCCACACTCCAGTCTACTGGATAAATAGTCCATTTCAAAGCACTTGTGTAAATCAGGTGGGCAGTCTTTTCTCAAAGCATACATCTTTAAAACAACAACCCTGGGATCAGGGATCAAGAAGATACCCAAGAAGTCCATGATGTGATTGGAAATCTATATTTCTTTCTTTTCGATTTATGTTTATGTTACGTTCATGTGGGTGTGTTTGCCTGAATGTATATATGCCTCACATTCATGCAGTGCCCTTAAAAGCCAAAAGAGGGTGTCAAATCCCCTGAAACTGAAGTTACAGACAGTAGTAAACTGAACTCAGATCCTCTGCAAGAGGAGCAAGCGCTCTTAAATATTATCTCTCCAGTCCCCAACCTAAATTTTAGAGCAGGTATTCCATATAAAAATGACCTCAAGATGATTTCTTAGGGCCCACGTTAATAGTGAAAAGAGTGGAAAGCTTGATAAATTTTTCAAGTATAATAGCAGATTATTTATTGAGAGCTTGATATGCTCCAGTAACTACAAGCATAGTCTTAAAAGTACAACTGAGAATACACCCATGCTCTATTATCTTCCTCATGTTCAAAGGGAAATAGTGGCACAGGAAGAGCAAGTTCAAGGTGTACAAGCAATTAAGCAATGGGAGGACGTGGGCGTGGATCACAACAATCTGCATTTAGAGGTTCCACTGCTCCACAGGACACACTGTGCCTCCTTCAAGTTCTCATCTTAGTTTATAAGACATTCTCCGATCACGGTTCTTCACCCAAGTGGAGTGGGAAAATTGGGATGCCACCTCCGCTGAATGACTGTCTGCAGAGGAAGCTGTTTAATAAGACACGTAGCTAGTTATTTCAGAGTTAACGTGGCAGAGAGAGCTACAGACAAAAAAAAAAAAAAACAAAAATAAACAAGAACATGCTATATAAGGCTTTGCAGCCCACAAAAAAAATCATCCCTTGAGAAATACAGTGTGCTTAAGTGAATAACAAAGCAAACAGAACTCATGGATTTTGAGAAGGGTTGCAGCATTTGGGAAACGTGTTTGTTTGGGATCAAATAAATTGGAGAGCAAAACACATAGGAGATATATATATAGACAGAAAAGAAGGAACTCAGGCTGGAAGTTGAAGGAAGATCTGCTTGCTTTAGCAGAGGGGGGAGTGGACAGAGCTTGTCTCATAAAGGGACAGGGCAGACCATTACAGTTATTCCTGACGAAGTTTCTCAAGGATCTTTTTTTTTTTTTTTAAGCACAATTGACAAACACATTTCAAGGACACCTTTAACTAATGTGTAAATGCAAGAAAGAGGGAGGATACAGGCTTTTGCACATGTGAACACTAAGAGAGCCTTATGAATATAAAATAGAACCACTTACCCAGGCCTGTGCAGTGAGGAAAACCTTGAAATCTTCATTAAATGTTAAAGTTGGATGATCAGCGATCCTGTTCAGAAACTTATGCAATGCCTTCCTGCGGGTTTCGATGAAGTCATCGTTGAAACGTTCCACCATCCCTTTCACGATAAACTTTTCTGGCAACGGCTGAAACCAAAAATAAAAACAATAACTATCTGAGAAAACATGGGTTTGACAGTGGAATAATTGGGGGTGGAGATGGAGACAGGCTACATGGGGCGGGGGGGACGTCAAAACTAAGTTTACATGCCAATATATAAAAAAAAGAAAATATGTATTTAAAAAAAAAATCCATCTGAGGGTTAGTAAGATGGCCTAGCGTGTAAAGGCACTTGCTGTCAAGTCTGACAACCTGAGTTTCATTCCCAGAATTCACATGGTGGAAGACCAGGCTGACTACCTGAGCTCAATCTTCTGTGATCCACATAGTAGAGGAGAATCTCCCTCCACCCACCCTCTGTGCCCAGCATCCCATGTAGTTCTGAGACCTCTATATACATATGCATAAAAAATAAAGCATCAGTTCATATTACAATAGTATAAAAAAATCTATAGGTAGGTTAAAGGGATTAGAAGTAAATGTTCTTAAGATAACTGAATCTTAGTATGTTTAAAGGAATTGTGGTTTAGACATTCTAAAATATTCATGCTAGTACAGGGGCTACAATATAAACAACCACAACCACAAACCCTTAAAACTTACTGGAATAATGAGCGTGGGATGTGCTTCTTCTAGTCTACCCTTCAACCAGAGGAAATCTTGATAACGTCGCCTAACTTCAAATTCACTGGAATCAAATTCCCCACGAGATGTCTGAAGGAAGCAAGAAAACATAACAGCCCTTAAAGTATATGACGGGAGACATTCGCTTAATTCTATTTCAGATATTACGGAGGAGAGGGCAAACTGGTCTCCAAGAAAACTTGCATCCTAATTATTCAGTGTTTGTCAGTCTGCATGCATTTTTTTTTTTGTCATCTATTCATGCAGCAGATGAAATGAAGCGAACTTTCCGGTTTTTCCAGAAAGAAAGCAAACACCACCCTTAAATTTGAAGTCCAAACTGAAAACTTTGCTTTCCAACAACCATCTGGCTGTTTTAACTACTAGTACTCTGGCGTGATTTTTTCGTTTGGAAAGTGGGCTCGGAATGTAGGTTTCAAACATTCTTCTTTTCTTAACGTGATTAACATTCAGAATTTGAGGAAAGTTCTATTTTTAAAATCTGGAAAATAACCTGAATATAACTGAGAAGACTGCTCTCTTGGATGTGGTTCAAATGAACTGCTTCCACTAAAATTTGCTGTTGGTATGTAAAAATTCTAACATTTTGCAGAGTGATTTTGCCACTTTTTCAAAAAGAATGTAATTAATGGATATTTAATGTGAAAAGATATTTCTCTCTATAATTTCTCAAGGGGTTTTATTTTGAGCTACATGCTTAAACTCCAAAATTTTAGCAAATACATTACGCTGTCTGTTCCCAGTAAATGAAAAATCGCTGCCAGCTCATGTGACAAGGACATGGGCTCAGTATCAACCTCATATCTCCTGCCTGTATCTCAGGCCAAAATAAAAGTAGTATTTCTCTAATTCATACTTACCTCTCATGAGAAAATAACCACTTATACCAATGTCTCACTTAGCTGAATTTTTGCATATAAAATACATATAGTAATATTTAGGTTGAGGTTTTCCTGCAGCACTAAAGATAGAATAAAATATTGCAAACATATCACCCTCTCACAGAAAAATAACAACTATCCAAAGTGGTGAATTAGTTTCAAAAGTAAGCAGTTTAAGTCATTGGGTATCGTTTTGACCATTTAGAAATCATTAATAAGCTCATGAAACTGTACAAATCCTTAGAAGTCTATGTTTATAATATAACACAGTATATCTTAGTAAATGTTCTCTTTGCAGTTGGAAAAAAGTTGGTATACATCAGATGCAGAAGCCTAAGAATCTAAATGTTCACAAAACACTTCAAAAATGTAATTATTTTGCAAAATGACACAGGATATAGAAACAGTAAAAACAGAAAATCTAAATCCAGTAAAAACATGTTTAACAATACATACATGCTGACTGACATGTGGATGTATATATGCATACATACACACACACACACAAATGAATGAATTAGTCACTCTCCTCCGACTGAACACCAGGCACTACAAACAGGTTCGTGAACAACTTCCAGAACAATAAACTGATGGGACTATTAATAACAATGAATGCATTCAAGTAACGGTTGAAGAAAATGTCTTTCAGCTGTCTATTTCCCCAGTCACTTCCAATTCTTTAGTAAACAGAAAACAATTTGTTATAAATTCCAGCATGAAAATGACAAATCATACCAAAGAATCACTCAAGTCTGTCCTTATCACTCTATCGCTGACTTAAAAGAATTTCCTAACATATAACAATTGAAGAAAACAGAAAATGTGGCCAGGTCTCAGCAGAATATTTCTACTACAGGATCTTATACTCTGCCTGAATGGGATACGGCAAGGAAAGAAGCTATAGCTATCCGAGTTTAGAAAATGGCTGATTTCTGTAGAGTATAGAGTCACCATCCCATCTAAAGCAGAAGCTTCCCAGCTATAGGACTAACTGGGTTTGAAGACAGATCTTCAACTTAGAAAGAATACATATTCTACAGGGTGTGCTTCTGGTGACGATATTGCTTCCAACTTGAATGCAGGTTTCCATTGGACCAATACTACAAACAGTGGTTACATTTTCATCTGCGACCACAAGAGCTAAGAAACTTGACTTTGAGCACCAATGGGTCCATGTGAAACACACCCTAAATGCACTGATTAGCTCAACAAATGCTGACCTTTGATCCAGGGTGAGCAGGTATTCTAAGATCACAAGTGTTGTGGAATATTATTTTAGGGCGTGTTACTTTTGTTTGTGCTCTGGATCAGCAAAGACATGCTTGATTAAATAAAATTCACCAGCAGACAGAAGGCAGCGTCAGCCACTAGCTGACCAGATGTAGCGAGAGGAGCCAGGTGGAGAAGGGTTTCTAAGGAGGGGCAAGGAGCAGCACAGAGAACAAGTTGGGAGAGGGTGAGCCGGTTGAGCTGCTTGCCACTCAGCCTCTCTGGGGAACAGAATCCTACCTCAACCTTTGAATTTTGAGTTCTTGGGAGGGACAGAGATTTAGATAAGTTCTTTTGTAGCTTTAAAAGAATTGGTGCTTGAGGGAACATAATTTCCTCAGGCTGAGGCTCTTGTGGCAGAACCGCTGTTGGTAGCGGCAGGGTTGAAGCTGCTGACAAGGATAGCCATGGCTTAACAGGCAGCAACAATTAGAAAAGAAGACAATACAGAAGATTTACAAAACTGCTTTAGAAATAGATGAGTCTGAATATTCAATTCATGAATAAAGAGCATCAGCTACTGCCTGCACACGATCAGACATTAACATGTTTGTCGTCGTGATAATAATATAGGAGAAAAGACCACAGGTAATTCTCTTAGAAACTAATTTCTACATGTCCAAAAGACAAAGTACTTCATCAAAGTAGCCACCTCAGGATGTCCATCTCAGTCCATCTCAAGAACAAAAGCCCTTTCCTCTTGAGACAGAAGCCTTGAACATGAGAGTGCTGGCACTCACGCTCATACAGCTGAATAATTCTTAAATGATCCTAAGCATGAGGCTATCAGAGTTTACAAGTGATTATGTATATGTGTATATTCGTGTGTCGAGGGCTGACTCTCAATAGATCGCAGCGAGGGAGCTGCTCTGCTACGTACGAAACCCCGACCCAGAAGCAGGTCGTCTACGAATGGTTTAGCGCCAGGTTCCACACGAACGTGCGTCCAACGTGACGGGTGAGAGGGCGGCCCCCTTTTGTATATGTGTATATTCTTACAGACCTTTGAATGCATGAACTGCAATATTATAAAACTAAAACTGAACTTGGGGGTGTATTTCAGTTTGTAAGAGCTTGCTTATCTTGCATGAGGTATGACACTCAGCACTGGCTAGGCCAGGTGGTTGGCTCACAAGTAATCTCAGCACACAGCAGGTGTGGGCAAGCGAGTCATAACTTTAAGTCACCCTAGCCATCTAGTGATTTCAAGGGCAGCTTGGGCAAGGAGTTTTCTCAGAGAAGCCATCCATAAATGTCCAAGGTTTGTAGCAACTTTGTGTTTTCCTTCATAAGACTTAAAATTAAATTAACAGTAAATCAATTCACACCAAAATTTTAAAGCAGAAATCTCTGTCCAACATGGGTCGCCTGGCCAGAGATAGATTCGTAACAGATAAAAGAAATACTCTGAACAACACTAGCATTTAAAGAAAATTGTGTACAATATTGCATGAATGATAATAATCAAATAAAAAGTTATTTTAATAACAAAATTCACATCTAACAGATGTTCATATATTTATATATGTAATGTATATTTATTGCATATAAGTGTAGTCAAAAAGTAGAAAAGGGCACTTAGTTTATAGTAATGTGAAAAGTCAGTTTGCCAGTTCTACATACACACAAATGTAGTGGGAAAAGATATACTAAAGTAAATGGTTTATGTTTAAATAGAACTCTGCCAATTATTATGCTGTAGAATTCGTGTAAAGTTGTTGAATTTCAGTTCCCAACGGAAGGAAATGAGGGCAAATAATAGTATCTAATTTCCTTAATTGCTTTCAGTTATGTAGAAAGTGTTTAAAGCATTGCTTGCTCAATGTAGTCACCATTGACGGCAACTGGTTCATATGTTCTAATGTCATTTTTATTATTACTTTTATAAAAGCAGCCCATTTAAATATGATGGGAAAAGACAATAAGATGGCGCAGCAGGTCAAGACACCGGCCACCAACCCAGACGATCTGAGTTCAAGCCCAGGGACTCCCATCTCCCTCACGGTGTCCTCTAACACTTGGGCAGTGCCACGTGCACTCTTGCACTACCTACTTACCCTTGCACACTAAATTAATTTAAATGAAGTCAGTTAAAAATGTCGTACAAATGAGGACAGTTCATGTGTGTCATTGCTCAGAACCAGATCTCCCGGGTGCTTCATAAGGGACATCTGAGAAAGTCAAATGATGGGGAGAGAGTTGTTTCAAAGATCCTCTTCTGGGAGGTGACAAGGACAAGAAGGTAGGTGCACAGTTAGGATAGCGAGAGCACAGAACCTCAGGCCCACTCTGAGCAGTATGCCTGTATTCATGTATTCAGGTTTCTACAAAAGTCTCCAAAGTTAGTGCCATTATCCTATTTACAAATGAAGAAACTGATAAAAAGAGGTTGATTGACATGCCCAAGACATAAAGCAAACGAGAGAAATCTAGATTCAGCTTTCTGCTAGCTTGCTAAAACCCATCTTGATACCATAAAATATGAGGACTTTACTCATTAATTCAACAAAATAGTAAATTATCAAGTAAGTCACTCCTGTTTGGAATTACTAAAACCTTCCTTGAGAAGCTCAGACTCCCTGGAAATAAATACAAATCCTCACACACTTTTCTACTTACTAAAGGGGAGATGCCAGTTACTAACCACTTACCGCATAGGGCTAAGTGTTTTACATTGATTGTTTCACCTAAGTCGATTCTCAGAGAAACACCAGGTTCTATTACAGAACTAGCATTTGCCGAAATCTCTAGATCTTAGCTTTAAGAACCATGAGACTTAGAAAGATTGAGGATGCATTTTTAGCTGCTTTTCTGTAACTGGATACTTTACATTCTTCAAGGGTTCCCTTGGAATAGTATGGAAGAACAGGGGAAAGCTGGGAGGCACTGGGCAGCTAGAAAAACCTTCTTAGGCAGCTGATATCTTGAAAAATAAATATTACCCTTTCCATCTAAGGAGATGGAGATATCAGACAGATGGAAAAGCATATTCTTACTCATGAGACCTAGGGGCACGTAGAATAGTGACAGCATAGAAGCCACTCTGCCTGAGCAAAGCAAGGGTTGGGAGGAAGATGCGGTGAGCTTATATGATGTAGCTGGGTGGGGTGCACTTTGCACTGAGGGAAATGAGGGGCCAAGGAAAGAGGTTCAATATATACACTTTCAGGAACCGCAATGGGCCAAAGGGTGGAGTCTGTGCTGAAAGATTGTAAGAGGACACTGTCCAGAATCTTCTCAGCTAGAGGAGATGTTCTTCAGCACTTGAGAACCACGCTGGTGATGGGTGAGCCTTTCTAAAATAGATACTTAACTTGCAAAGAGAAATTAGAAATTAGTCTTAAAAGTACTTACTGAAACCGATTACATTTTGTTTCATTTTGTCTGACATTAGCTTTCTTTGTGTAAAGGATGGCAGACTTGCTTTCTGAATCGATTTCTCTTGTATTATTGAACGAGCATTTCATATGCAAGCAATGATTGTGGTTTGATCCTCTCTGAGAAGCAAAGAGTATTATACTTTGTAATTCTCAGAAAAATTACAAAATGTTATGTGTCCTATTTTTAATGATTTCCTGTCTTTAACAGAAACCAAACTCTTCTTTTTCCAATGGTATCTATCTATCTATCTATCTATCTATCTATCTATCTATCTATCTATCTAATCTATCATCTATCTATCTATCTATCTATCTATCTATCTATCTATCTATCTATCATCTATCTATCTATCTTTTATTTATTTGGGGTATGCCTCATGAAGTCCAGGCTGTCCTTGAACTCTATACATTGCCAAGTTGGCCTTAAACTCAAGTTTCGCCTGACTTAGCCTCCAAGTGCTGGGATTCCAAGCATGCTCAACCACACCAGGCTAGTTATCATTTTGTATGATAAAAAACCAAAATCTTATTCTTAGCAGAACAACCAAAAAACACCACTTAATAAAGTCAATTCAAATATCAGATTTCATAGGAGCCAAATAAAGGGCAGCTAAGATGCAATTATCTTACCAAAATAGCTTTCATAAGAAAAGTCAATGCACGTGATTCTTTAACACTACACATTTTCAGAAGCTCGAAGAAAATGGTCCCTCAGCATTTACCTTGGTTATGATCCTGTAAGTGATGAAAGTTTCAATTGTAGTGACATGGCTTTCAGGGGCATCAACTGTAATGAAGAGATCCTTTAGATCTGGTTCATCTTCAAACTTGACTTGGTTTATCATCGACAAAGGGGAAGTTGGCATCATAGGGCTGAAGGAGTTCATGTCCATTAGTGAGGCATCCTAAGGATTAAAGCATTTATGAAGTTAACACCAGGCACTGGGGATAAGGCTCAGTTGAAAAGGGCCTGTACACAAGCGTGAGGACCCGAGTTCAGATCCCCAGGACCCACATGAAAACTAGGTGCCATGGTGCCCATCTATAATCCCAGGACCAGGAAGAAAGACAAAGGTGATTCCCTGGGGCTCCTTGGCCAGCCATCCTAGCTGAATAGATTAATTCCAGGTTCAGGGAGAGAGACCAACTCAGAAAAATAAGAGATCTATCAAGGAATACATTCAATCACCCAATGCTGACTTCTGATCTCCATATGAATATACACACACAATGCACACTAATTCACACATATTTGTACATGTATGTACAGACAATACATATAACACACACACTCATACAAAAACTGACTTCAAAATAAACAGTAACAATTTTCAATTTCTGAGATACTATCAATATCACTAATATATAGTAACAGCAAAAAGGACTCCTGGTATCATAGTTGAATATGTATGCTAAGTACTTATTTTTATGTGGCTATGAAACAGTCATAGCTCAGCAGTTAAGAGCACTGCTGCTCTTCCAAAGGTCCTGAGCTCAATTCTCAGCAACCACATGGTGGCTCATAACCATTTGTAATGAGATCTGGTCCCCTCTTCAGTAAGACACCTGGTTAGTCATCCTCATCAACATAGGCCATGAAGCTGAATATAGACAATTTCAACAAAACCGCCATATAAGGGGTGCCCATGCGTGTTTCAGTATTGCCAGGGCATGAATTTCATTTATTCATTCATGAAACATTTAATCTATGCTTGCTCATAAATTCTACCTAAAAATGATGAGAGAAGAAGAAGCTGTAAATTTTCAAGATTCCACTGCTTTGAATGTTCACATTATCTCGAAAATACAATAACTCAATAGTTTTAAGAGACGGAATTTACTTTGGTAAGCTTTAGTAACCTCAGAATGAGGCTGGCACAGGGGATGACTAACTAGCCACTTTACTTTCTTCTTTCTACATGAGAGGACAGAGAAAAGACAAAATAAAATAAAACACCATTGTAGAAGCAGAGTAGTTAGTCCAAGACACCAAACCCATCAACACTTTGACCTTACAGAACTAAGAGGAATTGATTCTTGTTCCAAAATGGTTCTGGAATTGGAAGCACCAGAAGTTGAACACAGAGGTGGGAGTTGGGCTAAAATCCAGAGAAACGTCTAAATTTAAATCAAACAAAAGTTAGGGTCTGGGAGTTGGCCCAGTTGATAAAGAACTCTCCACGCAAATGTAAGAACTGGGATTTGAACCCATAGCACTCATATCCGAGCCAGAAAGGTGGAACATCCATCTGCAAATGTCCAGCAAGAGGAAATGCTTGACTGAAACAGCAGACGAGGTGTCATGTGGTCACAATCATTGCTTAGAAAAGGATAATGATGGCTCTCAACAATAAGAAGGTGCAGGCTGTTGTCATCACAAAAAAGACTTGTGAAGGATAAACAGGGCAGATTTGAACCAAGTATATAGGGAGAATCTCCTGACTAGTTGCACAAAAAGTTCAAAACAAGAATTTGGTTAGTTTTCTCTTTTCAACTCATCAAGGTTTCTATGGCTAAAGAGAAATGTTAAAAGTATTGCAACAAAAAGGATAATTGTCTAAAATGAAATAAGAAATGCTACATAACAGAATCCTAAGAAGCCATGAAGAGAACTTAGAGCTTCCAAATAAGTACTCCACCAGTATGTATAAAAAAAAATCTCCCTCACAAACCTTCCAATACAAATAGTAGTTTTCTAAACTGACAACTTTTAATTTGGTAGGCAAATGTCCTTTAAATTTCCCTGACACTGCATGCAGCCCCCTGCTCCCGCTTTCTTTGTGTCCACCCACGCTGCTCACCACCACCCACTTCTTTTACCTACTTCGTAATTTTGTGTTCTATTTCCTCTGCTGAAAATGCAGCCTTTTGTAGAGTGGGAAGGAGCTGGGTTGGCTTATGAAGGCTCATAATTCCACTGAATACAGTGTGGTGTCATAAAAACATGCTTCTATATCCAGCAAAGGAAGAAAATTACAGGCTGAGAATTCAGCAACATACAAGATTTCAGTAGAAGGATTTAAATTACTACGAATCCCTCAAAAACATTTTCAAAACTTCAATAAAACCAACGTGTTTTAGATTTGTTCTCCCCCACAAAAAAAATGAAAACAAAATATGCTGACATGACTTAAAAGATGACCCTTGACATAAATAACTGAGGAAAATAAGTGTTTGAAAAGATACGCAGAAGCAATTACTCCATTTAATCTCCTGTGTTTGGTGAGTTTGGGGAATGGATGGTTAACACATGCTCTAACAAAGGATTCAACCTCCACCAGTTCTTTCCCCTTTTCCTTCCTTCTCTCTCAACTTTGAAACATGAGCATTATCTTACAGTCTTTTAAGCATTGGAAAAGAGCTTTCTACTTTTTTTAAAATTTTTCCCCCAGACATGCCAGCAGAAGGGACATGATCTTCATGACAAATATCTTCTTGAATTATATTTAATACCCTCTCCACTGCCAAGTCAATGAAAGCACACACACAAAACCAAGAAAACCAAGACGTGAATATATAATAAAGAAGAAAGCTTAGCACATTGCTAAAATCTCTTGCATTCTGTCTTTACTCCAAAGCAACAGTCCACTCATTTTCAGAGAACACTTGAGCAACTTCTGAATCGATGTTATGGAATGGCCAAATCATCCACAGACTTAATGCAGGTTTCACTGTTGTTATTCTTGGTTCTTTAACTGTTTCTGTTCCATTTCAATCATGCCCCACCCCCTCCACCCCCAAATCCTCTAGACTCATAGGTTGAAGACCTACACCTAGTACCTTTGAATGTGACATTATTTGGTTAGACGGTCTTTGTGTGCTTGTGCATGCTCATGTACATGGGGATGCATTTGTGTGGGGTACAAACGTGTTTGAAGGTGTGAGTAACGGAGGACAATAGGTATCGTTCCTCGGGAGCTAGTTACCTTTTTTTAGACAACATCTCTCTTTGTCTCAGACCTCTCCAGGGAAGCTAGGCTCACTGACCTGGGAGCACCAGGACCTAGGTATAGACCTGTCTTTATCCCCCTAGCTCTATGGCTCTATGCATGTAAACAGACCTAGCCTTTTCTTCTGGCTTCCCTGTCTCTTTGCCTCCCTCCCTCCCTCCCTCTTTCTTTCTTTCTTTCTTTCTTTCTTTCTTTCTTTCTTTCTTTCTCTTTCTCTCTATTTGGTAAAAATGGGCTTTGGGAAATCAAACTAAGATAGAACAACTGAGCTATCTCTCTACCCCTGACAAGGTCTTTATAGAATTAATTATGTTGAAATAAGTTCATTCGGTCTAGAGTACCTGCACTGATCCTGTAGATGTGAGTTCAGACACTAGTACCCACATTAGGTGGCTCAGAACTGCCTGGAACTCCAGTTCCAGGAGAATTTAACACCTCTGATTTCCATGGGAACCCACACCATCACCTCCATCCACCAACCCCGTTAAACACACAACACCCTACACACAAATTAAAGATAGTAAAAATGAATCTTTATAAGTATAATAAGTTCATTAATGTGACACCTAATATAATTGGTATTTCTGTAAACTGTATTCAATAAAATGGGGAAACATACATGGTGGAGAAAAAGATGAAGAAATACAAAGACAGCTATGAATAAGCCCAAGTGAGGGGCATGGGATAAGTTCTTCCCTCACAGCCCAAGAAGGAAGCCTTACTCTTGAATTAGTGGCCTTCAGACCTGGGAATGCACCATTTTCTGTTGTTGACATGTCCAGTCTGTTGAAAATTTGTTATAGCAGCACTGGCAAACTGATACAGTGTTTCTACACCTACCTTTGTACACAGTGAAAGCCTGGGGATGGAAGGGAGGGTGGAAGGAAGGCACAATGAGAAGGTGCCATCCACCACCTATCCCTTTCCTGCTTTGTAGGTTAATAGCCAACTCCAGTAATGATTCCCAGAGGAGGCTGCTGACTCTCTCCTAGTTCCCAAACTGTACCACTGAAATAACAGAAATCCACATCTGAAATTTAAAATCCACGAGGCCTTGTCAATAATTGAATGCTCAGAAGATAAACACCAAAAGAATTACGTTCAAAGGTGAGCCATGACCTCTCAGGGATGTGTCCCTTTCTAATATCCCCCACTAACAAGCCACTCAGGATCGCTCATGAATATAACATGAATTGCTCTGATAATGCTAAATCGCATCCGCCATCTGTGCGCAAACTACGATTTTCTTTTTAACAAGCAGAGAGGGAAGAGAAATCAGTGTGAGAAGTGTGATAAATCAGAATACTGGCATGAAAAGGCCATGCGAATAAAATTGCTGAGGCACGAGAAACACGCACACCAAGAGACATCTGGTTAAAAAAAAAAAAGCGACGTCAAGTGGAAGGAGTTTGAGAAGCTGTTGTAAAGAGGGACACTCATCTTGATAGGCCTAAATTTAGGCTTGCCAGCTGTGTTTTGATTTACAAATCCTTCCAATCTGCCTGCTTATAATAATAATAATAAAAATAAAGGAGACGGGCCCAGGAAGAGTGCTGAAGATGTGATTGGAGGGAACACTACCACTGCCGTTTTCTATAACAGAGCACACAACACTCTAATTTTGTTTGACATAATTTCCATTTCGCAGTAATGTATACATCCTTGCAAACATATACCACAATTCATTTATTCATTCCTCAGTTTCTCTTATCTTTTAATGTCTTAACGGTGCTGCCTCAGATATGGTTGTATTCCCTGGGGCTTCGTGTACTACAGCAAATTCTGAACAAAGACATAATTTTACTTGACACAATTGTTCATAATTTTACTAGACATATTTTCTCTTCTGGAGAAAACAAAACATGCTATATAAATCCAGTGTGCTTTGTCTCTATCCAAGCTCATGAGGAGATTTAATTACCAATGTGGTAGGTAATATGGAAGGGCAATGACATCCTGACTTTTCTGAAGTTTAATTTCTCATTTGCAGTCTTTTAGATAAGTCACCTATCACCTGGGATCCCACAGTAGGGAGACCACGAACACCCTTACTCTATAAAAATGTATTATTGTGGGGTGGGGCCCCACACTGCAGTCCATGTGTGGAGGCCAAGGAACAACTTTTAGGGGCTGGTTCTCTCTCTCCACTGTGAGCTCAGGGGATTGAACTCCATCATCAGACTCTAACAGCAAAGTCTTTTAATTTGCTGAGCCATCACACCAACCCACGCAGTGCTGTACCAATAGATTTCTATAGTTCTCGCGGGGCTGCATGAGTTCTCTGCAAAGTGGGGTGATGGCAGCTTTGCCGCCTACAATCTGCAGCCACATGCCAACCTGCTCTGCTATGTCTGTCAAGACCCCTCGCTAGATGTGGCTTTCTGATCTTGGAATAGCCAGGCTCCACATCCATCAGTTTTTTCTTTATAAATCGATCAACCGCAGGTATGATATCATAGCAACACAAAAGAATTTGACATAATACATGAAAAAGAAAACCCTGCACAGCTGGGCAGAGCTAACCTCAGTTCAAGCTTAGAGCATAATTGTGAATCTGGTCAAGTTACTAGGCTTTTCTGACCTTCAACTTTTCAGTTGCAAACTCTCAGGAAAGTCACATTTCATTGTGAATCATGGAGGGTCAGAGGGGAGAAGATAATAAATAACTAATAAATGTGATTGTGCAATGTGTGTTTGAAGGTGTTATATCCATTGTCTTTGTCACTAACCGACCAAACAGTAAACATTTGGGGATTCTTAGGATACCTGTTTTCTGTTATTTTTTTGAAGTTGACCACTACAATATGAAACTGGCTATAGACAACATATAAATGAATGTGTGAGCCTGTGTTCTAAAAATTGTTTACAAAAATGAATCCAAATATATCTACCCTTCTTTATGTTATAGACATTATATAGATAGCTACCTGATATGTAAACTTTATCTTAAGTGCAATGGAATATTCTGTTAGATTCATATTTATTTTTTATTTTTGCAGTGATGAGATTGAACCCCTGGCATTATTTATACAAGGCAAGTTATCAGTCACTTAGCTACATTCTCAGCACAAAATTCATCCTGAAAATATAGTACATTTAAGTATGATAAAGATACACTCCAAGCCGGGCGATGGTGGCGCACGCCTTTAATCCCAGCACTCGGGAGGCAGAGGCAGGCGGATCTCTGTGAGTTCGAGACCAGCCTGGTCTACAGAGCTAGTTCCAGGACAGGCTCCAAAGCCACAGAGAAACCCTGTCTCGAAAAACCAAAAAAAAAAAAAAAAGATACACTCCTGGTTAATGAACAAAATGTCTGCCAGTTTTCTTTGCAGTTTTTTTTTCATAGAATTTATAAATACAGATTAGGTTTTGTTTTTTTCTTTTTCTTTTTAATGATTGGCATCCACATGTGTGCCTCAGTAACAGATACTGTTCTATCATTTCAAAGCTACTTACACTAGGAATGCTAAGTCTGCACATGATAACAGGCCTCCTGAAACAGCCTTTTGAAAGCCAGGCTGGGGTATTGGATGCACACACGAAACATCAGCCAACTTTCCAATTGTGAATTCAACGATGACTAACTGGAAACAGAATAAGCCAGGAAAAATTCTCTAAGCAGAACTTCTAAAGAGGTTGACGGTAAGGCTCTTACAGGCACAATGCTGTACAATGCTGTACATTCAACTAGAATGTGGAGGGAGGACGGTTCCTAGCACAGCGTGGGCTGTGCTCATAACAGCCATGGGCAAAATGGACTTACGACATGATAAACTATGAACAGTCCCTTAAGCAAAAATGTGGCCTTGACAGACATTTTCCAAGGAAAGGACCTAGATATCACATTTATAGATCATTTCAGGGAAGACTTAGTATACATACATATATATATATATATATATATATATATATATATATATATATATATATACTAGAAAAACCAACAGATAAACGGACACACTCAATATTTTCATTTCTGAGTCATTCTAAATAAACTGGTACAAGCTACAAACAATAATTCATTCAAAAAAATGGAATTATGCATGAGGTACAGCATTTAGGAAACATTCACAGACTTCTTGGTATCTTTCTCAATAAGAATGAGAAATATATGTTCTACTTATTTCAAATTAAAAGTATCCTACGTCCTAAATTTTATCACCACAGAACCTCCTCTGACTACATGGAAAACGTTTCTATATCCCATACTGAATAAAGTAGTCACAGTCCTATCTCCACCGAGACTATCAATACATCACCACAATATACACTCTTCAAAGAACATAAGCTGCAAAGAGATAGAAATATGCTTGTAGGACCCTTAGAAGATCTCACTACAAATTTAAAGTACACGATTATACCACTGAAAAGCATCAATCTGAAGCACAATGGTGAACACCGAGCCACCTAGGTACGAGCAGTAATTGTGTGTGTTTATTTTCCTTAACCCTCTGACAACCCAATGTAGGTAAATGTGATCTGAATGCCATCCAAATGTTATGTTGTATTGTAATACTAAAATTTACAGAACTAGTAAGATTTGACCATTATCACTACTTTAGAAAGTGGGTGGGGCGCACCGACTCTCATGGTTTTATTTCATTTACCAAATGTTCACCAAGTACCCAGTTTGTGTCTGGTACTGTGTTGAAGAAGCAACAGTGGCCAAGACTGGGGGGACTTCTGCTCTCAAGAAGTTTGTATAATACCTGCTTGAGTGTGAAGGAATTAATCAATATATTTATAAAGAGAAAACTAATGATCCCTAGAAAAACAAGACCATTCCCCTGTGATGCAGGGAATAAGCTTTGTTGACTTTTATTTTGTCTTTTAAACTACAGGTGTATGGTTGCATACACCTGTAATCCCAGCCCTCGGAAGGATCAGACTGATTTTGAAACACACCTGAGGTACTTAGTGATGCCCTGTCTATACACACCTGAAAACAAAACAAACAAAAAAACGGGAGTAAACGTCAACAAAGAAAGGAGTAGGGTCTAGTGAAAGGAGTAGCCTCTCTGGGGAAAGCGGTGAAGGAGAAGGAAGGAAGGATGCTGAAAAGCTGTCCTTGAGGAGGGACTTAAGGAGGCTCTCTGAAGAGTTACTGTGTACAACACTGAGGCAGGAGAAGTACTGTAAGAGATCATTAAGGCCAAGGCAATAAGTAAGTAAGTAAATAAATAAATAAGGTAAACACTGAAGGAGCAGATTGGATGGGTGGATAATGGGTTTTACTGGGTTAGACTCTCAGATAGCCACATTTTTGTGGTGTCGTTCTTTGCAAGTGAGGGGAGTACTCCAGAATGAACGGTGTCCTTGAAATCCACCAGCAAGGTGGCTGGCAGTTCCACAGCTGGACCCTGCTGAGGAGCTGTGTCTTAGGTGTGGTCTTACCGGGACTGTAAATGGACCTTAGCCAATCGGATGCAGTTAATCATGAAACCAGTGCGGTTACACTTAACCTCAATTACACTTCCGTGATGTATTACCTATTGGGAAATTTTCCCTTTTAAAAATACTTAACACTTGATTACAGATTTGGGTTTATTTCTTCAGAAAGACCCAGTGTATTAACTGCCTAACAGTTTTCAACAGGACCACAGTTAGAGGTTGCGGGCTTCATCCTGTGAGAGGACTATGCACTTGTTAAACACCAGGCAATCTGTAATTCCTTTTTGTGGAAGATCAACCAAGGAGCCTGACCAGAGACTTGCTTTGGACTCTGGGATGCATCTGAACAAAAGATTGCAGATCCATGGCCCGTTTCCATCAGTGTTCGTGTGCTTTTCCCTCTGACTCAAGGACAGCGTGTTCCAGTTATCAGTCACTGTCATAACATGGACTGAAAATGAAGAGGCGTTATGGGGCAGACTCAAAGCCTATTGGAGGGCCAGTTCAGCCTTGACAGACAGGGCCACAAGCAAGAAATAAGTGCTTATTGTAAGAAAATCCCTGAGACTTGTGCTGAGCTATGGTACGCCCTAGTGAAAACAGAAAATGCTCAAGGAGTTAAAACTGGGGTCCACATTTGACTGGCTCAGTCTCTGACAAGAAAAACAAGCAGGGTTCCTTGTTTCTTTTTCTGATTCTAAAGACCCATCAGCCCATCAGCCAAGAATCTGATATGCTTTCAGCTCACAAACAGCAAGGTTTCCATTTTAATTTGAAACACACTTTATATTGTTCAGATTTCATTTTAAACAATGAAGCTGTTTTCTTTGAGATAACCCAGACCCAGAAAAACAATTATCACATGTATTCACTCATAGCTGGTTTTTAAACATAAAGGAAAGAAAACCAGCCCACAAATCACAATTCCAGAGAATCTAAACAATGAGGACCTTAAGAAAGATATACATAGATCTAATCTACATAGGTAGTAGAAAAAGACAAGATCTCCTGAGTAAATTGAGAGCATGGGGACCTTAGGAGAGGGTTGAAGGCGAGGGGGGAGCCAGGGAGGGGAGCAGAGAAAAATGTAGAGCTCAATAAAAATCAATAAACACACACACACACTCACATTCAAATGAGTATCATTTATATCACAACAATAAAAAATACCTATGTGGCTGGGAATGACGGCACAGGACTGTGATTCTAGCCCTGATGTGGATTCCCCTCTGTATGCTTTGATAACCATTAATGAATAAAGAAACTGGCTTGGCCTATATCAAGATAGAACTTAAGTGGGGAAAACTAAGCTGAATGCTGGGAGAAAGGAGGTAGAGTCAGAGAGGGGCCATGGAATCCATGCTGGAGACAGATGTGCTGAAACTTTGCTGGTAGGCCATGACCTCGTGGTGATGCACAGATTAATGGAGATGGGTTAAATTAAGATGTAAGAGTTAGCAAATAAGAAGCTAGAGCTAATGGGCCAAGCAGTGATTTAAATAATAAAGTTTCTGTGTGATTATTTTGGGAGTCTGGGTGGCCGGGAAATGAACAAGCAGCCTTCCTACAGCATAGCACTGAGGAGAAAAGAGAATTCTGACTTCACGGTCAAGTTGGGTTACATAAGACCTTGCCTCAAACAAAGCAAAATCTAACAAAAATTTAAATTGGTAGTAAAATAAATAATTTTTTGTTTGTTTTTGTTTTTTCGAGACAGGGTTTCTCTGTGGTTTTGGAGCCTGTCCTGGAACTAGCTCTTGTAGACCAGGCTGGTCTCGAACTCACAGAGATCCGCCTGCGTCTGCCTCCCGAGTGCTGGGATTAAAGGCCTGCGCCACCACCGCCTGGCTTTAAAATAAATAATTTTAAATTATGAATAAAAATAGAAAAAAATCACTTCTGAAATAGATTTTGTTAGCCATGGTATCAAAGCCTGCAATCTCAACACTGAGAACTGAGAGTCTAAGGCCAGGCTGAGGAGCATGAAAGACCCTGTCTCAATCAAACAAATCTCAATCAACAAAACAAACGTACCACATAAAGGAAGTCAGATATAAAATTCCATATAGGGTATGGCTCTATGCATAAGAAATAATCTGAAGAATTAGTCTCTGAAGAAAAATAATAGTAAATTAGTAGATGGAATTGGCTGGATGATATGATAAGTTTTATGGGGGACACAAAAATGTACTGAACAGTTGACATTGACTTTACCACTCCATTAACTGACTTAAGAAATTAACCCCCTCACAACAATGAGTGAATTTTAGTATATGTAAATTATACCTCAATAAATGTGGCCTTTAATGGGAAAGAGGTAACATATCAAGTATTAGCACTTCCCAAAGTAAACATTAAAAATGTTTACTGTTGAGCGAGAGAATGGCTCAACAGTTAAGAGCATGGACTGCTCATGCAGAGACTCCGAAATCAGTTCAAAGTGCCCACATTCAAAGTTTACTACAGCCTATTGGATCTGATGCCCTCTTCTGGTCACCAGGGCATCTATACCATGTGCGCGCGCGCACACACACACACAATAATAAATAAATAAACTTAAAATAAAAAATGTATTAAAATATTATTTTTAATGTTAAATACTACTGGCTTAATTTTCTGACCTTACTGTGTTTTAGTGAATCTGCTAATAGCCTTACTTTCATTTATTATCTATACTACAGGGGACATTGTGTTGTCCATCATGGTTAATATATATACACTATCAGAGTTAATCAAATATTCTGCTTAAAACAGGCAACTTATTTTCATGATATGATTCTTCACCAACTTATAGGGAAGCCTTAAAGTATATCTCTCAGGTGATTATGTCAATCCTTAATGTTTACTTGTGCATTTTCTTCGGAAAGAACATAGCACAAACAGACACATGGAATTCTGAGTTTCCTCATAATCACTCTAGCCACTTGGAAACAATGAAACAAGTTGTCACTTCAGAGATGTGCCAGGGGACATCATTAAGTCCCTCAAGGATAAAAACAGAAAACTACAGAAAATAAGATATTCTTTTTAGACTTTGGAGTCTAAACAATGTTGTTGACAGCTTATCAAAATATATGTAATAATCTCTATTGTTCTGGAGCAAGAAGATAGAAACAAACAAACCCTTGTGTCTCACAAAGGAAGCGTCCCTGTGGAGTCTCTGCCCTTTTCCGCGCCTGCTTTCCTAGCCTTCAGATTTACTCTGCATCCTATCCATCCCTTACCATTTCACTCCTTGCTTTAAGAGTTGCCTTCCAGCCTTCTAACGATCTGAGTCAGGTGCTAGTGACTTACTTTCTCAAGAACAGAGAGTGTGTTGATGATTCTCCTGCCATTTATACACCTTGCCTTCGTCTCTTCTCATACACCACCAAGAGGGGATTTTTTTCTTTTTTTTAAATTTATTTATTGATTTATTTATTAATTAAAGATTTCTGTCTCCTCCCCGTCACCGCCTCCCATTTCCCTCCCCATCCAGTGATCAAGTCCCCCTCCCTCACCAGCTTGAAGAGCCATCAGGGTTCCCTGACCTGTGGGAAGTCCAAGGACCACCCACATCCATCCAGGTCTAGTAAAGTGAGCATCCAAACTGCCTAGGCTCCCCCAAAGCCAGTACAGTCCAAGAGGGGATTTTTATCCAGGATCTAGGCACAACCCAGCTCTCTGTCATCTGGCAACGATTACTCAACACTGATTAAGACTAATTTGTTTTTCGTCTGCTTAGTTTAGTATCTGGATTGGAAAGAATAATATAACGCAAACAGCCTTGCCTGAAATCCAGATCATTAGCAAATTATTGTTAATAATTGGGTTTATAAATTTAAAAATGTCAAGGCCCATATCATTTGCTAATACAAATGCATACCAAATATCAAACATTCTGTATTTAATTATCTTATTCTCCTGCCTGCAACCTTAGCTTATTGGAAACAGGCAAGCAATAGAAGTTTTACATAGAAGAAAAATTATATGGCAAAATTTATTGATATTTGACCATTCACGGCAGTGTCACAGAGAGCATAGAACAGAAGAAAATTAACTGCATGTATGTACATATGGAAAGAAGAGTAACTCTTGGAGGATGTACTTGTAAGTTACACAGTAAATACCAAGAAGGAAACTGTTTTGTTTACTCCAATAATAATTATAAGTAAGTAAAAACGAGAGTCAGCTCATGAGTGGCAAGGAAATGGACCTAGATCACCATTAGAGAATCCTGTTCCAGAAGTTTCTGAATCATCCTTTCTGGAAGAGGTTCTAAAATGCCGCATTTCAGACAGCTCCAAAGATATGGAACTCATCCATATCAGGACACTGAGTTAAAGGGAAAGAGAAGACAGCAAAACTAATGCATGTCCTGATCACCAAGAACCTTGACCAGAAAGCTCACTGCCCACCTAGGTATGCAAGCACACTTACAGAAGACAGGAGAAGATGAGGACAGTAAACACCCTCGGGCTCTATCAATTATTCTTAGAGATTACCGTGTAAGTAACCACTCAGATGGGGCAGAGAGAGCCCAAAGCAGCATGAATTCTAAAAGCAGAAAGACAAAACCAGGCTTGAGGCATGCTTGGCTCAGGGATTAAGTGAGAGGACTGGAATTCAGATCCCAGAACCCACATAAATACAGGGTGGGCATGGAAGCCCAACTGTAACCTCAACAGAGATAGGTTAGTTCCCAAAGTGAACTGGTGAGCAAGAGTAGCCATATCAGTGAGCTCTGGGTTAGATTGAGAGCCCCTATCTCAAGGAATAGGTGGAAGAGCAATCAAGGATTGTTCCCAGAATCAACCTCGGGCTTACACACACACACACACACACACACACACACACACACGCACGCACGCACACACACACACACACAACATGTGCACACTTATACACATGCGAAAAACATGTATACACACAGGCATGAAAAATGGAAGGGAAAGGATAGAGCTGACAGAACCATTTCATATATATGGAAAGATATGGTAAGTGATTAGTGCGTAAATGCAAAGTAAATACAGGGCATTGTGCCCTAGATTCCTCAGCAACAACGACACAAAGGGCAGGAAATTAAATAGAAAAGACAACGTTTGGTCTGCACTTCCTGATTGCAGAAAGAAATGAGAGCAGACACCTCATGTTCCCACCATTATGTCTTCCCACCCCAACAGACTGTGTCCATGCTAAACTATGAGCCAAAACAAATCCTCCTTCGGATTGGAAAGAGACACATTGAGAATTAGTGCATGGAGGGATATTATTCTATATGGGCATTAAATTGAAGGATTGGGAAGGACCATCAATTTACGATTTTTTTTTCTCCAATGCCCTTCCAGATGATTTAGCATGATAAAACTCCATTGTAACCCCTCTTCCTGGTGAGAAGGACATTTCAACCATCACACCCTGCTTTCCTCTGGTACCGTTAGTCACCTGGCTTGCACTAACATTTTCAGTGACAGGACTCAGGCTGACACCATGTAATCCTTGTCACTTCAGAAATTACAATGAGAAAACTCAACTTTGAATTGAGTGAAACTTCATTGATTTCAGGCCCCTCAAACTGCAACCATGTAACCCACCCAGCCTTTAGTGATTCTTCAGAAAGAGTAAAGAATGAACCCAGGTCTTCCTGAGCTAAAGCACTTTGCTTTGCTTTGTCTGAAGATTTTCTTTACAGCCATGGCCACCCAAACACAACCTCAGTGAGATGGACACACACCCACAAAACTATGTGACAAAAGTTGTCAGCTCCAGTGTCAACAGAAGGTGATGATATTGATTTCCAACTTACTCTCAACAGCTTCTTAATCTCTCCCTTAATACAGCTTCCTATAGAATAGCTACAACATCCGCATTTAGCAATGAGAAAGCATTTCTCTGCCATTCCTGGCAGTCTTTCAACACCTCCCAACAGCCCTGTCAAAGAAGGGGGCGTGGAATATCCTCAGACAAGGCACAGACAGTTCAGGTTATAGCATTGTCAATACTCCTGGCTACCTTGGAGAAGCAACAATTGTTTAGATGCAGCACTGTGGCATTTGTGTGTATTGATCTTCCAGGTACCAAGACCCATATGCAATGCGTACCCATAAAACAGTCCAATAAAATGTTCTCTTGCAACTTAGTCTGAAGTTTCTTCCTTTGATATTATAAGTGATCACATGTGCTCACTCAAACAGAGAACCTGGGGTTGCACCCTTCTCTTTCCATCCTTCACTTCAAGAAGACTATACAAGAGCACTTCACATAAAAGAGAGCTGTGATAGCACCGAGTGGGACTTCCAGTGGGTGGACTATAAATAGTCTTAGATTGGTTCTATAGTCACTCATTCCCTCCCCTTTCCTCCCTCCCTCCCTCTCTCCTCCCCTCTGCTGGCATCTCTCTGAGCCACAATACAGAAGCAGGCCTTAGGAAAAGAGGAGCAGAGACATTTATCAAATCCTCATATTTACTGTTTCTCCTCATCTGGGTCATTGCCATCAAATGGCTTTCTCCATGAAACAATTTTCTAATTTTCTGATTAGTGGAGCCAGGATTTCAAATACAGGCAAATGGAGGTTGCCTCTGGTCCTAACCAGTAAGATTATGCCTTGGGCTGTATTTTCACTTATAATGACCTCAGTGTAATCTCCCCAATTGGAGGCCTTATCCCGTGTTTCTGACAAGATAGCATTGAAAAGCAGACAGTGCCCCACTGGCAGAAGAGGACTCAGTGTTTCCATCTATGAACTGGCCAGGGCAGCATCATTTCCATCATACCGTATTCATCAAGATGGTCACATACCCCACCTCTAGGTTCCATTAAAGAGGCATAGATCCCATAGCCTGACAGACGGGTGGTAGGTCGCACCAAAAAGGAACACGTGAAAAGGGAGATACAGAGTGGTTTTCTTTATCTGAAGCTACTCTCTACCTTTAATACTGTGTACAATCGAACCAAGTCATCCTTCGTTTTCCACCTCAGGCTCCATCTATGATGAGTGTATGTTAGAAAGCTTGACCCTACCATGATGTCACCTTGGCAGCTTCCCTTGGGGACCCTTAAGCATGCTCTCCAGGGAAGGTACAGGGAAACTAAGAAAGCATGCTCCATGTGGTCTCCCTTCCATGCTACAACCCTGCTGGCACGAGCTGTGTTGCTTTGTAAGTTCATCTGGCACTTCCTACACAACTCCAGCCTTCAACAGTTTCTATACCTCATTCCTTTCGAGCAGAACAATGCTAATGGCTTTTTGATGCTATCGGATTTTAAGTGCTTCATTGGACTTTGCTTGTTCCTTAATATAAACTATAAGTTCTATAAATAATTCCTGCATTAATATTGCACTTAAAGTATTAAAGAAAATTCTGATTTTATCAGGGTAATGACTGATAGATCATCTAACACAAAACAAAGACTGGGAAAGAAACATAAAATATATAGATTTCCATATATATGTATGTATGTATGTAGGTATTTCAAGTATCTTCTAAATAATTGATAGACATGCTGGCTAGTATAGCACGTCCTTCTGTCACTGCTGTGGTTTTAATATGGTCTGAGGAACTTCCTTCAGTGTGTGCTTTCACAGATCCCATAGAAGGTTGGATCTACTGGAAGAGCCTTAGGTTTAAAGGAGTACTCATGGGACCCTGACTCGGTTCTTTCAAGAGGGTCTTAAACAGAAAACAAGACTGGGGCCTCTCCTGGTCCCTCTGGCTTCCTGTCTGATAATGTGATAGTTCCCTCCTTCCGCTATAATTCATCCATATGATGCCATTCACAGGAGGTCTTCTCCACAGCTGAGCTCATAACCAAAGCATGGCCCTCAGCCTCTAGCATCCTGTGGTAGGGAAACTCTTATTCATAAAGTGATTTAGCTTTAAAAATTCTATAATCGTAATGAAAAGGTTGACTATCTAAATGTATAACCTATCATCTTTCAGAAATAACTTCTAGAAGAATGTGCATTCCTTCAAACTCAAACTTAAAAATAAACATGTCTGTTACTAAACTTCTGTTTCATCATAAATAATCTTAACATTTCCATATTTACATGAGACATATTGACTTCTTCTACTAATCATCTCTTTCCAAAATTTATAAACAAAACACAAAATGATCCATTCCACGACCTTGCTAAAGACTGAAAACAAGTCTTCTCCCAATCCTTATCTTTCAGAATCACTTTATGGTCTATCTTTAAAGACTTAATTTATTTTTAATCCATATGAATACAGGTGTGTCTGTGCATGTTTAGATGCAAAAGTGTGCAGGAAGCCAGGATTTCCAGGAGTTCCAGGTGGCTGTGAGCTGCCCCACATGGGTGCTAGGAACTGACCTTAGGTCCTCTGCCAGAGCACCAAGCACTCTTAACCACTCTTTGGCTCTGGACTATTATTTTTTAAAAAACATTTTTAATTAATTGCATTTAGAGCTACTAGTTACACTTCTCAAAAATAACTAGATGTGATAGTGTATAATAAAGATATGAGCAGTTTATGTGTATTATTATTTTCAGAAACTTTTTAAGGGTGAATTTCCCCCATAAAAGTGGACAATTCAAACTGGCATTTACAGTAAAGTGCTTGCTACACTCCATGAGCAACTAGAATTCTGATCCCCAGAACCAAAGGGGCAGGGTTGAATGGGCAGTGGCCTGCCTGTTAACTCCAACATGGGAGACAGAGAAAGGTACTCACTGAAGGAAGCTGAGTATCCAGATGCCAGTTCTGGGCTCTGTAAGTGACCATGTTTCAACTCACATGGTGGAACATGAAGAAGAAATACATCTGGTGTCAACCTCAGGTCCCCATGTACACATACACATATGAACATGAATGGACAGACAACACACATATAACACAGGTCTATCTATGCAAAGGAAAGAGAATTGGCCTCTTTTCTTGTTGTTAATATTTCTCTTTCATCTCCTTGTGAGCAGGTTCTAAGGCAATTTTTACATGATTGCTGTCATTTGCATCCTTTTTCCCTTCTCCTTTATTTCCTTGTGCTGTTGTTTATGTTCTCTGATTTCTTTTCCAAAAAAAAAAAAAATAGTAGTTACTTTTTAAAATCAATACTTGCTGCATTTCCCATGTTTTTTTTTTTTTCTAACAGGGGATCAATTACTCCTTGGTGAGTTCTTGAAAACTCAATAGGCCTCACTTTGATTTTTTTTTACTGTTCCTCCTGGTTTATGTTGCCACTTAGTGTTTTTCCTATCTTGCCATCTAGGCTTCAAGACCGTGAGGGAAAGAAACAGATATTGAATGTTGAAGAGAGAAAAAACAAAACATGCTTTTTCTGGGAGAAAATGTTTTAGTCAGTCAAAGTTCTTATTCTTTGGGTTGACTCCAGAAGGGACATATATTCACAAACACTCTAAGGAGAAAAGGTGACTCTAATTGTGAATGTCGCCAGTAGTAAGGGGCACTGAGAGTTGGCTTCACAAGTACTGGGCAGACCCCATAGTGGAGTAGGCTAAACAGTAGCAGAGCTCCAGAGAGAAAGGCTGGTGAGGAACATTGCCAAGAATGGGTCCAGTGGAATCTTTCATGATTATGCTTGTCCAATTGTGGTTAATGGTTGAAAGTTTTAACCCCTTGGAATAAGCATGGAAGTAGAGTAACTAAATGCTTTTTCAGCATGGTAATTTCTTTAGACTTTAACCAGTATTACACACTTTCACCTTCTAAGGCATAGTTCTTACCTTTCTCTAAGCAGCAAGTACATGAAGTTACGAAGCAGCAAGTAGGGCTTGGTACACATGTACAAGTCTGAAACAATTCTTCTTTTTGGTTTTTCAAGACAGGGTTTCTCCGTAGCTTTGGAGCCTGTCCTAGAACTAGGTCTAGTAGACAAGGCTGGCCTTGAACTCACCGAGATTGCATGAATGCTTCCTGAGAGCTGGGATTAAAGGCATGTGCCACCACCTTTGGAAACTTTGGAAACTCATCTTTTTAAAAGAATACAAAACCAGAAGGACAGTATTACAAGGAGAGGAGTGTATGACTCCCAGCCATAACCTCTACAACGAAATCTGGCAAATGACTAGAATCTTGAGGGGTGGCCTTGTTCTGAAACTGCTTAAGGCCCATTCATAGGCAACCTGGCATTTCCTTCTCACCAGGAACATCTATGACTCCAGCTATCCCAAACATTCCACAGACCCAAGCAATTGAACAGCTCCTCGATCTCAGACCATCTCAGAGTCATCTTGGACCCCAGGAATTCACTGAGACATGGCTTCTCCAGGGAGGCCTAAGGGACAGAATTTAAGAGAAGAGGCTACCTGGAAAGTTTACAGCAATTCCAGATTTTGATATATAACCTCCAATCCCAACACTTCTCCCTCAATTCTGTAAGTTCCACACTAATCTGAACATGAAGTATGTGGGTAATGGGGAGAGGAAGTATTGAGTCACTGAATGGCTCAGTAGAGAGAGTTGCTTGCTGCAGGGCCTGGGGACCTGGGTTCAATCCCCCAGAGCGCACATGATAGAAGGAGAGGGCAGAATGCAGGCAATGCTCTGATCATCACCTGTGCACCAGGGCACAAACACACACACACACACACACACACACACACACACACACATGCGTGCACACACAGACAAACAAATAAAAAATAAAATAAAATTCTAAAGCAGTATTGAAACTAACCATGAATCAATTCTACTTTTATAGTTAAATAAAAAGAAAAGCCGAGTACAAAAACCGTGATACGACGCCCACGGAGAAGACAACTGGGTGAACCACTCTGTAGGCTCTAAAGGGTGCAAAATGAAGTTTGTGAGTTCAGCACTGGAGTCCAAGTACACTGGTTAAGCACTAACTTCTGTTTGCCGGTTGTTAAGCAGGTGGGCCGTTTTAACATCTCAAGGTAACCCAGGTCGCAGATGCTGCAGTCACTGATAACGATATTCCTACTGAGTTCAAGTCCCCCCCCCCCCCCCCCCCCTTCATGGCACCTCTGAGAAACTGCTGCGATACTGGATTGCGCCACAGGAAAGGTATTTTTGCTTGGAACTTTCAGAAAGTGCAAGTTTCAGGCCGCAGGCACCCAAGTCAACCACTAATGCCCATAAGTTCCCTTTTGTCCAATTATAACACTACCCAGAAAGCGCCTCTGAGGCTAGATTCCCAAGCAAATGGGAAGGAAATATGCAGACTGCATCTGGGGTTTGGACCAGAGTTAACTGCACCACTCCTCCACCCTCAATAAAATTCTTCAGCTCCGCCTGTAGTGAAGGCCAGGCTTTCTCCTGTGAAAGGATTTCCACACCTAATGGTCACAGGATTCCAGACTCTCTTAGGGTGTGACCCTACTTTCCCATTCCTGCGTAACAACAGCAAACCAAAAATCACTTTCCTTCAGTAAAGAAATGCTCTCCCAGACTCCAGGATTATCAAGAAGCCTGGAGGAGGAGCAGTTTCGGGCCACACGCCCATGCATGATTTGGGATGCCTCTGTCAAGGAAGGAAAGCCGGGAAGAGTAAGGGGGTAAAAAAATCAGAACTTTTGAGACTCCATAAGCCTTTGCCATGCCTCTGAGAAGGTCAAAGTGCGGAGAAGGGAGTGGCTGGTTGAGGCTGGGTGTACTACTATCTCCAGCTCCGGATCCGACACGGAGTTGAGTCACCCTGGAACTTTCCCTGGACGCGCCGCTCCCGCCACAGCCGCGGCTACGTCCCCTGCCCTCACCTTACTGAACACCTCCAAGTCGTCCTCATCCTCGTCCAGATCCAGCACGTCGGCCTGCAGCAGGCTGCAGGACCCGCTGCCACCCGGGATGGGGGCGCCGCCCCGCGGGCTCTCACCGACCGCCAGCTCCGAGGAACCCGACGCCAGGCGCTCGCCGTCCATCCCGGCAGTGCGAGCCCCGCCGGCCGCCGCAGCCAGCCCGGCTCCCCCCCTGCGCGCCCATTGGCTCCCGTGGCGCCCTGCACCTCCCCGGCCGGCCCAGCTCCTGCCCCTCGGCCGTGCGCAGACGCGGAACTGCGAGAGACCGTGGCGCAAAGCCAGGGCGGGCAGCAGCTTAACCGACCTGGTCCCAGGTCGCTCCCCGGCTTGAGATTCCAAATCTAGGAAGCCCCACCGGAGTGGGCATTGCAGTCCCGAGGACAGGAGGTTGCGTTCTCGCTCTGATACAGCTAAGGGCCACCAGATTTGTGAGGTGGCAGGATCTGGACGCACAACGAACTGACCCAGGTTTATTTCCAGTACCTAAAAGTGCCTTTTTCCTTGGTTGTGATTTTTTTTTTCCCCTTCCGAGTCTGTCTTTATAGAGACTAATGCAAAAATTAAAAACACTAGAACCCCCTGGGTTTTGATTGATTTTTTTTTTTGACCCAGTGGTTGGACCTTGTGGTTATTTTACTGTCAAGGAAACTAAGACTAAAAAATTATTTTGAGTTACTTTCAAATGTAGCTTTCTCCTAGAAGTCTTCCTGAAGTTAATGTTTCCAAGAGCCAAGGACTGCCTGCCAGCAGGCCTGGGTATTGCACGGAGAAACCATCTTGCATGCTTTTCCTAACAGTCCGTGCAAAGCTGAAACTAGCTTTTTGTTCATTGCTTTTCATTACTTATTTTTATAGATCCAAACTGAATGAAAAAATTGAATGCAAATTGATATACGCTAGAACTAGCTTTAATTTTTTTTAAATTTGTACTTCTCAGTCTAGCCGTTTTTCTTCTTTCTTTAAATGTGTGAGTGAATGAAGGTTAATTTAAGAGCCGGACACGGTGGTGTATGCCTGGGGTTTTAGCAAGGGTAGGCTGAGGCGAGAAGACTTCCAGCTTGAGGTCAGCTGATTTTAGCACAGGGAAACCCAGGTTGGAAAATACACATAGAAAAATAGGAAGGGGCAACATAGATAAAAGGAATTTAAATATCTTTTTATTTCTGATGATGAGACAATTCCTCAATGTATTCTTTTTTGACTATTTGAGGACCTCCTGTTTGTTTCAGGATATGCCCAAGTATCTTTCAGCTCAGTCACTGACCATTTAAATGCACAAATTGGATTCTGGACTTTATGGTTTCTGTCCCCCAGATACTCTGTTTTACCCCAGAGATATTTAGGGTCTCATCAATTTCAGTAAGACTTGGGAAGTGCCTGTCTGGTCCCAATTTCTTCTTGGTATTTTCATACAGATTGTGTGTGTATTTCACACACGTGTTTTGTATTCCTTAGGAACTGAACGCTAAGATTTTAGTTTGAGAATCGTGAAATAATTAGTAAAGCACATTACCAGGCACACTGATTCGAAATGACTCTTTACTGAGCTCCACAAAGAATGCAAGTTATTAAAAAAATTATGTTTCCTTCTATAAACTCATTGTGGCTATGGAGGGACACTGAAGTCTATAATTTGCAAACTTTGAACCAGGAAACTCTATTTGTTTGTTTGTTTTTTGAGATAGGGTTTCTTCGCGTTGGCTTTCCTTCACCACGGAGGCCAGGATGGCCTTGAATTCCGATCTCCGCCTAGGGAGTGCTGGGAATTGAGGCGAGTTCCGACACTGGCCAGCTTGAGCCAGGAAACTCTGTTTTGTTTGTTTGTTTGTTTGTTTGTTTGTTTGTGTGACAGGGTTTCTTGGTGTAGCCTTGGCTGTCCTCGAGGAATTCACTCCTAAGACCAAAATGGCCTTGAACTCAGGTCTGCACTCTCAGCCTCCAGAGAGCTGGGAATTAAGGCATGTTCCAACACTGGCCAGCTTGAATCAGGAAACTCTTAACGATACTGTGCTGTGTGTCACCTAATTGTCCAGAGAACTCAGAATACAGGCTCAGGTCACTTAGAACAATCAGCAGATAAACAGTTCAGAGCACAGCCTAAAATATGCCGTGTTCTCGCTGTTGCCTGATTTTTGAGATGCCAAACCACCTTCACTTGTTGCTATGGACACTGATGTTCCTGACATCAGCACTGTGCTATTTTGGAGAACATCCCTACAATTGTCATAAAAATGTCCCCACAGTTCTGTCTCTTCGTGTCTCTTGCTTTGCCCAATCACCAGGCATCATGAAGTTTCCCAAGGCAGAGAATTTTCTAAACCTAGAAATTTCCTGTTGATCCTTATCATCAAGGATGAAGAGGAGGACAGAAAAAGAAAATAAGAGAATTCTACTCTAGTTCATCATCCAACAGCCAAACCACCTTTCTTCTTATACTTAACCCCACCATAATGCAAAATACAAATCAGCTGTACCTCAGGTACCCAGGACTACAGTTGCCAGCCCTGAAAATGAGGAAAGCCTCGGAAGTCTGTCCATTACGTACATCACTCTGTATCTGCTACATTTGACTCCTGAAAACTCTGCTTCCCATTAGAAATGACCAACGCAGGATTCTTTAATAGAAAGATTCTTACTTAGTACTAAAAGCCTTTAAATTAAGAAGGTCCAAAATTTTCAGTACATGGTACGGTAATGAAGGCACCGCCTCTGTCTTGTCCCTTTGTTTCCTGGACTATTAGCATGATCGATATCCTTCATAATAGGTTAATACCACTTGAAAGAGGACAAAAGAATAGATGTCCCAGGTAGGGGTAAATCTGAGGACATTGATGAAGGCCAACCCTCCTAGGAGGCAAAGCTTCTAGTATGACATTTGGTTGTAGACTCTGCCTAGAAAGAGACAGGCCTAGAGATACAAATCTAGGTCAATTCATGGCTAGTTGCAAATGTTTGGGTTGAATTGCCAAGGAATGGAAAGACACTTTGGTGAAAGATCTGAAGGAAGCATACAGATAGACTTTTCAGAATGACCATGGTCTACGATATTTTGGAATGTGAAACATCCCACGGGAGTGCATATTGCAAAGGTGACTCACACATGAGGCAGACAGAATCATGCCTTCCAGGATAATTCTCCTATGACAGAGCTCATGCACAGGTCATTAATATAGGCGTTCCTTCACCAATGTTCACCTGCCTGAATCTACTGTTGCTATCTAATCTGCCAGAAACACAGACCAGTAATGACACCCCACTGTGGGGCAATGGTCTTGTACCTCGTAAAGATTTGTCACTTGTATTGGTTTAATAAAATGCTGACTGACCAATAGCCTAGCAGGAAGTATAGGCTGGGTGACCAGAGCAGGAGAATTCTGGGAAGAGGAAAGGCTCATTCTGCAGTCCTCACTGGGACACAAAGGAAGCATGATGAGAATGCCTCACTGATAAAAGGTACCTAGCCACTTGGCTAACACAGACAAGAATTATAGGTTAATGTAAGATGTGAGAGTTAGTTAATAAAAAAGCCTCAGTTAATAGGCCAACCAGTTTTTAATTAATGTAGGCCTCTGTGTGTTTCTTTGGGACTGAATGGCTGCGGAACTAGGCAGGACAGAAGCCTCTGTCAACAACACCCTCCTTGTAGCAACATGCTACCAAGCCAGGAACACAATTATAAGACATAAGCCAGCACTTTAATCTGGCATCAGGCAGATATTGAACTTCTGTACTTAAGGACTGGGTTGAGTTTCATCCTCACTAAAATGCACACATTCCAGGTATGAAAGTGCTGTCCTTGCCATCAATATTTCTGCTGACAGCACTATGAATAGTACAGAGAACTTCTTAAGCAGCCTCAATATAAGCATTGCATACACCATTGCATGTGACCAAGAAGCACATTTAACAGCATAAGAAGTCATCGTGGGCTCACAAACGAAGGAATCAGCTCATCATATATTCCATAGCTGGGACATTACACAGAACAAAATGTGGTCTGGCTTAGTGAAGAGTGATCCTGGGCTGTGCAGGTTTCCAGGAAACTCAATATGTACCATTACATAAGGATACAGGAAGCTGACCTGACTTCATGTGGGTGGAACACATAGACCCATGGCAGACCAACGAGAGCGGGAGTGACATTTTCACAGTATCCCTCATCACACACTAAAGTGTGTTTTGTTGTTTTCTATTTTGGCTCAGGAGAAACC
Source organism: Microtus pennsylvanicus (assembly GCF_037038515.1). Lineage (NCBI taxonomy): Eukaryota > Metazoa > Chordata > Mammalia > Rodentia > Cricetidae > Microtus > Microtus pennsylvanicus. Next base: position 99,208,628 of record NC_134585.1, on the reverse strand, counting down.
CGATATCATTACTATTGCTGTTGCTATTATTTGTGTTGGTTTGGTCACAAATCACTGGCCAGCACCTCATGATGCTACTCAGTCAAAAGAAGGCCATGAGGTACAGCCTCACTATATGTTCAGTAGGCAGTGAGTCAAAAATGTTTTTAATAGCACAAATGACAGTTGTAACCTTTAAGCAGTTAATTCTAGGTGCTTAACATGAGGCAAAGACAAGCTAATACAGGGGCTATGACCTCAAGGCTGTGATTATTACCCAATTATCTGAAAGTACACAGTTCTTTACATGGAATTTCTTACTGGCTTTGAGAACTCAGGCATACATTTCAAATTATTAACTTCAATTTTCTCACCAGCAAAGTCGGGGTAGTTAATAATAGATACTTCAAAGGTTATGAAGATCAAAGCAACTAATATACAAGAACTAAGTATCTATCTAAATCTTAATTGTTTTATTACTTTTACTGCTGGCGTTACTGACTTAAGTAATAGTATCAGGCTGCCACAGTTGCCCTATAATTGCATTTAGCGTCCTAAGCGATTCAGTTTTTACTAAAATATATGTTTATGTTTTCAAAAATGTTTTCCTTAGTATTATAGTACACTGGAAATTACAAGTGCTTTGTCATTTTTTGGAACAAATAAAATTACTATGAAATAATAAACAAGTATGATTTTAAACATCTTTAACTTAGCAAAACACAACAAGTATGGACTATGCTTGTAATTTCATAACCTAAGTAGCCTGCTACTGTCTTAACCCTGCCACCAAATACAGAGACTAGAAATGATCATCGGTCAGAACTTGAAGCAAATTTCTTATATGACATGACAGAAAACACAGAGGGAGGGTGACGTCTAGACACAGTTGGTTATTGTTCAACAAATGTTACCCAATTACTTCTATAAATTTTATGGACTGGTTTTATAACAGCCTAATATTGTCAAATTTTCTTCTAAAGTTTGTTTTTTTTAAAAAAAAACTAAAAACAAGTTTTCCATTGTTTTCTAGCCTCCTCATCTCATAGTCTTGTCTTTCCAAAGACAAAAGTATTAGTCCGAACACTGTTACCTCAGAATTCCATTCAGAGCCCAGCCTATCTGCAGTGACCCTGAAGATATTCTCTTTACTTAAACTTGGCAAAAATGATTCTTACAAAATGTTTTGCTGAGGAAGGTGTTGCTTTACATTTGATGATAGCCTTGAAAGAAGGCTCTCTTAGATACGGAGGACCATTTCTTAAAACAGTTCTTTTTAAAAAAATATCTTTCTTGAGGTTTAATTTGTACATTGTGTGATGTAACTATTTAAAATGCTTAAGTCAGGGTCTTACAATCATTGGTCATACAGTCATCAACAAAGTAAACGGTAGAACATCTTAATCACGCTCAGAGGAAAGATTTGCCCACCCTAGCATTCACTCTCAGGTACCCCAGGCTCAGGCCCTAGAACTACTAAACTAACGAATACATCTCTAGATCTTCCCACTGTTCACATAAGAAGAATGAAGGACATTGTGGTCTTTTGTGACTGACTTCTGTCATTCACCATCCTGTTTCCAAGATACAATACCCTTGACTCTCTATGCATTTGTATTGATTCTATGCCTTGGTATAAGTTCTTTGAATCCTGAAACATTTTTAATCTTTTCACTGCCATTCTATAACACATATGCATGGTGTGTATGTGTGTGTGCTCATGTGTTCATATCTCCTGAATTGTAGCATGCAATCTGAAAGTTAATGTTAGTAATTAAGATTGGAATAGAAGAGCCTCTGACTGCCAGTGGTCATGTTTACCACATTAAATCAAAAGTAATTGATAAATTAAAGGCAACAAAAGATAGGCTTGTGAATTTATTACCATTTATTAAGCTTTGGTGTTGTGTAGAGACACATACTCATCTGTCTGTATTTCTGAAAGCGGCCCTCTCCTGAGGGTTCATTAATTAATAAGTTGGCCGTTGTTAGATACTCCATCTGCCAACACCTTGATTTGAAATCTAGAACTCTGAAAAGTAAATTTCTGTTGCTTATTAACCATACAGTTCATAGTATTTTTGTTATAGTAATCTGAAAATTATTACTTATAAGGAGAATTGCTGCTATTAAAAATATATAAAAATGTGAAATATCTTTAAAATTGAGTAACAGGCAGACATTGGAAAAGTCTTGAAGTTCAAGTTAAGAACTTGATTTATTGCTGTAAATAAACTGTTACAAGTGATTAGATTGTGAGGACTCCGAAGAGGAGGAATATAAAGACAATAAATACCATCGTGGTACAAGGCCTCATCTAGAAATGATAAAATATTATTTGAAAGTAGAGGAAAGGTTATCATAAAGTAGAAAGAACATGGCAGGCTTATGTCAAGATTCTGGTGCTTTGTAAACTCCATGAGCAATGAACTTCAATGTTTGGTAAAACTAGGTTCCAAGGAAACCATCGAAGGGGTGTATAGCTTATCCTTGAGTGTGGGAAGAAAGATGACTTAGAATAGTTAACCCTAAAGAGAAGAAAAACTTGAAATTTTAGGAAATGTTCAGCTTTTCTATTAAAAATCAAACAAAGAAATAAAATATAAAGAGCACGTGCAAATTAGAACATATGCCTGTGGGTCAGACACCTCAACGGAAGCCAGCTGCTTTTCATCCAGATACTGAGAAATCAGTCAACAGTCTGGACAGAAACAAGATCTTCTGTCCTGGATAAATCACAGGACCCAGAAGACTTTCCAAGGCCGCTGTAGGGAAAGGTTTTCCACTCAGATGTCTCAAGGTTAAGACCTTGGGGGCTGGTTCACTCTAGAGAAAAAGTCATTGCCCCTGCTGCCAGCCATCTTGTTACAAAAGTTCCTCCTCTTCACAGTGTGTGGCTTCCCTTTGTTTCACCCTAGTTCAGCTCTAGCAGAAAAGGTGCAGATCAATAGTGTTTGTACCCAAGTAAGCTGCAGGGCACGGCTATTATACCTGTTTTGCCAAGGTTGCCAGAGAGGCCCATAGTACACAGGGAGAGAACTGATCCAGGAGAGTGAGAACTAGAAAATCAGGCCAAAGGTTTTTCCCCTTCTGTTTTATGTGTGTGGGTGTGTTTTGTTTGCATGTATGTCTGTGCACCATGTGCTTACTTACAGTGACCGCAGAAACCAGCAGACGGCATTGGATCCCTTGGGACTGGAGTTACAGATAGTCGTGAGCTGCCACGTGGGTGCTGGGAATTGAACCCAGGTCCTCTGAGAGAGCAGATACTGCTCTTAACCATTGAGCCATCTCTCCAGCGTCAGGCCAAAGATTTTGATCCTACCTTAGGGTTCATCCTTCTGGCCCTGTTGTTTACTTGTGTGGAAAATTTCTCCATTTTCATATTTCTCCAGATTGAAATGGTGGCGCTTGTGCTATAGTTTAGAAGCACAGGAGGTATTATATTTCACAGGTTCAGCACTCAATAAGACTTCGTTTCAGAACGACTCATACCTTGATTCTCATTCATCTCTGAGCTACAGACTTTAGACTTTAGACTCTTACATCGATACCAGACAGAAGTATCAACTTAGAAAGAATGCAGTTCTCATTAAGAAAAGCATGCATTTTAGGGTTCCAGGATTGGAATGTTATGGTCCATAGTGGACTGTGGCTCTATTCCGGCCTTCAACAGCTTGTATGAGTTCCACCCCATTTCAGAGGGTGGTCTGCTTTACTCAGGTGGCCAATTTCAATGTCAAGTTCATCAAGGGACATTCACTGAAATACTTAGACTAATGTTTGGGAAGATACCTAGGCACTTCATGGCCTAGTCATATCAATGAACATAACTAGCTATTTAAAAGTCCATTTTTTTCAGCTTGGCACCTATAATATTCTGATTTTTAAGAAATATATATATATATATATATATATATATATATATATATATATATTCTTTAGAATTTCTGCCTAGAATTTTAGAACTCCTTCTAATCTTCTAGGAAAGTTTTGAGTGGTACAGATGAAAAGAAGATCTTTTGTCATATATAACAAACTCCTTTCAACCATACCTAAGTTTATAAGATAATTTTTGGATGTATAAAATATGGTTGCCATATTTGGATTGGATTAGAGGACTAGAGCTTTGAGCCATGCATCCCAGCCTCTAGGGAGGAAAGAGAGTACCCAGAGAGTCACTTAATTACAAGTGCACTCTGATCTAGTTGACTATGCCTCTACAGAGAATCCTGTATAAATCCCCAAAGGATGAGATTCAGGAGTATTTGAATTGATGAACGTGGAGCGAGAGGGCCAGTGAGTATGACCCCAACATACCTTGGCCTTTCCCTTCTTCCACCTAGCTGTTTCTATGCTGTATCTTTTGTAAAAATCAATAATATATAGGCTGTTTTCCTCACTTCTATGAGACATTCTATTAAATGAACAAAACCAAGGATAGAATCATGGGAACTTCTAATTATCAGCTAAACTGGGCAAATGTTTTGACTTATCTGACTTCTTGCAATGGCGTCTGAGAGACGGGGGAAATATTGTGTGTCTGAAGCCTTACCCTGTGAAATCTTGCTCTACTCTGGGTAACACAGTCACATTTAATTGTAGAATATACACTTGGTAGCATCTGGAGAATTGAACTGAATTGATGTGCAGTAAAAAATACTGTTGTTGTTGTTTTTGTCAAAGTAAAGAGCTGCGAGTGTGGAAAATCAGAGGTTCTCCTTCATGGCATCTTAAGTGTCTCCTTAGCTCATGCTTCATCCACATGTAGACAACAATAGGGTTGTGGTTCTCCCTCCTGTGCTGCAACTACCCCAGAGAGAGCTGGAAATGCACTGATGACTTCATCCGGAAGGAAGGACCAACCAATCCTGAAGTGATGATGGCTATTCTCTTTGCTGTGTTAGGCAGTGATACACCACCATGATAAAATACCAGAGTTAATCAGCTTATGAAAAGGCAAGGTCTATTTTCTTTCAAGGTTTTAGAGTCTTTAACCTATGGTTCTGCTTCTGGAAAGTCAGAACATCATGGCATTTTGGTGACTAGGGCTATAACATATGCTTCCTTGGAAAGACACATACTCAAGCCACACAAAAATCCATGGGTACATATGATATAAAAATCACTAATTCTCACATACTATAATAAAGATCAATATGTCTCACAATAAAAGAATAAGAAAGGAAAGAAGACCTAGATATTTTCTTTTGACACACACAGTAATATATTTATAACAATAGAATCAATACTCATGAAAATTATCCACATTTCTGTTTTTATTTTTTATTTCACACTTCTGGCACTGTTCTGTAATCACAGCTCATATTTATAATTACCCTCTGACACTTCTGTCACTTTCTATTCTGTCTTCTCTTTGCCTTAAGCGAGGACCTCAGCTGGCTGTGTCACTTTTACTCGGTAGGCAACCCAAGTCTTTACTCCAGAGTGGCCTAGATCATTAGCAGTCTTATGAGCATTGAGCTGCAATTATCCATTAATGCTTCATCATAATTGACTTTAATCATCTTTAATGTATATTAGCAATATATACCCCAAGGAGTTCTTTCTCTTGTAGATGTAATTTTTTTCTACTCCTTACTCTCATTGTGAACAAGTCTAATTTCCTCTTGATTGATAATATGAAAGTCAGTAAAATCAAAACTGAATCATTTGTGTCAATCTAAAAAATAAATAAGTACCTAAATATCAAAAGAAATGAGTCCCAGGAGATTCTGGTTACACAACAGCAACTGTCATAAAAGATGGCCAGAGCTACCAGTGTGCACAGAAGTTAGTGGTGAGCACAGCCACCTACAGAAAGTACTTGACCAAGAACATGCTTGGAAACTCTGTTCAACCTCTGTCTAGCAGCACTGCTGTAATAATATGATTGTGCCCAAAGATCGTTGTTTCAATGTGTTGGAAGCACGCCTCTTCATTTTTATCTTTAGAAGTCTCCTTTACGTGTAACCTCTTAGTATTTGCACACAGTTTATTTGGCCTAGGTATCTCCACTTCAGTCCTCTGTTCTTCTCAACTATTATTCTCTAATTGTTTACTGATGTGTTCATTGGAACCAGTCACGGCTGTCAGCACAGTAACTTCTCTCTTTTCCTGCTGGTTCAAGGCAGTCATGTAGCAATCTTGATTCTCATTCAATGGAGTCATTGTTGGGTTCCTCAATGGAAATGTTCTTCCCTCTGTCACTTAGACTTCTTCCAACAAAGCAGATACAAGCACAAGAAGCAGCATTTTGCTATTGAATCACTAAGGACTTCTCTTTTTAAAAAAATCCAACACTTTTTCTAAACTGCTGTATTCTATTTGTGATAGATGTAAACACCTTATATTTAAAGCTATGAGGTTTTAGACATGAAGGTTCATTCTGTGATCATTGCCCAGGTTCTATAGCTGGATGATTTGATAGGTCATCTAGCTGACCAGGCATACAAGAGATTACATCATTCTCATGCTGCTCACTCACTGACTAGTTCTACATGATGAGGGCAAAGACCCCATAATCATTTTAAAGCATATAGGAAAATCTGAGACAATCCCAATTTATTCATGATGAAAAGCATTTAACAAAAATCTCAGTCTGATAAACCAAGAGCAAAGTTCTCTAAATTCTATCAACATTATTGGAGATCTCAGACAGGTAATTGCACACTAGTGCTTGTTAATATTTTATGACAAACTTGCTGGTTCTTAAATACTTGTGGTTGATACTCTCAGTAAAGCAAATTGTTGATGTCCTCCTCTGCCAGTTAGATATACCTAATTTGATCTATTAAAGGACAGAATAGAACGGAAGCAGTACTATGGTGTTCACTTGCATAGGAAGGGGAAAACACCAGGTATGATTTATACAGTTTCTCACGTGCCATGTGCAGTTGTTTCATCTGACTTGTCCATGGACTTAGCAGGAACATGACTAGAAAATTGGTGACCAGGAAATTTGGCAAGGATGTCTGTGGGATGATCTCTCTTTTGGGGTAAAACATGAAAATGTTTTATCCCGTTTGATGCTCACTAATCAACTGTATAAAATGACACATTCTACAGACATCGATTAGAATTTTTCTTCAAACTTTCTTCTCATCACTCAATAAAACAAATATCATCAAAGATGAATAAATAAGAACAACAACAAAAAATGTCATGAAAAGTCCCACGTTTTAGAATCTTGTGGGGGGAAAAAGCATGTTCGGTGAATGATAATATATTTTGAGAGCAGACACAACAATGTTGAATGTTCATAAATAATCAACAAAGACAAATTTTAATCTTAACTTTAACTTACTCTTTTGGGAAAATGGCAGTTATCATCATTGAAATACACATTGACAAAGACTTTTATGGAACTTTTAAGAACTTTTATGTTTTCTTTTGTAACAGACAACAATAAAGTTTTGTCTCTTTTTTGAATAACTGTATCAGAAATTGCATAACAGTGATGAACCTGATGATTGATTCAGTCATTGATAGTTCTGCACTGATGACAGACTCCATGATAATTTTAATCCATGTAGGAAAATCTGAGAAAACCTCAATTTACTCATCAAAACATTTAAAAAAATCTCATTCTGATAAAATCAAGATGCACCACAGCCTTTCACAAAATCCCACAGAATATTTATGAGCTGTGTAAGTAAGCACACATATCCACATCCCAATGTGGCAATGCCATACAGATGTAGGTATAGTGATTTTATTTGTCCAGGAGCTCAGAGCACCTCAGGATGAATACTGAGAAAATGAATGGCTTCTCGGGTTGGAGGAAATAGAGGGATATGTAGAAGATAGGGGATAATGATAGAGTATTAAAATTTTCATAATGAAGAAATAAGACATAAAAGTTGCATGGTGATATATTAGGCAGAAATGAATAGAGCTGCATCCTTGTGGCCCAGTGAGTAACAGAATGATCTCAGAAGGAATATTGGTGAGAATAAAACAGAACAGGACTGGAGATGTAGCTCACTGGTACAGTGCTTTTCTCAAGGATAAGGCCCTTAGTTTAAGACCCAGTATCAAAAAGAAAGAAGTTAGGGGCTAGAGAGATAGCCCAGTAATTAAGAGCTCTAGTTGTTCTTCCAGAGGACCTGTGTTCAATTCCTAGGCCCATATGGCAGCTCACAACTGTCTGCAACTCCAGTTCCTAGGGATCTAACATCTTCACACCAATGCACATAAAATAAATTTAAATAAATTATAAAAAGTAAACACCTGAAAAAAGAAAAAAGAAGCTAGAATAATAGAAAACTGTGCTTAGAAAGCAATGATTGAATTAGATGACAACATAAACTTTTAAAAATTTAAAATTCTAATTTTTTAATATTGAAAATCGATTCTTCACTTATGCAATACAAACCACCCACCATAATCCACCACTCCCACTCATCCTAGTTCCCTCGCCACCTTCCCTCTGCCCCAGATTCTCTTCCTATCCATTTCACTTCAGAAACTATCAGCAACCAAACTGGACAAAACAAGATGCAATCAGACAAGTCAATAGCGCTCATACCGAGGTTGGACAAGGCAACGCAATAAGAGGAAAAGAGTCCCAAGGACAGGCTACAGGCAAAAGCATACCAGCTTTCACTGTTAGGAGCCCCATAAAAACACCAAGCTAATAACCACGACTATATAGAGAGGAGCCAGTGCTGACCCTTGCAGGCCCTGTGTTTGCAGCTTCAGTCTCTGTGAGCCCATAAGAACACTTTGTGTGGGATTCCCCTCTGTGTGCTGTAAATACCACTGGTTAATAAGGAAGCTGCTTTGGGCCTATTTCATCTCAGAATAGGAAAAGGCGAGAATTCCAAACAGATAGAGGAGGAGAGAATAGGTGCAGTCAAAGAGAAGCCATGTAGCCAGGTGGTGGTACTCGGGAGGCAGAGGCAGGCGGATCCTCTGTGAGTTCGAGGCCAGCCTGGTCTATAAGAGCTAGTCCAGGACAGGAACCAAAAAAGCTACAGAGAAACCCTGTCTCGAAAATCCAAGAAATAAACAAATAAATGAGAGAGAGAGAGAGAGAGAGAGAGAGAGAGAGAGAGAGAGAGAGAGAGAAAGAGAAAGAGAAAGAGAGAAAGAGAGAGAAGCTATGTAGCTGCCTCAGGAAACAATGCCGGATGCTGGACTATGGGTAGGACACAACCATGTGGCGATACACAGATTAATAGAAATAGGTTAATTTACAATATAAGAGCTAACTAGCAATACACTTAAGTGATTTTCCAAGTAGGGTTTTAATTAATATAGTTTATGTGTCATTATTTCTGGACTGGGCAACCGTTAGCAAACAAGCAGTCTCCTCCGCCAACAAGCACTGCTTAGATGATTCAGTGGGCTATGTTCTCCTGATGTCCTCCATTCCCTCTGACTCCTCCAATCTTTTGTCCCCCTTTTCCCTTGGTCCTGGGGGGAATAATTTTATAAATCAAAGCATGAATGAGTTCTCCTCTACGTTTTATGAAAAATTCAAAACTATTTGATGCATTTGAGAAAAAGCTAGAGTTGTCTTTGGATATGCACAACATCTTTCTCTCCATTCCCTTTGCAAATCACAGGAGTTTGATGTCTATTTCATGTTATGTGTGTATGTGTACATATTTGTATGCACATGTACTTTTGGTATATATTTGCTGTTTTTCATGGACATTCTTTCACAAACCCAACTTTCACATGTTTTACTAAGAATCACATCTGATTCTTGTTGCTGAATCTACCAGATGTTCACTTCTTTAACCAACTGGATCATTATAAGACTACGTAGATGATTTTGTCACTGAATTATTCATTTTGTCATTTAAGAAAATGGTACATTTATGCATCAGTGGTGATTTGCTTTATCAATCAAGGTTGATTCAGTCTAAGAAATAAATAACTATATGTATTTGTATCATGCAAATAATATAGAATTTGGGCTTAAAGTTACTGATAAATCTTAAAAGATATCCATTATAAAGTTGTAAGTATAACTTTATAGGGACTCAGTTCCCTCGCCTCCTCACTGATGATGTTCATTCCATTCTACTTCTTTGTCCACCTCTGATTATTACTCACCATGATAGCCAACTGAAAATATCTTCTTAGCTTTGATTGACTAAGCTCTCTTTTGCTATCAAATAACTATATTATCTAGTATTTTCTAAAGAAAGTAATGCACCAACTTCCAAGCACACAGGTTGACTCATGTCTTCCTACATGTTAAGTCTCTGCCTTCTCTGAAGTGGCATAAAGATCAAAAAGTTACCCACTCTAGAAATGTCATCTAAGCCATTGAATTCAATTTGAGTCTGTAGGAAGATATTCTGAAAACAGTCGACATTATGAAGTTAGTGGACAAAAAGAGAAACTATACAGAGCAAGAGTGATGGTACTAAGTGGTTTAACTTAATCAAGCATGCCTAAAAGCATCCATAAACAGAAAGGCTATAGTTGTATAGAAGAAAGAAACAGTCCATGTCTTAAGTTATTTCTACTTTTCCTTGCTATTTTTACACTCCAAACTCCCTACATCCTGAAATATGCTAAATTTATGGCTATTTCAAATTAGTTATCCTGGTAAACCATTTTCTAATACACGTATGACAGATGTATAGCCATTTGGAAGCCCAGTTTATTATAGTAAATTACCAGCGTTCTGACAGTAGCCCCTAATATTAACTAATACATTCATTATTTTTGCCTATTTCTATAGGCTAACATTATGTATTTTGGTTGCCATGTGATTTCAGTGCAAATGTACATTTTATGTATTTTTCTTATATATTTTGAGTACCTAATTTATCTTTATTTTTCTGGTGAAGTCAATTTTGTATAGCTAATCTAGTACTACTGAAAATAGATGCTGTTATAGTTTTTTATGATTAAATCAGCCTTTATGGTTTATTACTCATATTCAATATATTCTACAATTTTTAAATGTATATTCTGATGAGTTATGACAATTATATGTAGCTGTATATCCACAGCCCAAATCATGATAAAAATATGCTCATTAGTCAAAATAGTTATTGGTACCATTTGTCACATATATATATCTTAAAATCACTAAATTTGACTTAGACTATAAATCAGTTGAAATTTTGCCATATGTGCAATTTAAACCTTATTTGTGATTGATTTCTGGATGAGTACTTGTTTTTATCCTTTCTATGTGTTTTAAAGGATTGTATTTCTTATAGGAGAAGTTTTCCTGTCCTGACTACCTGTTGCCAAATAACTGACACAGAGGCTTATGTTACATATAAATTCTCGGCCAATAGTTCAGGCTTATTGCTAACTAGCTCTTGTTAACTTAAATTAACTCATTTCTGTTAATCTACATTCTGCCATGTGACTCATGGACTTATGTGTCCTCCAGCGTGTCCTGCTCCCTCTGTGGCTCCTGGCAAATCCTCCTTTCCACCCTTCTTTATCCTAGTGTCCTCGGTTTGATTGTCATGCTCACTATAGGTCAATCATATTCTTTATTAACCAGTGAGGGTAATACGTATTCACAGTACACAGAAGGATTATTCCACAGTAATTTCTCTGATAAATTTAGGAAAGAAATAAAAAGGATTTGTGTGTAGAGGATATACTGTTTTGATGTTCTTCCTATCCAGTTGTCTCTTCTCATTATTGCTGTAATCCTCATCTCCCACCATATCATTGCAATGATCGTTTGAAATAAACTCTTTGCTTTATTAAATCCTGATTTTTTTGACATTATCAGTACTGTGATTTGGGTGGCCTACTAGTTGTCCCTGAACCTGGTCTCCTTATCATGGAATTCATATTGGTTTCTTACACCCACAGGCCTTTCACAGATTGGATAAATCAAGATCTATTGTGATGAGTCATTCATACTTTAATCTAGTCTGGGGACATTTTGCAGTTGTAGTGTGCATATTTTATTATTTATGACAATATAATTTTTCTTTCTTTATGAATATTTTCTATACTCTTCTTATATAGGAATTATGGGAATTTCATGAGCTCCCTGAGACTCAAAATTTGACCATCAGAGCTCCCTTAACTGTCAGCCATGACTATATTATCCCATGGGTATCCCTACTCTGTAACATTTTATCCCTTTCTTCTATATTGGCCTCATTTAACATGACCCAACACATCAGCAATGCAGCTTAACTTCTTTTAAAAAAATAGATACAAAGCTGGGCTGGTGCAATGGGTCTATGGGTAAGTATATTTGCCTCAATGACTGATCCCTTAAGTTTTATCCATGCAGCCTACATGGCAGGAGGAGAAAGCCCAGCTCCTGCAAGTTGACCTTTCTGTCTGCTATATACATTGCACCTTCCCCTGAAGTCATATGCAGAGAAATAAAAATAAGTAAATAAATAATAAATGAATGTAAAAATGTTTTTAAACACATAAACTTTATCAAAGACAATTCAAAACTTCAGTGACCTTTTTAGGAAAATGATAGTCTCCAATCCAGCTAACGTGAGATCTCCCTCTTCTCATGCCCACATTTATCTCCTGTGGCCCTTTGAACCTTGGATATTTTCAGTGTTCTCAGAAACTGAAGGTGAACTTATCCTGCCAAAATTTTACTGCAGCCATCATTATGCTATGTGGGTACAGTGTCAGCTTAGAAAAAGTTTCCAGTCTTTTGCTAACCTCAAATCTTAGATTCATGCTAAATTATTTATACAAGGTATATGGATTGTCTCTCCGTTACAGAACAAGATTGATTTTGTCCAAAGTAAAATGATAGGTGTTCCAGAAGGAGAAAGAGGGACTATGGTACTAAACTAAATAAATAGAAAAACTTGTATAAGGCTTAGAGAAAATGAATTTATTTCTTGTAGTCAAAGCTAGGATTTGATGTTCATTTATAGGGGTTTTAAAGGACACTAGCATCAAATACTGACACAAAGCTAGAATTTTTCCTTGCTAAAATATGACAGAAAATTTGTCAGCTTTTTTCTTCTTTTATAAAGCATGCTTTGATTCCTACCATCTAATAACCTGCCTAGAAGACAAACATTTTGCATCTTATCAGAATAATTATCCAGCTGATAGTTGGTTGTTTACCTCCCTGTGTCCCTGTTTTTCTTTCTCAGTGCTAAGATAGAATACCTGTCAGAGGCAGCTCAAAGATGGAGAGTTTGTTTGGTTTCATATTTGCATGGCTGGAAGTCACAGAACAGGAGCCAAATGTGTCTGCAGTCTGGAAAAAGAGAGAGAAGAATACTTAGCTTACTTTCTACTTTCCAATGATCTGGAACTTCTTTGAAATGGGACCCCTCACATTCAGGGTGAGCATTCTTACCTCAGTTAAAACTCTTTAAGAATACCCTTACAGAAACATACTCACGTTGTCTCTTGAGTGATGCTCAATCTGGTCATGTTGAGAATCAAGATTAATTACCCTGAATTAGGATTTCATTCCTGCTTCCAGATTCTAGCAAACGGCCTTGCAGCATGCTAGTCCCCTCTTTTCCTAATCTAGTACATCAAATGCAAATTTAAGCATAATTATCTCATTCCAACCCTTCAGTGAAATAATAGCAGAATATAAATTATGACAAATATGTATTTTGAGCTGTTCTAAGATATCATTGCCACAGGAAGAGAAGACAGGGCAATATGTCACAATTGTCCACATGCATTGAACCACAAATGTGGGTATCAAAATTGATATTTGAAATTGAATGGAGATACAAGGAAATGAAGGTACATGTTTCTTAGTGTCATGCTAAGTAAGGTACTGTCATATCCATCTGTAATAGGTAGGCTTTCTGATGTAACAGTAAAAAATGAAATCATTTATTATAATAGTTTGTATTTATCTCAACCATAGTATCAGTTTATCATTAAAAGTTAAAATACCTGAAATCTCAAAGCTCCAGAGCTGGATCAGTAGTTAAGAACAGTTGTTCTTGGAGAAGACCATCTATTGGCCAGCACCCACATGGTAACTCACAATGATCTCTAATTTCAGTTCTTGGGGTTTCAACTCCCTCTTCTGACCTCTGCAGACACCAGGTCCATACACAAAAATAAAGACAGACAAAGCATCATACGCATTAGAAATAACTAAAATCTGTAAGAGAAATGCCTGAAGTGAAAAGACTGAAATTCTTCCTACTTACTGTGGGTATGGAGACGCTAGTCAGTGGGATGGAGTGCCAGAGGGACAGGACGGCTGCATGAGCTCCTCTAGGGCTGGCTGTCCATAAGCTTCATTATTTTTTTATTTTTATACACGAAATAAAAAGTAAATAGTCATATCTGCTTTAAAACCTCTGATCTACTATGTGTATTTCAAGTTTTATGCTCTCGAACTTTTAAAAAATGCTATTCGTTTATTTTTTAAAATGGATTTTTCCCACATGCAATATCACCACATCCCCTCCTTCATCCCCTACCAGATCCTTCCCCCTACTTGCCCATACTTTCACCTCCATGCTTTCTTTCTGTCTCTCTTTAATAAACAAACAGGCAAACAAAAAACGAACTAGAATAGAACAAAAGAGAGAAAAATAAAAACAAAGAGAAATCAGAAACACATACACATTCAAACACACAAAGACAACCCCTAAGAACACAAAATCAAAAACCATAATATATAGCAAAATACCAGTCATGTCTAAAGAAAATGACCAAGAAAGCAATATGAGTCAACCAATACCATTGAATTTAATAAATATTTTGAAAAAAAAATCCCCAGTTGTGGGTTCCTCCACTGATGCAATAAGTCAAATACAGATGAATTGGTAAGACCAGGTTTAATCTGAGCAAAGCAACTCCTGAGTGATTCCCAGAAGAAAACAGGAGATAAATCAAAGGGTAAGTATCTGGTCCTGTTCTTAAATACCTTGTAGGTGTGGTCTTGAGCACCTCAGGTGGAGGAGCCACTGCTTGTTGGGCTTTCTCAGGGGCAGGGTCGAAAAAGAGAGAGTTGTGGCTGAAGTAGAACTTCCACCTAAACAGAATTCATTTTGAGTCAGATAGCTATTGCAGGGAGTCTACCCTGGGAGTTGTTTTTCCTTTGCCAATGGTTGTCAATTGGAGATAGCTTCTTGGTTAGGGATGTGGGGTTGTGTCTGCTTTTCCCCTGTCAATATTGGGACCTCATCTGGCCTGTGCAGGCACTGTGCATGCTGCCATAGTCTTTGTGACTTCATTTGCCAATTATGTTGAGCCGGGAAGGTCTTAGCCACATTCCCTGAGCCCAGAGGGGAAAAGTTTAGTGGAGACATCCCAGGTCGAACTAGGTGTTGTTCTCATCTACTTCAGGAAAAACTTTCTCTGATGACGACTTGAGCAAGATTCTGATCATATTTGCCTTTTGCTTTTTTTTCTTTTGGGTTTTCGATACAGGGTTTCTCTGTATAACAACTCTGGCTATTCTGGAACTAGCTCTTGTAGACCAGGCTGGCCTCAAACTCACAGACATCCACCTACCTCTGTCTCCTGAGTGCTGGGATTAAAAGGATGACCACTATCTCCTGGCTCATGTTTGTGCTTTTGTTTGTGGTGGCGCATGCTTGTAGAATTTGCTGAAAGAGGCAGAGGCAGGAGGATCATGAATTCTAAACCAGTCTGGGGTTTTCAAATATAGAAATTTAAATCTGCTTTGATGGCTGTCAGCAGAATAGATCCAGGACAAAACAGTAAGGGGGGGGGGGGGGGAGGTTGAACTAAGGAGGACCAGGGGGAAGGGACTGATGATACTGCTTTGGGGGCATGCCTATTTTCCTGGGCCTACTCAGTGAATTCCTGAGACATTAAAACCTGGCAATCCTTCCACATTATCTCACTTGACCTCCTACTTTGCCAGTCTGCTCTACCCACACTGTTTTTGAGTTCCTGGTGCTGGTTTGAGTGAAAGCAACCCTCAACATCTTATCTGAGTTGCTTGTTTTCTTCTTAGCTCTTATCACAGTTGTGTGTTTGTTTAGCAGTAGTATACACTAACTTACTGTGGTCCATCCCTGAATCTAGAGAGGGCTCTACAGGAAAAATCATCACATCTCATTATTGCTGTACCTAATACAGAGCCTTGTAAATTAGGGGTGTGAAATACATGTCTATGGGATAAGTGAGTGCAGCTAACGATTTAAGCAACTTTTTATTAATTAATTTTTCTTTGACATTTATACACACACACACTCCCTCACTCACATATACAGAGTACATCCTGTCTACTATCACTTTCAACCCTAGTCTATATTTTTTCCCCGCATCAGTTCTATGTTCGTCCTACAAGTTTTTCCCAAACAGAGTTTAGTTGGAGCTATCTGTGTGTTCATGGAGCCTGTTATTTCACCAGAAGGTACACAACTAAAGGAAATGCCCTTAATCTGCCATAGTCTTTCAAGTATTCAACAGTACACTGGTGAGAGGTAGGATCCATTGAGGCCCCCTTTCATCAATCCTTGACTGCAGAAAGGGCCATTCTTGTTCAGATCTCATGTAGTCTAGTCACCTATAATTGTCAAGAGTTCTTGATTACTTTGGCTCTGCAATGCCCAGAAGGCATCCTTTAATTGCCCTTTTCTCTATAGCCTGGCTTTTAATTCAATCTGACCTCTTTTCATAATGTCTCCTGAGCCTGTGGAAAGGATGTTATAAATTGTTTGCTTGGAGCTAAGTAGTTACACAGGAACTAAAACACCAAAAACATAAACAAACCAAAACCCTGCTATTATATTGTTTTTACATTAGTGAATGAAAAGCAGAATCTACCCAATGTTTTGAATTCTATGTCTTGAGTAGAATAGCCAGAAGTTTTGTGTTTCCACTCATATGGTTTCATGTGCATTCATGAGAGAATTTGGATTTTTAATTTTAATTCTAATACGTAGTTTAATTCTTGATTAAATTGTGATGTTATATTGCTAAATTTTCCTCAAATTGAAGTTTGAGTATTGATTAGAACCTTCGTATTTCTCTCAGTAAAAAACAAATTCAAGACCTACATATATTGCATTAGGATTTATTCATGTTGCTATCAAGGAGAAAATAGCTCAAAAATAGCACATATTCATTTCCACATAATAGAAAACTCAGCATTTATTTAATCAGATGATTGGGAAATAAAAGAATATGTTAAATTGTTAATATTAAGGTATAATGAACATTAAATTCCAAACCCTGAATGTATGATGATATTTTTATATTAATTTTCTTCACCTCATGTTAGCATTAGCTAGAATGTTAGGTAAAGCTTTTTAACTCTATCATGTATACCCTCCTCTAGTTACCACCCAGACCCTTCACATCCAATGCCAGTAAAATGATGTTGAGGCTAAGTTTTGAAGACATGAAATTTGGGGGATATCTTTCAACAATAACCCATGAATTTGCATCCGTGGATAATCTAACATTGTGCGAAAATGGTGAGATATATAAAGATGGAATAAGTAGGGGAAACATGTCTTTAGGTGAAGATGGTCACTTAAAAGAAATACTACACTAGCTCAGAATTGAGAAATAGATGCTTATTTATTTAGGCGTAAACTCACAAATCAGAATCCTCCACTGGAAAGAAGATCAGAAACCAAAATCTGCAACCGGAATGGAAAGAGAGGCTGGAAAAGAGGCTGGATGCCTGCTCTGCGTCAGCATATATAGTATAAGAGGCCACGCCCCAGTGGGCGGGTTACCACTAGCTATAAGACTTCCTACAGCATTTAGGTACATAAGTGAATAAAACCCACATATACTGCGTGTCTGCTTCAATTTTAAAAGCAGAAAGGCTAAATATAAATAAAGTGTACTCAATATTTTCGATGTACATTTGATTGACTGTATATACACTAATATTAACATATTTAGTCTAAAAGTCTAACATAAATTGGGAAGATAAATTTAAAAGTTTTCCTAATGAAATAATATCCACATAAAAAGTAACAAGGGCTTCTAAATTCCCCTCTCTTAATAGATTCATAAACTCCTGAAACTGTTCCCAAGGAGACACGGCTGAGCACTTCAGGTCTCAGAGTTTGAATGTTTGATTTTTTACCTGCAAGTATTATTAGAGGGGCAATAGAGAAAACAAAGGAAGCATAACTGCAGCCTGCGGAAAAGCAATTTGGTTTGGATTGTCCACTTACAAAGATGGCCGCAGGGTTTTCATTAGAGATAAAACAACCGTTTCATCTCCTAAATGGAAGCGTAATTGGGATGCACTTTGATGCCTGAGCTGGAATATCTTGTGAGTGCTGGGTGCTGTTCTCATCTTAAGACCTAGCCCTCATGCAATGCACACCTCAGGAGAACCCTTTCTCATCCACTCTTCCCTTTCTGTTCCCTGAGTCACCCTACCCCTCTTTTTTCAGTGTTTAGCTAATATTTATACCTATTTGAAATCTGAATGTATGTAAAGTCATTAAACATTTATTTAAAAAAAAAATGGCCTGTGTTTGGAAAATGTATTCTCTTCACCTCTTACACCTGAGCTGTGCATTAGCGCAAATATAAAAAAATGATCTGGAAAACTTCGAATAAATTGCTCTACATTTGGGAAGATGTATATGTTTATAGAATTATGCAAACTTGTGCTATCAGTACTGTGTTATCAGTGCTACCTTTGCACTTCCATTATGCTCTTATGGTCTATGAAGAATAAAAATTGCTATCACTTTTCTTTCCCAGGACAGAGTCTTGTATTTGCTGTTCTTTTAGCGATGCTTTTATCAACCATCTTCCTCAGTAGTACTGAACCACTAATCACTATTGGAGGGACCACCTGGTTCCTGAAATTTCAGAGAGTTTTTAGAAGCTGGAGAAAGGAGTTGCAGTTACATTTAATTAACTAAATAATGCTCATTATTTAATTAAATTATTTAATTCATTTCTCCGATAAATCATGCTACCTCATTTATAATAAAACAATGAAACTTGTAGTTGTATAGATTATGTGTCTAAGTATGGCTTTCTGTTTATGTATCTTACAAATTTCACACTGCTATAACACTTGCAATATAAATGGCTCAATAATTAATCATTTCCATAACTATAGTCATCATTGACTGTAAGCTTCTTTCCCTTACTTAATATCTCACAATCTGTCAACCAGTCAGTCTCATCTGTATTTTTCAATCTATATTCTTAAATAACATTTGTCTCTTGATTTTTATTTCTCTATATTTTGGCTTTTATTTTCTATGTAATCCTTGTCATTCCTCTGAAAATGTATTCCTCTGATATCAAACTGTTAGATGAATTTTATAGCACATGTAAGCAGGAAACTGAATTTATTTTTATTATCTGAGGATAAGTGTACAAACATGTACCTAGGAAATATGTACTTTGGGGACTGAAGATGTGGCAAAATTGGTACAGTACTTGTCTAGTATAAAAGAGACACCAGATTCAATCCCTCTTACCACAGAAACTAAACGTGGTGGTACATGTCTATAAGAAGTTTGAGGTCATCTTTAGTTCTATCGTGAGACAAGCCTGGACCACATGATGCCATGACTCAAAACAATATATATATATATTGAAAAGAGAAATAAAAATTTTGAGATCTTAGTTATTTCTTAGTTATTTGAGATTTTTCAATTTTGGCTATAAGGAACCAAATATGTTTGCAACTTATTTCTAAAATAAACAACTGAAAAGGCTTCATAGAAGAAAACATTAAAATTGTAGTGTGGGATTCCCTCTGTATGCTGTAAATACCACTGGTTAATTAAAAACTGCCTTGGCCTGTTGATAGGACAGAACTTAGGGAGGCTGAGAAAACTAAACTGAAATCTAAGAGAAAGGAGGCAGAGTGAGAGAGATGCCATGTAGTCCCACAAGAGACAGACACCTGAACTTTAGCCAGTAAACAACCACAGCCACAAGACAATATACACATTAATAGAAATGGGTTAAATTAATATGCAAGAGGTAGCCAATAAGAAGCTAGGGCCAATGGGCCAAGCAGTGTTTTAAATAATATAATTTCTGTGTGACTTTTTTTTTCGTGGTTAAGCAGCTGGGAACCAACAAGTGGACCCCTTGCAACAGATTGGCACCAACCTGGCCAACTAAAACTACTTTAAAACCTGAGAGAGCTTGAAAAGGAATTCTAGACACAATATTACAGAGTTTAACACAACTTCTTGCTGTATGCTGGTGGCATGCCACAGCTCCATTAAGAGAGGTTTTCCTGACTCAGCAGTGGCAAAAAAAAAAAAGCCACACAACTTTGAAATGAAAGCTTTCTGGACCTTCCTGCCAGCACAACCTGGCTCTTTCAGGAGGCCAAGAATTTAAATGGGATTCATAAGCAGCATGTTTCAAACTGCTTAATGGCACAGCATAGACCTGCTGTATACAGGGAACTGGGGCAATATGCACAGCTCGGAGAAGTGAATGGACTTCCACCATGTTCAACTGGGCAGAGCAAGAAGGCAGTGCTGTAGTTCCCCTAGCAATGGTGCAGCTTAAGTTTTTAAGAAGTGTGTAGCATTTTAAGAAGCTATTCTGGTCAGAAAATAAAGACAGATTCAGACAGATATATATCTCTAGTGGTCTATATCTGTGTGATTCAGACAGATATAAACCTGTAATTGATCCATATCTGTGTTGGATAAATGTACATAGGCTAGAGAGAGAGAAGAAAAAGAATATAGACAGTTATAAAAAGAAGTAATTGTTTTTTTTAAAAAAAGGTAAAGTCTTTAAAGAGACAGAGTTTAGGCAGTCGTAAGCCATGTAAAGATGTAAAATTCACAGAGTTTGGATTATATACCTTATAGTGTTTTCTTTGAATTTTTTTTACTGTGAAGGTGCTAAGTACAGAGAGACATTTCATTGTATGGAGTGATAAGATAAGCCAGCATGTATTTTATAAAAATATCTTGACTTTATAATTTGGGTATAAGGATATGTTGCTTTGGTAAAGAGGTTCTTCTTTTGTTTCCACAGAGGATGAGAACCTGTGGATTGCTTCCAGGCTAATATGGTTTGATGCACCACAAACCTGTGAAAGGTCACCATGAACACCCCAAAACTTACTTCGCTCAATAAAAAGCAAGAAGAGGTATGGAGAGAACTATGCCCATATTCCCAAATATTGTTTATAAATGTTTGTTTGTATTTAAAGGGGTATATGCTATAGAGATTTGCATGGATATAGATCTTAGTTTATTGATACAAAATTAAGGTCAATTTTGCTATTCTGTGTATATGTTTTTCTGATCTTGATTGAGGTATTGTGTATGCATCTCATTAAAAATGTAATATATAATTAAGAAATGTAGGTTAATAGATAATCATCTGTAATAGTAAAGCTTGTAGTCATGTTAGTTATGTTTTCTAGATATATAGAGATATGTTTCAATTAGGTATTCTTAAAATCTTTCAGAGACCTTCAGATTATGGCATTTAAAATGTTTTAAGAACTTAAGACTTTTTATGACAGTGAGACACATCTGCTCCTAGAAGCACCAAGCTACTTTAAGAGGATTATAGGCACCAAAGAGGCTCCTTATGGAGTTTGGTAGTCATTTGAACAAGAAACTGCTTTTGCCTAGACTGCTTGATGAACTGGACATGCAGGACCCACAGAGAAATGACTGCTGAACTTGCCTAAGGGTGAGACAGCCCTTTGGAGTTCCTGCTTCATGAAATAATAGAAAGAGTCTGCTAGACATTCTGCATGACACAGGAGAAAGTGACTGACAACTGCCAATATTGGTGGAACTGTCTTTTAGATTTCCTGCTTCATGGAAAAGTCTGCTGGATACTATGTGCCTGTAGGCTGAAGATAGAGGTCCCAATGGTACATGAGAACTTTGGGTGTCTGTCTAGGCAGTGAGATGTCTCTGTCCATTCTAGAGTTTTGGAAGTTGCTTACATTGTACTTCCTGTTTACTTAGGTAATATTATATCCTTCTGGAGTATTTGATGGAGTTAAAGAATTTATAGTTATAGTTTTCCTCAGATACACTAAAAGATAAAACAAATATAATATTGTAACTATAATTCTTGCTTGATAACTGTTTTGCTTATGTAATTTTACTATGTTAAAATTAAAACCTTCCTTTTTATTTAAACAGAAAAGTGGAGGTGATGTGGGATTTTCCTCTGTATGCTGTTTATACTATTGGTTAATAAAGAAACTGCCTTGGTCTGTTTATAGGGCAGAACTTAGGTATGTGGGGAAAACTAAACTGAATGCTGGGAGAAAGGAGGTAGAGTGAGAGAGTAGCCATGTAACCCCACTGGAGATAGATGCCGAACTTTAACCAGTAAGTCACAGCCATGTTATGCTACACAGACTAATAGAAATTGGTAAAATTAAAAAGCTAGCCAATAAGAAGCTAGAGCTAATGGGCCAACCAGTACTTTAAATAAAATAGTTTCTGTGTAATTATTTCGGGTCTGAGCAGCGGAAAACCAACAAGCAGCCTCCTCACAACAAATCTGTCAAAAAACATTAGGGACTAACAAAACATTAAGGAGGTGAACGTCTATGGACTCTGAGAGACACAAAATGCCCTGGTGTTAGTTGTGTATGTGGCTTCACTGATCGCCTTACACACTTTTGTTAGGAAGCTCAGCAGCTAGGGAGAAGTCACAGGAAAAGCATCAACTGAGGGTCTGAGGAACCTGCCAGAACGTCCTTCAACCTTATTGTGGGAGTGAAACAAAGATTAAGGACTTTGAAGTTTCACCCAGATATTCAACTTATTCAGGAATAAGAATAAATAGAAAGCTGGTGGTTGCTCCCCCAAACTGAAAACCTGTTTCCAAAGGGGAGGAAAGAGAACTCCCTCCCAAGTGGACTGGCAGATGAACAAGTGTAAATCTCTGGGAGAAGTTGATGTCATCCTTGACCTCTTATTACCTTCAGTATGTTTAAACATTCTATGATACTAAAATAATTCCAGAATAAAAATCCCTATAATATTAAAATTCTTTCTAATTGAAAACAATATGAAAAAATGGGCAGTCTAAACAAACCCACAGTTGATCCTGAGTAAACATTTAAAATTGACAGAACACTAGAATAGTAAAGAGAAGGTGACATTTCAACAGGAAGATGAAAGACTGAAACACGGAGCAGAAAGACACAGATTTAGAAGAAAAGCTGAAAATGTAGTAAGAAATAGGTAAAGAATATCTAAAATTTAGACTTTTAAGTATCAAGGAGAAGGTGGATGGCCCTTGTGCTTTCTGGGCTAGAAACTTGCAATCTCTAGGAATCTCATAGTAAGAGTGAAGTCATGTCTTAACTATTTATAGCAAAAGCCATATTTTAATTCCCTTGTGTAATTTTTATGACTGAAAGCTTTAACTTCTCAGATTGTAATTTTATCTGGGGCATCTCATGAATCACTCATTTCTTTTTTTCCAAAAAGGGGTGTTGGTTTTAAAAACCTTGTTTGTTTGTTTGTTTCTTTGTTTCTTTCTTTCTTTTTTACTTTTTTTTTATTGAGCTCTACAATTTTCTTTCTGTCCCTGCCTCTCCCTTCCCCTTCGATCCTATTTCTTAGCGACCCTTTGGTATATAACTTGAGAAACCACAGAAATCATGCATGTCTATTGTTATGGTATCTGACTGTGTCTCTCTCTCTAGAGAAGTCCACACCTCATTGCTTCTCTTTCTCCCAACTGTTATACTTAAACTTGTATGAAAGTCTTTTGTTAAAAAGTACAAATCCACTTACACTGGGTCATCCTGAAATTCAAATCCTGACGTCACTGGTGTAGATGCCCCTGTGGAGAATGCTTCAGACTGCTGCTGGAAGCAGCAAGGGGTTCGGCCCTATGTCTACGTCTCTGTCCCTATCATGCCTAATTGTGACTGACAAAAATACACAAACATTAAAAACAGAGAATTTTATAATGAAATTGTTCTCAAAATATTATGTCAGTTGACAGTCCCCCATGCAATGATGCAGTACAACTATTTTTAAGCAATGTGGTTTTTAAAACACCTTATTTTTTTCATTCCCTGAAGTCATAGGCACAGTGGCAGCACTGTTTTTGTTTGGTATTTCTTTGTAAGTAAGAAAGCAACGTAAAGATATTTAAACAACTGATATTTTTCATTTTCTGAGAATTGTCCTGTGCTAGTTAATTTTTTGCTATCTTGACAGTAACTAGAGTCACCTGGGAAGAAGAGTTCCCATTTGAGGAATTGCCTCCATTACACAGGTCTGTGGGCACATCTGTGGGGCATATTCTCTATTAATGATTGAGGTGGGAAGGTCTCACCTATGGGGAGTGGTGTCATTCCTGGGCAAGTGGCCATCACTTCATTCTCCAAAACAGTTTTATAACCTAGTCGTTGGCGGCTTATTACATTTTAAAACTGCCTCTCTTTTGCAGTGTCTTTGAATCATGGGATGTGTTTGAAGGGCCATTTTCACTGGTCATAGCGTGTCTCTTGAGAAGCATAATTTTAATCAGGGAGAGACATTATCTCCATACTATGAAACTGTTGAGTGGGAAAATGGGCTCACGTGTACTATATTTGGTTAATCCATTTTTGGGGTGTTGGTTCAGTGATATAGGATAGTGTGAGAAGTCAGTATGAGTAAAAGGCCAAGATTTGTGCATTTGGACTTCGGTTTGGCAGAGGTTCAAAGAAGGGGGACTGAAGGAATAGTCTGTGTGTGAGGAAATGGCGCATATGGAATTACAAGGAGTGTGAGTTTGAGCTACATTTTCCCTTCACAGTTTTCAAGAACAGCAAATAAGGAAAAAAGTTATTTGAATGTATCTTTGCTTGCTATTTCATCCTTTATGGCACAAGTTGAACCTAGACCATAGGGACAGCCACTCACTGCAATGCCAGCAAATGTTTCCAAGGATGTAATAAAGTAGTGATTTAAATATCTCACTAAGTCTTGCCATATAGATCATCATTGCTGAAGACAATTTGATCTATAACCTTTCCAAGTTTTTTCTAGTATAAACAGATGCAGCCAAATGCATATCCATTTTCAATGAGGAATATGCTATTATTGGTATATGAATATATAGGTGTGAATATAAAGTACTCAGTCAGATACATCTTGTTTGTCTTTCCAAGTTATTATCTAGATCTATTTAATTCTTCTGTATAATCCAACTCCTTAAAAACTGTCATATGTCATTCTTTCCTGTGTAGTTTATATGGTTTTGTGCAATTAAAAAATTATCTCACAAAATATATCCCACGTAATTTGATTCCATTATCTATATCAGTGTGTAAAGAAATATGCAAATTTGTAAAAGACTGATACTCAAAGGATATCGGCTCTCATAACATCCCACAATGAGGCATTTCAATGCTTATTCAGGTCATATTGTACATCTTTCAATGAAATTTTATGGTCTTCTACAATGAGTTGCTTTTTTTGTTGCTAGAATTGCCTCCAGTATGCAGCATATACCATTAGGTTACATTTCAATTTACTTAGCTACTGGAATGATTTATTCACTTACTCATGTATTTCATTGTCTTTTCATATAATAATTAATGATTCCAATGATTCATCACTTTAAATATGCCTTTTACTTGCCAGTGATTATATCCATTTTTCAGAGGATGTGAACGAATTTATCAAGTGTCTGAACCAAGAGGTTTTGGCGCACCCATGATTTCCATAGCCATCAAGTGGATTGTATTAATATGCAAAAGAGGTGACGTGTTAAATACTCCCCAATGTAGACATTTTATTATTAAATGACAAAGACTGCATGCTCATAATGATCATCTACTAATTATTAGTGGTAATACAAAAAATATCAAATAAAGTATAAGGTCACTATAAGTAAATATGAGTATAGATTAGTATCATTCCAAGATAAAAAGGATACCTCTCAGCTAACCTCTCAGCCAGAGTTTGTCAAAACATATCACATTCTAGTAGCTGTTAAACAGTTATATTCAAGTGGATGGTAATTTTCAGAAAGCATTAGAAACCTCAGTTTGTCTCATTGGAGGTTTATTTAGGTATAGGTAGGGAAAGGTCATCTTTTCCTATCTAAAAGTGATAAAAACCCAAACCAAAACAAACAAAAACTAAGTCAGTTTGTCCATAAATACAGTATCTTGCCATAAAACTCTGCTCCAATATAAACACAGACTATTGAGGACATGAATTCTTTGTGTGTGGGAGCTTAGGGCAGGGAGTGCAGTGGTAAACTTTGGCCAATACAAATGCTGAAAGAAGAAAATGAAAGGAAACTGATGTAAGAACCTCATGTTCCAGCTATGATGGGTTTACTATTACCAAAATAGAACTGTGATAAACAAATATATTCCATCAGTGTTCAATGGACCATTCAAATTAGCAACCACCAAACACCAAGGGGCTGAGGTGTTTGCTCAGTCAGTAGATAGATGGTGAATCTGATCCCTGAGTCTTAATGTTGAGTGCTTGGAATCGCAGGGCTGGGAAGGTACAAGTGGGGAAGTCCCTCTTCCTCACTGGCTATCTATCCTAGCCTAACTGGTAAAGTGGCCAATTTGAGGTTGTATCTCAATAAATAGATAAATAAATAATGTTGATAGAACTGGAGAAATCCCGCCCAAGGTTGTCCTCTGGCCTCCACATGGAAGCATACAATTGTGGATGTACTCTCACAAGTACCTATGCATCCACACAAGACATCACACACATGCACATGCACACACACACACATACACATACACAGGAATGCACACACATACACACCGACTGGTCTTAGATAATATGCTAACATACACTGAGTGGAAAGAAAAATACATAAAGCATAAAAAATGGAGAAATGGCTAATAGGAGAAATAGTGAGAACAGAGGGAATAAAGAGAAAGCTCACACCATATTAATCCGAGGGACGCTGGAGGGGCTATTTTAATTTGAAAAATGTAGATCTTTGACCAACAAAAACATTATCATGGGAAAAGCAGGTTGTTCTTCAGCTGCAAAAGAGCAAGTCAAATCCTGACATCACATCCCTCAGCATTTTATTTCTCCATAGCAAAGTGAAATAATGAAACAAACATTTATAAACCTGTAAAAATAAACAAGCAAATTCATAACTCCTCTTTCAAAATAGAAGGTAATAAGGTTAATATTTTATACACTTTGCTTGACATGTAGCTCAGTGTAGGGTCTGCCTGGCATGTTCAGAGCCATGGCTGCAATCCCAGTACTTACCAAAGGAATACTAAATAAGTAAATTTGAATCACACACTTCAAACAACTGACCTAAATTGCATTTCTGGAACATTCTATCCCCAAATAGTAGAATACACTATTTTAAAATGCACATTTAACATTTACTCCAATGAATCAATCTTGGCAATTAAATAATGCTCAGTAAATTTAAAAGGAATCAAATTAAATAAAATATGTTGCTTGAACACACTAAATTAATTATATCACACAATAGCAAGATACTTTAAATATCTCCAAATATTGATAACTTTTTTATTATTTATTTTTTTATTGAGCTATATATTTTTCTTTTCCCCTCCCTCCCTCCCCCTTCCCCTTCCACCCTCTACCATGATTCTCAGGCTAACAATTTACTCAGGAGATTTTGTCTTCTTCTGCTTCCCATGGATACTAGAGGGATAGGGATGTTTTCATTGGGTTGTTGTTGTTATTCTTGTGAGGGATGGGCTGGAGGTTGACCCCAGGGGGTCTCAAACATGCTAAGCTAGGGCTTTCCCACTGAGCCACATCCCCATTCTAAACAGTATGACTTAAGCACAGATCGATAAGACAGTCCATTTGGGACTTTAGTAAGCTGCCTGATATCACCTGCTGGATGAAATCATGGCTGCCTGGAATCCTGCTGAGACAACAGAAGGTGATAGCTCCTATTCAAAAGAGGATCTGAGACTCTGTCTACTACATAGCCAAGAACACCTGCCCGTGTGCTGGGAGTCTACCCACCCCTTGCTTAGTCTGGTTTTGAATATACCCTAAAGTCCCATGTGCAATGCCATTGTGAGGTCAGGTGTGACTTAACAGAAATTCTTAGCTCACTGGAGCTATGCCCCAGGGATGTGCCGTGTCCAGGGCTCTGAGGCTCCAGAAAGACAGAATACCTTGGAACTTTCCCCCATCACGTCTCCACCCTCACGCATGCGGTCCTCACCTTCCTCATACATGGACAAGTTCAACTGCTGTCGCCAGCCAAGGTCATGTCTTTCCTTCCCCTGAGTCACCCTCAGATCATTTTCCCTCACAGGATGAGCAAGTCGGTGAGAACTCTGAAAAAGACACCTAACTATAGTGTGGAACTCAGTTGCTGAGACTGAGCTTCTGCGCTGAGGACATCAGGTGAGAGGAGGCGAGAGAAAACCATTCTCTGTGTAGTCTTGGCTGTCCTGGAATTCTGTGTAGAACAGATTACCTTCAGACTCAGAGAGCTGCCTGTCTCTGCCTCCTAAATTCCAGGATTAAAGACGTTTTGGTTCCAGGTCTGACCAAGAGGAACCTATTCATTAAATGGAATTTTCTTCCTAAATGGTTTGTTCTAAAATGGCTTGATTCCATGTTACAGACCTTTGAACTGGGAAAGGACTACGGGCTTCAGTGTGTTTCTTCCCAGTACCGTCCATCTATTAACCATCTGCTAGGAGAACCGAGCACACCAAGGCCCAAGCTTTCTAGTCGCACGTTACCAGAGACCCAATGTCCTCAGTGATATTGATACTATGACTTGTACACCCGTAAAATCAAGACTGTAGGAAGGTTTTAGCACACAGTCTACAAGTGGATCACGTGACCAAAGAATACTCTTTCCCTCTCCAGCATCCCTTTCTCCTTTCAGAGGAAAGACATTAAGGGAACTGTGTGTGTTTGTCTGTGCTCTCCAGAAGACGGACTACCATCCAAAACCTGGAGCAAGCCCAGAAACAGTATCTTTCTATCTATCTGGGTATGCTGCACCCCGGTCAAACTGACAAAGGAAACCATCAAAAATCATCTCATCTTTTGTTTATTAAGGCATCACTGTAGAAGCTCAGTCCAAGGTGTTCTGCTAAGGAAGTCACAGTCATTTAAGAAATTCATAGAAGTTCCATCTGAAAGAAATAAGTGTAGACTTCTACAGGCAATGTCATTCATCTCAGGAAGCCCAGTGTAACATTTACCAGCCTTCTCCTCTATGATTCCCACAGACGTCGGTGAGAGGGGTACATAAGCCTCCTTTCTGTCACTATAACCAAATGCAGGAGAAAATCATCTTATAAAGTTGTTCCAGCTCCTGGCTTTAAAGGTTCTACTCCATAATGAAGAAGATCCACTTCTGGCAAGCCTTCAGTGAGGTTGCTGGAGGTATAGCTGGAGAGCCCCTATGAACAAACTTCTTACACCACGGCAAGAAGTAAAAGAGGAGGATGGGAGTCACCAGCCTCCCTGGGGCATAGCTCCAGTGAGCTATTGATAACTTTTTAGTTTTTATTTATTTATTGCTGTATATGTAGGTTGTTACTATGTGGAGGGAGGCATGCACACATGCATGCACTTGTGTGTGGAAGTCAAACTCCAGGTATCTTTTCTAAAGAACTGTCCGTCTTATTTTCTAGGACTGAATCTCATTATTCTGGAGCTCTGAGAAGGCTTGTATGGCTAAGCAGTGAGCCCTGGAAATCCATCTATGTCTGCCCACCAATCTCTGGGATTAGAGGTGTGCATTGTCATGCCCATCTTTCCAGCCTCTGAAGATGGTTTAGTCAAGATTCCACAGAGGAAAAGAATCAGTGTGATAGAGAGGCTAGATAGAGGATATCAGTTTTGAAAGTGAAGGGGGCAGTTTCACCAGAATCATTCTCTGAAATCTGGAGACAGAGTTCTTCAAGAGATTTCACTTGAGCAGGAAATGTCCATTCCTATTTGAGAAAGATTTGTTTTATTTCATGTCAGTTGTATCTGAAAAAGAACATTCTAGTCACACGTACACCAGTGTTTTTCCAGACAGTGCCTGACAAAAGTGTGCCCAAGCTAACATAGAAAGGTAGCCATCATGCAAACTACATGACACACATCTAAATGACTTACCACCCAGTCACAAAATTGTAAGAGAAATTAGGTTTAATTTTGTGTCTGACTACAAAGTAATAAATGAGATGTTATGCAAAGTTAGGGGATTATGTAAATGCAGTGCTTAGGAGAAAAGGACATCACACATTTATATTAGCAAAAAAAAATAACTCTTGTTTTGAAAATTAGAAAGAAAAATGAAAGTCAGACCATGAAGGAATTGAATAAGGCAGTCAATAAGGGTTCATACTGAACAAGAAAAGAACAGAAAGGATACAAATTGTCATCAATAGAAATGTGAGAAGTAGCCTAATATGAATTACAGTTTCTCTAGGTACTACATGAATTAGAAGCAAACTTTATGAAACTATGCTAAACAAATTAACACCCTAGATGAAGTGAAAATTCCTTAATAGATACTGCGCAATACAAATAAACTGAATAAGAGCCTCCTTTCAAAGAAAATGATTTAGTAGTTATCATCCCACAAAGGAAAGTTCAGATCCAATTGACTTTTCTAGCAAAGTCTACCAAATATTGAATGAAAAATAGGAGTTCTGTATGAAAATTTTCAAAGCAATTAAAGAAACTGTAGTGTGTTCCTTTCTTCCCTGCCTCCATCCTGTCCTTCTGGTTGCCATTCTTAGAAGAATCAAACACCACATGATTTCCATGGTTAGAGAAAATCCGCAATTCAAACATTTTATGAGTTTCTGACCACGTGTGTATTGACTTAAGAGTGAAAATTATTATTTAGTCGAGAATGGAATAACTTGTAATTAATGCTGTTTGTGTAATCGCAGCACTCAGGAGGCGGAGGCAAGATCAAGAGTTTGGAGTCGGCATAGGCTACATACTGAGAGCCTGTGTCAAAAAACATAGATAAAATTCATAAAACATGTGATTTCTCTCAAGGCATGGATAGCAAATATTGTGTGGGGCAGTGTTGGGAATGTTTATTGTACATTTAAAAATACATTTCACTTATACTTTTTACTATTTTAATGTAAATTCCTGGGTTAATTTTAAATTTCAAGTTATAATCCCATACCATGTTATTAACTTTTGTTATTTTTCTGTAATAATCTAATAGCGTTTTATTAATGGTGTGACTCAAATGCTCATGGCCATTAGGAAGGAGTTCCTTTTGCTTGACTAGCCTCCATTGTTTTATTTCCATTGTTTTTTCCACTTATTTATTTTCATTGGGGTCGGGGTTACCTCATTCTTTTGTAACGTTCCAGACATTTCAGCTCACCCTCACCCAATCACGTGTCTATGTTCAGTTACATAAAGATGATATTATAGTTGTTATTTTATTCATTGGAAGTCAATTTGGGCAGTCTCCAACACTGAATGATAGTGAATATGAAAATAGTCTCTATAATCAAGCTTATATACATTTTTGTGTGAACAAAATAATTCAGTTCCTTATGGTAATGAAAGAGTACTGTTAGCTTTTTATATGGCCCTTTTATCAGGACCTTCCCAACATTTTAATGTCGATAATATCTGTTCTTTTAAAGACTATTTTCATAGTATCAGTTCTAAAACTGCTTTCTAAAACTGAAGATCAAAGTTTTATTTTTGTTTTTGTTGTTTGGGAACTTAAATATTTGTTCATACACTATGATTTTATTTTCGGTTAATAATTGCAATTGATCCTTTGGTCAGACTCACTTTTTCATGTGAGGTCATTTGCTTGTTCCACCAACTTTTGCAAAGGTTGCTTTCTCCACCTAAATTGCCTTTCCATTGCTTCACAAGGGTCAGCTGACAGGACATTCAGGTTCATGTCCAGGCTCCCCGCTGTTTCACAGACTTCCGTGTCTACCCTCCTGTCAAGTTCTTTTCTTATTTCATTATTTCACAGTTGTATCTTTTATATCATCATGGATACCAAGTAGGGACTCTTTGACCTCCTTTGAGTTGTTTCAAATATTTTATGATTGTATTTATGTGTTAATTTAAATTTCTTATTAAAATTAAACATAAACATACTAAAATAGGGAAAACATGGGCACAAAATTTTCATCATAAAACTTGTAGCTCAATTGATCTTTTCAAAGATTGCTGAAGAAAATGTTAACAGATGTGGCATATATTAAAGATAAACCAGAGGGCAAAACACTGGCATCTAAAGAATAGTAACTGAACAACCAGAGTAACCTGGGAAGATGAACAAAACTGAAAGGAAAATGAATAAGGTTTCTGCTGTAGACAGCGGGTATTCATCACCTCTGAACATGGCCTGTGTAAAATTACCTCCATTAATCTGATTTCACTTTTCGTAAGGACCTTATTGATTATCATCTTGCTTTGAATTTTAAAGCAGGAATTCTGTCCAGCTTCAACAGCAACTGTTATGTGTAAGATTGTGAATTTTTTTGAATGGTACATCCTTCTTTTGTAAAGGAAGAATTGGAATAGTACATCTCCCATGGGATTCTTATTGTAATTAAATAAATCAATGCAAGTCAATGTGCTAGACCACAAACTACATAAATGAGAATTTAATCGCAGATATTTGGATTTCCACTTCTTTATTAATACCCCAATTGACTTATTTCTTAAGGATGGAGTGCTAGCTCAGAAATGTGGAAATTACCAAAACTAGAGAGGAGGTATATGGATGGAGAAAAACTGCACCTTCCACATAAGAATACTTCATGCTAGCAATCACATGTTTCTCCTAGAAATTTCTGAGAAACTCAAAGAACAGTGTGAGAGTAGTCACATCAGTGGGGAGGAGATGAATAGTGAGTAGAACCAACTAGATTTGATGTCTGAAAAGGATACATAAGTATACACGATTCCAAAGATGTTTAGTAGACAGAGACAGAAAATTAAGCAGAAGCATTACTGATGAAAAAAATTCATACTTGGAATCAGAAGAAAATACACTGAGCAATTAATAACCTTTTGTAACTGGAAATAATGTTTTCTTCAAATTGAGTGCCTTTTATTTGGTGTTTTATTTGGTGCAACCTATACATTGCAGACATTTAATTTTTCCATTTATCTTTTTAATGTGTACTAACACATTTTGAGGTATGATGATATATTAATCAGAATTATCTAAAGGAATAAAAATGACACAATGCATATACAAATATAGATTTACACAAAGGTGGATAGATAGATAGATGGATAGGTAGATGGATAGGTAGAGAGATAGAGAGATAGAGAGAGAGAGAGAGAGAGAGAGAGAGATAGAAAGAGAGAGAGAGAGATAGATAGAGAGATAGAGAGATAGAGAGATAGAGAGATAGAGAGATAGAGAGATAGAGAGATAGAGAGATAGAGAGATAGAGAGATAGAGAGATAGAGAGATAGATAGATAGATAGATAGATAGATAGATAGATAGATAGATAGATAGATAGATAGATAGATTGACTTGGCTTACACAATACTGACTGCTTAATCCAATGATGCTTGCCTTTAGACTGAAGAGGTTGAGGAATGAGTAACTGTTCATTCCATGAGACTCAAAACTTCTAACCAGGTCCTGAGAGCCTGGAGGTTTCCTGTGGAACCACTGGTCTTCAGTCCATGCTGCAAATTCAAAGAAACTGAGCTCTGATATCAACAAAGAATGTCAGCATCATTTTCCTGTGAAAGGGCCAGAGAGGATTTTGAACTTTTTGGGCCACACAATTTCTGTGACTGCTTCTTCATTCTGCCATTAGACTAAAGAAGACCAATTTTCAATGTCATGTTTTGTCCTTAATGTGAGTCATACAGGTTTTTCAGGCTCATATGTGTCATTTCAGATTTCCAGAAATGATGAATCTGCTCATATGTTAACTGGTGGGAGGAATGGAAGGTGTGCTGATGGGGCAAAGTTTGTGTGGAGGAGCATGCCAGCATCAGTAACACAGCAACAAATCAGCAGCCCACTGTGAACACAACACCCCAGTGAGTTTTACTTCTACAGTTGAAGAGAAACTTCAGTATAAAAGACAATGGACTGCACTCTCTACCAGTCAGAACAACAGTTTCTAGGATGCTCAATTTTGCAGAAATGCTCTATATTGTCAAGACAAAGGGTGATACCTACTTTAGTGGAGTAGAATGAAAACTCCCCAAATGATAACATCACCCATTGGACTGTAAAAGAGGGAGCTACCACACAGCCCAGTTTGGAAGCAGTCACAGTTGATCAGCTTCCATTATGAAATTCTTGATGCTGAATCAGATAAACGCAAAGCTTTGGATAACTCTCTGCTAGAGCATTATAGAAATGCATTTCGATACAATTGGGACCATTACTAGCAACCAATGACTGATGGTGGGTATACACAAAGTACCTTGTTTATAATCGTACTTATCTGATTGTCAAAAGAATTTGAAGTCGCTTATAAAGAAGATGTACATATACATATATATTACAATAAATGTGCATTTTTATTAAACTTATCAAAGCTAGATGAGTATTAGAGGACTCCCAGCAAAGCACGGGTACCATTCTTTCATCATTTCCAGAAGTCATGATTCTTTCCACCTCCTCATTTCCTATTATTTGTAAATAATGTACTTTGCTATTCCTTGTGTTAATCTTTTTAATGTCCTATTAATTTCATTTATTAGTGCTCTTATTCCTCTTTGATGTTTCTCATCTTTCTCTCTCCCTTTTATTGAAAA
Organism: Microtus pennsylvanicus; assembly: GCF_037038515.1. NCBI lineage: Eukaryota > Metazoa > Chordata > Mammalia > Rodentia > Cricetidae > Microtus > Microtus pennsylvanicus. The sequence continues at coordinate 99,174,062 of NC_134585.1, read as the reverse complement.
CAGATCTTTTTTCTGAAGGGTTGAAGGCTATATGCTGGCATAGGTTCAACTTCCCCACATTTATTGAGCTGTGTGGGCATTGTTTTCAACAATGGAACATTATGGAGAGCAGCCTATAGTCTTAGAAACATCCAAAGTTGTTTGGAGTTCCCATGAGACTTCTTTGGCCAACAACCCTGTCAGATCTAAAACTGGTGTCTAGCATCTGGGTTTAGAATGGTTATAATTATTGGTGCTAATATCTAGTCTTGTCTTTGTTGATTGACTGTTTTGTTCCATGGTTCCTGTTCCCCTTTCAGGGTCTTAAGATAGTGTTACATGTAAACAGACATTTTCTATTTCAACCATCAGTTCCCACATAACTGACTCAATATGTGAATATAAATTATAAATGCTCAGCTGATAGCTTAGGCTTATTAGTAGCTAAATCTTACACTTGAATTATTCCATATTTCTATTCATCTGTGCATTGCCACATGGCTTGTGGCTTTCCCGTTCCTGTAGCATGCCTCTTGGATGGCCAACTGACATTTCTCCTGACTCAGCCCTCCTTCTTCCCATCATTCTCAATTTGGCTTTATTACCCAACTTTCTGCCCAGCAACTGGCTTGTCAGAATTTTATTAACCAATGAGAGTAATACATACAGTGTAGAAAAGGATTGCTCTACAACATTTCTCCCTTTTTGTCTAATTAAAAGGAAAGGTTTTAATCTTAATGTCATAAAACTATATACAACAAAAAAGTTAATAAGTAAGAATAAGTATATCACTATTGAATCCATTTGAATTTGGAAAAATTAAAAAAAATACTTAATTATCTATCTTATTTTGGTGAGCCCACTTTGGAATTGCTATTGTCCATATAATAAAGAAGTCCAAAGTATAAAAGGTAGATCCTGAAGAGTGTGATATTTAATTGGTATTTATTGAAAAGCCATGAATAACTCACTGAAATTGTACTGCAACCAAGGTAGCTGGAGAGATAAATCAATGAACATAGTTCCTCATGCACAGATCATTACTTACATATTCTTAAAGTTTCTCATACTCATATAAAGTTTTTATATACTCAAGACATAAGCAGTGTTAGAGGAAATAATATTGAATCAGGAGCTCAAACATTGAAAGAATGAGTTAGACACCCATTGAGGCATTTACAAATGACTAGAGGCACAGGTCAGGTAGTGGACGGTGCTTTCCTAATGATGCTTAATACTTTCACCTTTACAAGATCTAGTATCACCTAGGAATCATGTCTCAGGGCATGTCTACAAGCCATCATTTATCTTAGGTAAGAAGGTATGCCTGAAATGTGGGTGGCTCTATTCCCTGAATTGAGTTCCCAAGCCTCATAAAAAATGAGAAAGCTAGCTAGCCAAGAAAATGGCTTTCTCTCCATTTCCTGACAGCAGACATATGTGACCAACTAATGCCATCGTGATTTCCCATCACGACAGTCTATATCCTGCGTACGTATACACAATTCTGAAGATAGTTGAGAAAATCATTGATTTGACTTTTGAAGGATATGTAACCAACAACTGGTATAGAAGGGAGGGGAGGAATGACTGAATTTGTTTTATTTGGAGTAGAGAGTTCATGATCATGGGAAAATGTTTCAATAGCATTTAGCCCTAAGCTACCAACTGAATAACAACAGCCTACTCCTATAGGTGAATATCAAGTGCATACACTCATGAGTGTTACTCCTGAAGAGCAGCGCAGTGAACATTTGAATTAATGTGCTTATTGATTTCCAATCACCACACTGCAAAGATTCTGAAATGCTTCGTGATTGGTCAATGTGCTTTATGACCAAAGAACCAGAGAACTTACAAGGGACAAGCAGCATACAAACTGAAGGAAGGGCTATGTTAATGACTCAGTATACCTTAACAATGCTGCTTAGTTCTGAGAAGCATACTTAGCTCCTGGTACTCAAAAGAAATTGTATTTCACCAGGTACTGGCTGGAGGCCAGAAGCCATACATCAATGCCACAATATTGAAGATTTTCACCCACTCTATCCTAACCCATGTTTTATCCTAGATGCTGCAGCATAAGATTAATATGGAAGGTCACATGGATATCGGGGAGATCAAGTGAATATAATTGGTTTATCTTGTCATAACTGCCTTTGGCTTTAAAGTCTCATTATGATTCATCTTTAAATTAAGTGACTATAATTCTCATATATCATATGAAAGTGACATTTCCTCTTTAAGTACCCAGTAATTTCTTATTCTGTTAGCCCCATAACTCTTGCTCTGTTTTTAAGAAATGTTTTATTTTTAATTACACGTATGTCTGCTGCATCTCCATGAGGATCTGTGTGTACCAGTGCAGCTGTTCTCAGATGTCAGTGGTGCCAGATTGACAGTTGCAATAAGTGGCCAAGTGACATGGTTGTTTGGAACTGTACTTGGGTCATCTGCAAGATTAGTACACTCTTTTGACCACTAACCCCTTTCTTTTATTCCCAGATAAGCTTTTTTTCTGCCCTAAAATCAGTTGTAGTTTTCCATCTTTACAGATTGGATTTTTTTATTACTGTTATTAGATTTTTTTAAAAAACATACCAATCCAAATACCCACTCCCTTCAGTCCTCCCATTCCCTCCACATAACCTTCTACCCCACCCCACCCCCACCAATCCTAAGAGAGGGCAAGGTACCTTGCCCTGTGGAAGGTCCAAGGCCCTCCCCACTACATCGAGGGCTGAGCAAGGTATACATCCAAAGAAAATAGGTGAGCTCCAATTAGCTCAGGTAAACTGCTTCAGTGGATGAGCCCCTCATGGTCTTGACCTCTTTGCTCATATTTTCATTTTTTCTACTCTTCAACTGGACCTTGGGAGCTCAGTCCAGTGCTCTGATGTGAGACTCTTCCTCTGTTTCCACCTGTTGCTAGACAAAGGTTCTATGGTGATATTTAAGATAATCATCAATCTGAATACAGGGCAATGCCAGTTTGGAAACCCTCTCCACTATTGCCTAGGGACTTAGCTGTAGCAATCCTTGTGGACTCCTGGGAATTTCTCTAGAGCCAGGCTTCTTGCCAACCCCATAATGACTCCCCCAATCAAGATATCTCTCTCCTTGCTCTCATATCTGTCCCCCCTCCATCTCTACCATCGAGTTCCCTCAAGTTCTCTTCAACCTCCCTATTCTTCAGGATCTTCATTTCTCAATACATTGCAAAGTTTCTATCTGGAAACCTATAATCATTCCTGAAGTCTATGAAAGTTCCTTCCTTCTTGGTTTATCTAATTTTCATCTATAATGAGATCATTTAACATTATTCTTCCAAGTAAAACTTAGAAGTATATCAGTATATAACCACTAGTACATATGATTTTCTTATGACTTGATTTTCAATATGTGCCAATCTCTATTATAATTTTAAACGAGTTTTTTATTGTAATTCTTCCTCTAATGTAAAACTTTACTCTGGTCTTTGGAAGTGCGACAATCTCTGTTCAACTATTTTTTTGTCCCACTGTTGTGATACTGAATTGAAGTTCATGGCTTTGTTCCAATAAAGCTTCATTTATTAAAAATAAAACAGACAGCAGACAACTAGACCACATTTATATATTTATTTGAATTTTATCCAAATGTCTCTTTGGATTTTATAAAAATTTACTATGTGGCCTAGCATATGTTAATTTTTATTAAAATTTTCTATCTCCTGGAAAAGAAGTTGGTTTTTATTGTGGGCAGATTTATAAACTCATATTCAGGCTATTGGATCACATTCCCATATTCAGATTCTTTTCATAGTGTTTTGTTAATATTCTCTATCTATCTATCTATCTATCTATCTATCTATCTATCTATCTATCTCTTTAATTTCAGTTTTCTAGGGATAGAACATGGAGTCTTGGCCTTGTAGCCTAGTGGTCTAACACTGAGCTAAATCCTCAACTTCTAAGTTGTGTTTTTAAAATAAGAACAATTTTCAATTTTCTCAAAACTTAAAGGTTCCTGGAGGATAGTGACAAAGTGATGAACTATGAGCCATCCTCCCCAAAACACGAAGCATGGCTACATTGATTTAAATGAAAGTTCCTCATTATGGTTATTAATACATATAAACTGGTATTTTAAGTGAAAAAACATTAGCAATTTGCCTTATGTTAACACTGTAAGGCAAATGAGGTTTTGTCCTACATTCAGTTATTCAGGACTTGTTTCAATGTTCCTAGGATGATTAATACTCTCTGTAAAAACGTTATTCACTGGCACTTTACTTAATCTGTTGTGCAGCTCTCTTGCTAGCCATCTGGAGAACATCTGAACTAGTGGGATTGTGTGTTTGGGAGAATAAATAAAACTAAGGCTTCAAATTTTATTCACTCTATGTGTGCTATATCAGATCTTCATAAGGTCTGTTAGGAACACTGGGTAAAGTCTTCCAGCACAAAAAGGACATATATCCAGGAGAGTAAGATGTCTGATATTCCAGAGTTCAACATGGTAGAGGATGCACTTAGCAATGGGTATGAGATTTACATGGTACAGTTGCTTGGATGCGTAGGTTTTACATATTACTTTTGCACTCAAATCTATGCTTTGTACTCCTATTACTACAACAAGAACTCATACTGGGGTGTATTAAGTGGAACACTAGAGAGACCAGGAACTGCAAAGAGAGAATTAAAATAACGTTAAGGACAAGTTTAGTCTGCTGATGTTCTAGCTGCAGCGCTGCCAGAATCTGCAAATTGATCTTCATAGCAGTCACAACACAAATGGTGATCCCTAAGCTAATCTAAATTTCTCAGGTGGAAAATGTAGACGTGTTTCTTAGCAGGGAGAAGAAGAGGTGTCCTTCCCATCACCTCGTTTCTAGCAAATTGATTATACTCTCTTGGTTTCTTTAGAAAGGGAACTCTTCATAGTTTGAAATGAGGAGCTTATAACTCCTCTATCTCAAAAGGAGAGAGTCCCATAGAAGTTTCTATGTTAAGCCCCTCCATAGGGTGTCATAATACTGTGATGTGTGGTGAGATGCTTTCCATGAGTTGGCTATGGGAGATGCACATGCATGACCCTGCTCAGCTGGGCTCATTCCCTGAAATATCTAACTAGAGATCACAGCCCTGAAGAGAGCACAGCAGGCATATGCTACAAGTAATACAAAGACAATGATTTTTTGGAGTAATTCTTTCTATACAGGAGCTCAAAGTAGAGGTCATGATAAAGGCTAAGATATACAGTAGCCGAAACTCTGTCTCTTAAGTGGTCACATGATTTTACCAGTTGTATAATATTGGGCAGACCAGTTAACATCCTGAATCTCTGTTTACATGAAACAGACACAATACACATAGCTGCCTAACAATGATGACTTCTATAAGCATCAGTGATTTGTATATGCAGGAAAAACCACATAAGACTTCAACAAACATAATATTTTTGGGTTCTGAGACTTCAAATCACTGCTATTTTAGTTGCTAATCAAAATGTAAACATTTCATTTTCTTTACACTCTGCAATATTGACTCTAGGTTTTATAAGGTGAGACATATTTTAAAACAAAGGAATGATAAACCTTTATTAAGGGCTTAAAGTAGATTATAAGCACAAGCTTATCTTGGGTCAGAACAGGTCACCTTTTGCATTCCTCTTTGGAGAAGAATTCATACCAAAAGGTTTCAGTGCACCCATCGATGCTTAGAGGACACATGCCTTTAACTGTTGGTATTGTTGCTTTGCAGACATGCATCTTCAGGAATTAACAAGTGTTCTTGTCCTATTTCTTCAAATGTAGAAATAAAGGATTAGAGTGCATGATTTCAGATATTTCATCTCTAAAGTTACCCTGTGCCACTCGCTGTTGGCTTCCTGTGGATGCTACATTTTGAATAGCTAAACTAAAATAAAAAGTATTGATAAATCTGGAGCCCATCATGGTCCAGAAGTCTGAGATTACTGAGTATGTGGTAGCGAATTTCCAGTGTATCAACAAATCAATTTTACTACCATTTTCCTGTCTTCAAAATGCAGCACTTTATATCAAAAGAATGCTGTAGAGGTCTGTTTATTGGAAAGCGATTTAAGAAAGAATGGTTTAGAGAGAATAGCTTGAGAAAGACAAACAAAGGCTGGGGAAAAAAAAAACCTCGGGGTGATTTTAAAAATAGACCCTGATCAGGAATCAAATTGACATTAGGATTTATATTATTATTTCCTAGTTTCTAAGAAAAAGCTCCTCTGTAAGGAAAGAATATTGGAAAGAATGAAAGTTTGGTAAGTCCATAGGTGTTAGGAAAGAACACGAAAGAAGAACAAATATTGAGAGCTGGGAATTTGGGTTAATGAAATGACAGACAGTAAATGAACAGGCTCAGGCACTTTGTGTTCAACTAGTAACCACACCCACCTCTGTCAGCTTCCCTCTTCCTAGTTCCATTGCCTTCCACAAGAAACTCTCCAGGGTTATTGCATCCTTCTTTTAAAATATATGAAGAATAAAGATCACTCTGGGTTCTGGCAATCCCTCTCATATTTTGTGAACCAATTAATCAGATTATCTAGTTAGAATGCAATAATCTTTGAACTGGGGGAAGAGACATGTTAAAGCCCTTCACTTAAAGGCTTCCCTTTCTATGCCCAGTTCACATTTGAATTCTGCATGACTTTATACCCTATAACATCATAAGACAAGAAGATGTAAAAACTTCCCTCTGTCCTGTTGATGCACTAGTGGCAAAATGGACAGACTTAAACTGATGTTAAGTATCATATTTTTCAGTGAATCTCTAGTTTTAAGTTAAGTAACTTTAACTGAATATTAGAGTAATTGAACTTTTAAAAGATTTTATTATCACATATTAATTACATTTAATGGATTCATTAAGACATTTTATGTATGCATACAATGTGTTTTGATTGTATTTACCTATTAGTTTCTTTTTTTGTCTTGTCTCACTGATCCCTTTTCCCCACCAATTTGTCTCCCTTCAATTCTTCTATTCTGTTTTTTTGTGACTCAATGAGTTTTACTACAGTTGCTTATAAGGAGCATGGATAATTCACCAGTTCCTATATCATAGAGGAACCGTGACCTTTCGTAGATCTTCAGGGAGGGGCTGGCCTTCTTGAGAGAATCAGACAATTTTATTCTTTATCTTATCATAAATTTTTTTCTTTATGGGGATTTCAGAGACAGTTTGATGCTTATAGTTGGTTAGTTTTCTATGCATCAAATTGAAATTCTGAAACCCTGTGGGGGATACTGAACTGTCATTGATTTTGAACAGAGCAATCAAATAGGCTAGCAGGATGATAAATAAGCCTCTAGGAAGCCAAACCCCTTCAAACATTACCCCAAAGAAAGATCAGTGCCAATCGGCATTAAGATCTCATTCAACTTGTATTATTTAGGAAACTATTTCTATTGCCTTATTTAGTTTCTAGTGTGTAAAGAAAAAGGCACTGATAAATAATAGCCTCCTTCCTTTCTGACCTAGGCAGCTCTACCACAGGCATTCCAGTTTCTATGGTTACAGTTTTAAATGATATTTTGATTCAATAACTTTGTTGTTAATCAATACTTAAAGGTTTCCTTCTTTCCTTCCTTCCTTCCTCCCTCCCTCCCTCCCTCCCTCTCTCCCTCCCTCCCTCCTTCCCTCCTTTCCTCCCTCTTTCCCTTCCTTGCTTCCTTGCTTTCTTCCTTCTCTTTATTTCTTCATTTCTTTTATTTCTTTCCAACATCCTAAGTTTGAAAATCTGACAAATGTTGAGCCTAAAATGTTTGCCAGGTGAAATGATCCCAAGTCCTTAATTCTTTTTGGCAGGGTATAAAAACATTTGCAGTGAACTCCTAGAGCTAGAAGAATTGATTTTTTAATGGGTACACTTTTCTCAAATGGAGTCTATTGCGTAAATCCAACATCAGATCCTTTGTTGAAGGAACAGTTTCTTGTTTCCCAGTAATTATTGTTCTTCTTGTCACTGATAATGCTCTAAGAATCCATATATTCTCTCAAGAAAAATAAGTTCGTCTCCTCTGCTAATAATTGGAAGTAACTGGATATTAATAACCTATAGAATTCACCATTTTTATCCCACTAAGTTTGAACTTTATTCCACATAAAAACACACTATATGTCTCTTGAATATAAGTTGATTAAATTATTTAGATTTTATTAGGAAGGATCACCTTCTATTTTTAAATAATTCACTCAAAAATTAGAAATAGTGTATGGGGTTACTATTAAATGTTCTTTTTCTTCTTTTATATAAAATAAAAAATGTACTATCGGGGAATCACTATACTTATTTTACCAGAAGTTATGATCTTTAATGTTCTCAAACAACATGCCTATAACCCATGATTTATGGTAGGAAATAGTGATATCTGTGGTATTCCTTAACAGTTTCATGCTAAGTCTCTTGCACTAGACAGGGTAGGATTTAGTCATGTCTATGATATCTCATTCCCTACTGGCTCTAGGAGTAAATTGAAGCCAGCCCACCTACCCATATGAGCAAGAGCCATCTTAGATATCAAAATGGGTAGCTGGGCTGGCTTCATTCTACTCCTAGAACTAGGAGGGAATGAGATATCATAGACAAGACTGAATCAAACTTCTGGTGAAAAGCAAATTGTAGGTGGCAGGTAGAACTGAGAAAATCTTGAAGAAAGAGTTCTTTGAGAATACATCTCAACAATCAACCTCAGAGAGGAGCAGCTTTCAGATTCTAATGCTGCAACACAGCAGGCCACCCTGTACCTGGAACGCCCAGTGTAAGCTCAGGTAGATTTTTTTAATTCAAATCAAAGTTGATCTACATGTGAATGCCCAGAACTCCCTTGTGTAAACCTGTCTGATCATTTAACAGTCCAAGTTGGCAGAAAGGAAATTTGCCTTCTTCTGCACTTCCAGCTTTAACTTTTTTGGTGGATTCCCCGTATACTACCTAACCAAAGGCATGCTATTTTTTTATTTTAACTATTATTTTGAGAAATGAGAAAAAATCTTTAGAAATATTTTAAAACGTATCCTTGAGAACAGCTATCAGATAAACTATTTCCAGCAGACATTATTGCTGTTTATCCCATGGTGTAAAAATACCTGCTGTGGGATCAAGAAGCTGGAAGCTCATCTATGGAAAACCAAAGTTCCATGTAGAGAATTTGATCAGGACATCCAGAACGGTTGCTTGCTTCTTCAGCTGATTTCTGCTTGATTCTGTAAGCAGCAATTTGATGATTTTACTTTCTTTGCTCCTTCAATTGGAAGGAATTTATGTTTCATTATCTATTTTATAGTTGCTATTTTTTTCTTTTACTTTGGCTTTCCATATACTTAATATACCCACTCATTCAAAATCAAAAGAATGGTTATCATCGATTTTTATCTGGGCTATATAGAACAGAGACTACTTGTGTAAGGTTTAAACTTCATTGTGTAAGGTTTAAAAAGTTGGGGAGTCATTCAGTAACACTGAGTAAGGCAGTAGCATGCTCATAAATTGTTGCTCTTGATTGTTTTATTTTAAGATAATTCATGCTGAAAATTATGGGGAAAAGCTCAGAGGAGTAAGTAGAGATCATCTGGTTAGCTAGAAAGTGTCATAAACATCATAAGAAAATTGAATGCACAATGAATTTAAATGTCAAGATAAGAGAGAGAGTTTAGAAAGACTTTATGAAAAAGGGTTAGCAATATATAAGAAGACATTCATGTCAAAGTTGATTATGGATTTAATTTGGTCATTGTGTAGAATTTGAAAACACTTTATAAATATCTTATGTACCAAGATTTAACAAGTTAAAATAAAGAATTAATATGTCTTAGAAGGAATTATAACTAGAGGGCATCAATATCAAGAAAGAAATATTTTGCAATGAATGAAAGAAAAGCAAGACTCTTGGAAAGTACTAGTATCATAGTGAGATAAGGTAGAAGCGGGGCAGTGCACACAGAGATTAAAGGTCTGTGGCCTTCCTGAGGTGGCCACAAATCAACTTTGCACACAGACTTTTAGAATGTTTTCACGGAGAAAAGTATGATCAGTTAATGAGATCCTTGCAGTTTCCTGGATGGAAAGCCACAGAGTCACTCCTGCAGAATATTTAATCCCTTGTGCTCTAGCAATCAGTGAAATTCATGTCTAGAAAGCAATGGCACTCTTAAAGGAGGATTGCAGAAAGGACTGGGCTTTTTTGTTTTTGTTTGTTTGTTTTTTTAAAAAGTAGTGCTGAATTCATTTCTGTCAATGTTGCACCATACCATCTTACGTGGGTTTCTTATTTTTTCTACAAATCCTCTCCTTCCTGTCTATCATTCTCTGCTCATCTTACCTTCTAATTCTTAGTCAAGAAACAACTGTGTTTTTAGCATCTGGGCACTCTAGGTAAATGTTTCCCTTGTGTGAACTGTTTCCTTTTTCTGCTTTAGCAAATCCATCATTGCCTATGTTGGAAATGAAATGATCTAAGAATGACTTCACCAGTGCCACATCATGCTTACAAAGAGAAGAGTGTTGTAAACAAACTTCTGAAGGAATTCCCTCCATCTTCAAGATACACTAACTACTTAGTGAAGATTTCCATAGTTACTAAAGGCCATTTGGTTGGTTATAATAGAAGCAGGCACCCATGAATAACCAAGACATATTTGACATTGAGTCGTGTTTTTAATATGAACGTATCTTAGAAAAAGATGGCCTGACTACAGCAGTAGGCACTGCAAAGACCTTGGGAGTTCTTCATGCTAGATTAGGGGAACTCTTCAGGACAAATGAGGCCCCCAAGCATCAGAGCCTCACAACCTCAGAGCCTGGCCTTGCATGCAGATAGACAACCCTGCCATGGCCTAACTTTTCAAACAGTATTCATTTAGGTTATTGAAGGTTTGTTCCAAGCACACCGAGAGAATCCTGACTTTATCTAAAGAACTCACAGACATAGCATCTTGACTTACAAATAGGAGCCAAATCCTGGGGTCAGAAAGATCAACACAAAAGGGATTTGTATACCGAGCAACAGATATCTCAAAACAGTGTCTAATAATTGTGCTTAGACTCTGCTGGGAGTGCCCAGAGCACTAAAGTGATGTAACTACAGTGCTTCCTTTATGGCCTTTCAGTGATTCAAAAGAGAAAGACGTCTTGTGTTATGACACCTTTTAAAAAATGTGGAAAATTGGATGCCTCCCTGGGAAGTTATGAATTCCTCCCTTCATAGAGCAGATATTTTACCCAGCGTCCCTCCTCTCTTCCTTTCCCTTCCTCATTCTTCGTTCCCTCATTTCCTCCATGTGGTTTCCTCCCAATTCTTGTCTCTTTATGCTTTCTCCTTTGTTATCTCTAAATCTCCGTCTAGCCACCACCTAAGCTTCATCAAAGGGTACCACTGTTTGTGCACTGCTGTATCCTCATGCTAAGAGTGCTGGTTCACAAAGTTATGATTATTTAAAAAAAAATAAAAATAGCTCACAATAAAATGTACTTTTGGAAATGTGTAAATGTTATAATTTAATTAAAAGCATAGAACTTCTAGAGTTTCATCAAGATTTGAAAAGGGTTATAGAGGATGTCACTCAGTAGCTTAAAATATATTGAGTCACAGCACAAATCCTTTCCACAATTAAATTTTTGAAGTGATACATTAAAAATTCTACAATCCTTATTTTTTGAATGGTGCATGATAAAAATCATGGGAGGCAAAGTGATTTACAAAGAATTTATTATCCAATACTGTCATAGTCAGATTTACTATTGATATACTTTGATTTTATTGGTGGTAAGTGTGTTTATAATTTAAATACTTGCTGCTGTTTTATTTATGCAAAGACAGTTTCAAAACCCAAAAAGCTGCTGCTTGGGGCTATTGTTTCTTTTAATTTTCCAAAGCTAAATTATGAGGGTGGGGATATTTTTCAGGCAACCATATTTATGTGCTCTTCCAGAAAGTGGAGACTGAGGCCTCTTGTTATGTCAGATAAATTGCCTTCCCATTCCTCTACCTTGCCTGTTAAGAGTAAAGAAAAACAATGACATAAATATATAAAGGCAATGGATAATAGAACAGTGATCTAGCATAAGTTCACTGGCTGAATAACAAACAGTAGCATTGAGCAGAGTGGAGGGAGCTTCTTAAGCTTGTGTCAAAAGACTCAAGATATACAGAAAAGAGATAGATGGTTAACAGTTTAGTGGATAAAATAGAAAAAAAATATGAGGCATCTAAAAGTAATCAGTTTTGGATTTTTTTCTTCAAAATATCTCCCAGAAGTGTAAAGTCTGATGAGGGCAAGTGAGGCCTTCTCTACAAACAAACCAGCAAAACCACTTTTTGGGATTTCCTTATTTATCTTCTAACCATCCTATCCCTTCCTCCTGTCCCCATTCATAATACTCTGAGCTTTTATCATAGTCAAAGGAAAGTTCCACAGCAGGCTTGCACTCTTGGACGAGACACGCTACCAGACAAGTGCTCTTTGGTAAGGGATAGAAACAAGCAGGTACCAAGAATTAAACTTCTAGGTAATATCATCAGATATTTGGACATGAACATTTCTAGAGAAATCTGGAATCCATTGAGACAGCAGGGAAACTGTTCAAGAGTAAATGAAGTAGGGAGTAGATAAGACGACCTCAGTGAGAAAAGGATGGAACGTTTTGACTCGGAGTCATGATTCAGGAATCGAGACAGACAAGAGAGAGATTGAAAAGGGAAATTGCTGGCTTGAGGTTGAGGCCACCTGGGCTGCAAGATCCCCAAGCAGCTAAAGGATACTGTGGTATAAGGCTGAGTAGAAATGAATGTGCGTTTTTTTGGTAGCAAATAAGAAGTTCAAATTAACTCACTATGAGAGAAAAAAAGCTTAAGTCCAAGTCAGTAAATTGGTTCATCCCACAGCATAGACACCCCAGAGTTCCCTGGTGACATTAACAGAGTGAATCTAACAAAGATTAGCTGGAAAGTAATCTAATTTAAAGTCAGTTCTTTTCCCTTTATGATGGGGAATGTGGCTCTCCCTGCCCTTCCTAGGTATTGTTCTATTATTATTCTACCAGAGGATGACTTGCTTAGCCATATTCTCTTTGGTCAAATGCCGAGCCCTCAATATCCTCTCTATTTGTAGGCACACTTTGAGTCACTGTGGCAACCTTCAAGGGACCCTACATTTTAGTATTCCAATGCTCAGCAAATATTTTATCATTTCTCACAGTGCCAGGAGAGCTTCCTATTAAATATTGTAGCATAACGTGTGCTTGCTTCGCGATTTGTCATTTGCTGTCATAATTTTTGCAACTCTAAATAGATTTTTTAACACATGAAAAAAAATCTCTGCTAAGTTTTAAAAATACATGTTACAATACCAGTACAATAATTTGTATTACCCATACATGAAACCCGTGAAGCTTATTCAAGGTCAATGGAGTGGCAAAATTGGATGGTTGATTAATGTCTCCTTTTAGGAAGAGATGCCTTTATCTTCTCAACCCAATATTGCTCTTTTGAGTATATGAAAATGTATGCTCTGTGGTGCTCAAAATGTCAAATGTATGTCTAGCATGTAATGAGTCACTGTATGTCTTCAGTACGTAAGCAGTGGTGATTTATGAATCCCTGCTTCATATAATTAGTTTTCTGTATCCACAATTTCCTGTTTTGCCCCTTAAGTCCTCCCCCAACCATGATCTACTTCATATGGGAGCTGGGGACTGAACTCTAGTCCTCTGAAAGAGTAGCAATTGTTCTTGGCCCCTGGGATCCATCTCTCTTGCCTCCTAATCAGTACTCATATGGACCATTATTCCATTTTATAAGAAATTTTACTATGTGATATTTTTCTCTTGAAATCAATTTTTAAGACAAAAATAGAAAGTGTATACTTTAACCATGCAGTGCAATGAGTTGAAACAAATGTATACAACTTTGGAAGACAGACTATTTTCATATAAAGGGAAGTGTGTTCCTGTTTTCATTTATTTTGTTCCTTTGTCTAAACACAGAATACAACTATTCCAGGTATCACTAATAATATGAAAAGAATTGGAATAACAAAAATGAAAGTAAAAAATTTCATCTGTTTAGGGAATAGTTTGTAAATGATATATCTAATTTAATATCTTTTAGATATTTGAGTTGAGCTAAGGAGAACATATTTGGATGCCTAATATAAGAGATGAGGTATGAAGTCTAGATGAAATCTATGCATGTGGGCATGAGGTGTCATCATGGTATTTAATCTACATTAACTGGTTGTGGCAATGAAATGAACAAAGACAGAGAAATAATAAAAATTGTGCCTTGAAAATTATCTGTACTCAGTCCATTTCCCATCTTACTTTCTTTTGAAGCCTTGGATTGTTGCCCAACGTACTGATAAATGAACTTACCCTCACAAGAATGACAAATGTAGTTTTATTTGAAACCTTTCTACTTTGTTAATTTAGCTACCCGTATCTTAGGTGTTAGGTTCTTCATGCTTACCTACTAGAAACTTCAAGCTTTCTTTCATATTTCATGTCTACATATCTTAGTATCAGCCATGAACCCTTTCTCCCTTTACCTCTAACCAATTTGTCCATAACTATTAATGTTTGGTTTCAGTTCTGGATCCCGGGCATCATGGTTTTGCTTGTTTTTAAAATTAGCACAGATATAGGAATAGTTAACATGGCATAAAGTTTATCTACTTTAATTTTTCTCATTTATTTATTTATTTATTTATTTATTTATTTATTTATTTGTTTATTTATTTGCTTTGTGTGTATATAGCTGCCATGAGATGATAGATTTTTGGACCTGGAGTTTCCAGATAATTTTAAGTTGTTTGAGGTGGGTGCTAGAACTGAACTCTGGTCCTATGGTAGATCTATAAGAGCTATTAAAGGCTAAACAATCTTTCTGGTCCAAACTTTTTTATTTTAAGCATGCAGTTAAATGGAGAGGTGAGGGTGAAACTATCAATGCTATCCAATTCTAGAACTCTTCTATTATCCCACAAAGGAGCTTTGAATTAGTTGTAGTCTTTCCCTAATCAATCAAAGGCAACTACTAACCTACTTCTTATCTCTGTAGAGCTATTTTCTAGTCTACATTAATTTTACAAGTGAGATCATCCAATAAATGGTCATGTGTGGATAAATTCTTGAGCATAATGTTTTGCTGAGAGTTTATGGAGAATTTTTGTTGGTAATAATTCCTGTATGGGCTATTTTGGCCTACATAGAAGCTCTACTTCAACAAGCAAGGTCTGAGAATATAGCTCAGAGCTCTTGTGTACTATAAGCAAGGACTTGGATTCAATCCTTTATATTTTAAGAATTCTATTTTATAATATATCTTAACATATTTGTTATGTCAACTGGCTAGAATGTAAATTATTTTGACAGGCACATTTACTTAAATCTTTGCTGTGTTATTATTAAAGGTTAGAATGCTTTGCTGCATATTTGTTGAATTAACAAAAAATCATGTATGTTTTTCTGTGCGGGTGGTATGTATTAGCATATATTTTTCAGACAGAAATATGTAAAGTGTTTTTTTGTGGGATATTTTGATCGCACTGTGACCCCTGAGACTGTTAAATAAATAACAGTTAAATAAAGTTAACCATGAATCAGGGGGCAGAGGCAGCACCTGGCTGACTGGAATTAGCCAGAAAGAAGTGAGTAATTTGGATAGAGACAACTCTAGGGTGGGACCTAGAGTTGGAGCTTCCTTTTGCTTCTGGAACAAGAGAAGAGACATGTCTCTTTCAGTGTCTCCAGACAAAGAGCAATGTTAGGTAGTTGCTACTCAATCTCTCTGAGATGGCAGATTTTTACCAGCCTTTGACTTCCAAGTCCTATTGATAAATAGAATGTTGGAGTCTTAATTTAAACCTATGTATGGTGGCCACAGCCACAGGGCTGTGGAACCAAAAACCAACCAAGCCCCACCCTGAGTGGACCGAAAGGCACTGAGTTCAGGGTTGTGGGGTCTCACAGGATAATTAAAATATCAGTAGACTCATGTGCAGCCACTAAACTGATAGAAAAAGGTCAAAAGTTTTGAAATTTTATCTTTATTCTTTATGTATGAATGTTTTACCTGCACGCACATAACGAACTGTGTATGCACAGTGCTTAAGAAAGTCAGAAGACAGTGTGATACCTTCTGGAATTGGAGGTACAGTTGATTGTGAGCTGCCATGAGCCATGCTCTGAAATGGACTTGGGTTCCCTACAAGTGCAGTAAGTGCTCTTTTTACCATGGAATTCTCTCTCCAGCCCCAATGTAAAATCTCGCTTTGTTTGTAAAGCTTTATGAAATCAGTTTGGAATAAAGTTTCTTTGATTTACTATTCTGTTTCCTACTTTATACTATGTTAACCTGTTTTGTTTGTCTGTTTTTTTTTTTTTTAAGATTGTGTTTTTCACAGAGAAACTCCATTCTAAACCAGAAGGAAGACTTCCTACCTGGGTCGGTGGATAAATGGCACCATCTTTCTAGCACCCACCATGCAACACAGAAAAATAAAATACATATTCTTATGAGTAGGATGGGTACCACCCTAAAAATATATGAATTTGAATTGAGAATGCTGGGGTATATGCGTATGTTAAACTCATTACACAGAAACAAAGTTCAAAAACTTGCTGAGTACACCAAACCAAAGCTTTCCTCTCCTGGTAACCACCAAGAACTGCAATAGAGATAACTTCAACGACCCTATCATTTACCTCTTGGTGTGTGCATTGGGACCAACAGGAAGAAAGTTCCACTCTGTCCCAGTAGCTTCAGCTTG
This sequence comes from Microtus pennsylvanicus, assembly GCF_037038515.1. Lineage (NCBI taxonomy): Eukaryota > Metazoa > Chordata > Mammalia > Rodentia > Cricetidae > Microtus > Microtus pennsylvanicus. Next base: position 99,157,299 of record NC_134585.1, on the reverse strand, counting down.
TCTCAGTTCTGTCTGTTGTATGGATTAGTCATATTTCTGTTTGCCTATCCACCTAGAAACCAGTCTAGACCTGCCATCTCTTCTTTGTCTGTTCATCTGGAGGCAGGCCTGTTCTTTGGCTTCTTCAGCTGGACTCAGATCCTCAGCTTTACTTTGAAATCTGTGAATCACATTGGTCTGACTCACCAGAGCAATTTTTTTCTCTGCAACCTAATCAGATTCATCATCTTACCAATATAGAGATGAATGCATTTCATCTTTAGGTTCCTAGCCCTCTTTGAAACTCCTTGTCTGTTGATCTCCTTTTAGCCAATGTAACCTGCATAAATATTTACTGCGTGATGTGTGAGTCAAGAATTGATACTAGCAATTAAAATATAAATAAATGACTTTGTGTTTGCCTCTGCCAGAGTATCATGGAAAGTATCTGGCAAATTGCTGTCCTGGAAGCCATCATACCATAAGAATTTTTGCAATAGCAATTTATTGTAATTTTATTGGCATGTTCATCTGTGTTTCTCACATTGCATGCTTATAACATTAACTTAGTTTAACATGAATGGAGTCTTTGCATGGATGATATAAAACCTTGGTTGCAAGTGTTCAGAGGTGCTTAGATGATCTCAGTAGCAGTACAGATGTCTTTATTGATATATGAAGGCAAATATAAGACAACATCAAGAATAAGACAAAGGAACACAATGGGGATATGTTGAAATTCTTTGTGATAGAGTAGAGAACAGGCTCATGAGAATGTGATTTTCTGATTTAGACTCAGGTTGAGAAACATGACCCTTTCTCAAAGCTTCTTATTTATTCTTCCCTTACATGGCCAATAGGAAGCTTGTGTTTCATGGCAGTTTGTCATGATAATAAGGTCAAGTTAAGATTAATATAAAACCTCCCTTCTACCTAAAAGTAAATGAAACCATGCCATTATTTAAGAAAAACATCATGTTTTAATTTATATCAAAAATAGAGAAGCAAATAATGTCTATTTTGAGCATTGTAAGCTACATTGCAGCTCACCATTGTCACAAACACCTTTTCTTACTTTTTCAGAAAAATGCATGTTATTTTTAAAGACATACTTTATTTCTCCTTACAGATCTTCTGGATCCTGGCAATGCCAAGCAGGTTGCTGGCATATCTTAAAAATAAATCCACAGAAAAGTCCCTCACATAATGTCACATGAGTACCCAAGAAAACTTGCCGTTTTGAATTTTAAGGTTTAGTCATAGAGTGACAAAAGATTTACTTTAAAACTCAAGGCATATTTCTGTTAAAAATTGTTATTTGCAGATTTGGGGAAAATTTAAACACATTAAGTTTTACAAAAGACAATAAAAAGGCCGTGGGTGTATGATAGGTAAAAACAACCTAGAATTTGAGATCAACGACTTTTATTGTTATTCTAGAATAAACATCAGGAAGAAAATAACTATTCATTAGACTCCACCACAGGCAGAAACCACAGCTGGCACACAGGGTGTCTTCCCTTTGCTGAGTCTTTAAGTAATGCTTTTGATTTTCTTTTTAAGGCAGACTGGTTCACATTTCCTTGTATTTCTCTTTCGTGCTCAGCTTTCAACAGAGTATGCTTTTGGGATCATTTTTTTTTTATTTACCTTTAATTCATTTTCTGATATATGAGCTCATTTTTCTAGTTGAAGGAATGACACAATGCCATCACCCAGTGAAAAATTAAGCTTTTAACCATGAGCCCAAATTATGGGGATAACAAATGGTAATATGTTTAATGGATTGATGTATCCATGTATTCTGTATGTCTAAAATTTCATTCTGGTTTTTTTAAAGATTTAAATTCATTTGTTCTTTGAAAACATTGTAGAGGTATATATACACTTTGATCACATCATCATCCACCTTCTCTTAGCTTTCTCCTATCTTCAGCAACATCCTCCTCCTTCCATGAAGTCCCTATCCCATTTCCATGTCTTTTTAATTTTTTTGCTCCCTCAGTTTAACCTTAACATGGGCTGAAGAACCAACCTACCACCATCTTAGTCTTAAAAACTATCTTATGGTAATGACAAAGTAGGTTCTGTTTAGAAACAAACTTGTTTCTCTTTAGAGGTTTAGTTTCTCAAGGATTGGGCTATGCCTCATCTATAACCTTAACTACAAGTGGTTCTGAACTGCCTGTTCCAGATAGGTAGTCTTGTCTTTGTTTCAAAAAATTGTGTATATACATCTTGCAACCATACTTTGTTTCAAAAGGCTAGATGGCCACCAACGACTATAAATACCTTGCTATGCCCACCTTGCAACCATGTCTTCGTTTCGAGAGGTTGTTAGGACTAACTTGTTTGTCCTGCTCCTATAGTCCTATTCATTTTGCCCCCCAAATCTTTAATTCAGAACCCACATACCCATGAGTACAAAAGCTCTATCTTCATCACATCTAATGTTGACCTCTGGAAATCTACTTTAAGGGAGGCAGCCCAATTACCTGAATAAAAAAGCTTGTTTTTAATTAACTGCTTAACTAATTTGGCCATGATGATGGTCTGTGGTCATTCTCCTCCTATCTTTGGAATCAACAGGACACAGGTATGCAGCTACACACTGCAGAATGTGTAACTGACCCATGGCTGCAACATTAAAGTCATTGACTTCATCTCTACTGGCAGCCCTCAGCTGCTTTATCTCCCCTAGTCAGGGTCCTGTGAGTCCCTCCCCTTCTATGACTGGGTGTTTCAGTTTTGTACAGGTCCTGTATAGAAGAAACTCCAGCTGTGATTCCATGAGCCCCTTGTCATGCCCATAATGCAGTGTTTCACTGCCCTTACTTTCATTACTCTACATTCTTTCTACTTTTTTCTTTCACAATGTTCCTTAAGCCTAGCAGAAAGTGTCACATGGCTTACCTGTTTCAGACTAAGTGTGCAGCAGTCACTTGTTCTCAGTCTCTTAACCAGCTGGAGTCTGAACATTAACCACTACTCACTAAGATGACAAAAAAATTGACATGATATTCTGTTTCCTTGTGTCCCCACATCGGGGTCTTACACTGTAGAAACCAGTTATTCAGTTCCTATGCTTTCACTCTTTCCCAAATGTAAAGAGTATGTTGAGAAAATCATAGGGAGAAGATAATTTTATGTTACCTCATAAACTGGCATGTGAAATTCTGGGCTGAATTAGAATTCCACACATGCATGGGTCTGGGGTATGGTCCTGAATACATGGAAAAGGCTTTTCGGAGTCACACCTAAGTAAATATAGTTGGAAACGGGTAGCCTGGTTTTCACTTAGAACAAAGGAAAGAACACTTTTGAAAAACAGCTAAACCAGATTTGTCCCCAGACCCTGAAACTTTTACATCTGCCAACAATGTAGTTTTTCAAAAATTGCTTACTTTATTTTTCATTAAAATTTAATTTTTTTATTATTTCCCTTCTATGTGTTATCTTTCTTTTCTGAAAAATTCTACTTTTTATTTATCTCATGAGTGTTAATCTGTACCTGTTGTGACATACTTGCAAGAGTTGTGTCTAATTCTAAGACTGTATAGTCTCACATTGGCATCTATTGTCTTTTTGCCTTTGTGAGGGAACTTTTCTTAGTTATTTATTTGAATTCGATCCTGGAAATTTTTTAATATTAAGTTATGAATTTATAGGTATTATTTAAAGCAATTAGATATGAGTTGTAAACTGTACCTATGAAAATGAAATTAAACAACAAAAACTTAACCATTGTTGAGTGTCTTTGAAATGGGATAAAGACACCCAGAAAAATAGCCTCTCCATATAGAGGTATTCTTGGTATGAGCTGAGGAAGGATTCTCAGAGGAAAGATAGGATTGCATAGCACTGTACTCTCCACAAAGTGTCTCTCCCATAGGAATATATGTAGGGACCATTGATGCATCTCTCCTTTATTTGATCCAAGAGAACATGCTTTCCTGCTTATGAAAAATCAAGATCTTCTTTAGTCCTTTGAGTGCTGGCTGTGAATATTTGTGTTGCTTGGCACTCAACAAGCTGTAAACTCCTCGTGTTCATTTACAGATTGCATTTGTGGAATTAAATGACAGAAGGAAGCATCTTTGAACTTTAAGGTAGATCATTAGAAACAATTCAGTCTGAGAAACATTGAAAAGAATATGAAAAAAATTAGGAGCTGATGAGATAAGACCAAAAGATTTCGCCAATGGGATCAAATAAAGGGAAGAAAAATACAATGCAATAGAAAATGGCAAAGTATAAAATGAAGCATTGATTCTCTGAAATGATTAGAAAAATTGACAACACTCATCTCAAATAACCAGAAGAGAGAAGACAAACTAATAAGAATCTGAGATGAAAATAGGGACATTTTAATAGACACAAATGAAATTCAGAGCACCATAATGGGCTAGTTTGAAAATATACATTCCAATAATGTGGAAGACTCTAGAAATAAAAGATGAAATCCTAGAAACATGATATCTACCAAAATTAAATCAAGACTGCATAAACAATACAAAACAGATCTTATAACAGGCAATTTGATGAAAGTAGCAATAGTCTCCCAACAAAGAAAAGCCCAGGACTATCCAGAGTCACAGCTAAATTGTACCAGCTGTTTATAGGGCAACAAACATCAACATTTCTCAAAACATTTCATCGATAAAAGAGAATGAACATCCTGAAAATCATCTTATAAAGCCTGTATTATCTTGATGTCCAAACCAGATAAGAGTATAACCAAAAGGAACAGTATAATCCAAGTTCCCTGAAAAATTCTCAACAAGAAGTTTCCAACTAAACCCAACTATACATTAAAAAGATGATATAAGATGGTAAAATTGTTCTCAATCCAGTAATTCAGTGACAGTTTAACATGACTATAACGTACCATATAAATAGACACAGGAACAGTGTGGTGGTTTGAATGTAACTGGCTTCCACAATCTCATAGGGAGTGGCATTATGACAAGGTGTGGCTTTGTTGAAGTGGGTATGGCTTTGTTGGAGGAAGTGTGTCACTGTGGCAGTAGGCTTGGAATATTCCTATGCTGGAGACACTCTTCAGTATCTTAGTCAATCTCATGCCTGCCATTCTTCTATTCTTCCTATTCCTGTTTCTGTAGGAATCTCAACTACTAATCTGCCACTACGTCTACCATACTTGCTGTTATGATAATAATGGACTGAATATCTGAAACTTTAAGGGAGTCATCCCAGTTAAATGTTTTCCTTATAAGTTTCCATGGTCATGGTGTCTCTTCACAGCAATAAAAACCCTAACGAAGACAGATATAAATCAAATAACCCTTAGAAAAATCTTCTGGAAAATATAAGGATCTTTTTATGATGAAAATTCTGTGGAAACTGAGAATAAAAAGAGTGTATCTCAACATAGAGACAAAACTATAGCCAACATCATACTACATAGAAAAATTTAGAGATTTTTCTTAAAATCAGGGATGACGCAAGGTTGTCCATTCTTTCCACTCTTCTTGGACATAAGGCTTGAAGCTTTAGGTAAAGCAATAAGACAGTGAAAGAAAGAATAAGGTTGCAATTAAGAAAAGATGAAATCAAATTATCTTTATTTGTGGATGATATTACCATAAACTTAAAAGATCCTATAAGCTCAGAAAACTCTTAGATTTCATAAGCATTTAAAGCATAATACCAGGACTCAAAATCAATATATATTTAAAAAAACATGGTATATTTCATTACACGAGTAGTGAACTTGTAGATTAAAAAAAAATCAGTAAAGCATTTAGAATATCTTCAAACCAAACCAAAACAGAACAATAAAAACCAGGACCAAGCCTACCTAAGTACCAGAAATGCCTCTACAACAACAAACTTTGAAATATCAAAGAAAGAAATGGAAGACACTAGAAGATAGTAACCTGCCCATGATCATGGATTTGCAAAACTAACATTATGAAAATGATGATACTATCAAAAACTACAGTCCCTTCCAAATTTTCAAGGATTTCTTCAAAGAATCAGAAAAATAAAAGTATGCTAATATTCACTGGAAGCATGAATGACCCTGAATAGCTACAGTGGGAAGAATATTCTTGAAGGGACCAGTGGCCTCATGTCAAATTATACTACAGATCAGCAGTTCCAAAACCAAAATGGTGCACAAAACCAGATGTGTAGATCAGTGGAAAAAGACTGGAAGACCCCAAAATAAAAACTTAGAAAGCTATAGTTACCGAATCTTTAACAGATGCAGGTACCATATCTTGAAGAAAAGTGAGCCTCCTCAGAAAATGATGTTAGAACAACTGGTAGCCACGTGTAGAAGAGTGTACAAAAACAATTTCAAAGACCTTAATGCAAAACTTACAACTTTGTCATCGTTTGAGAAACATGTGTAAAAAGTTCAAAGTGGATACAAAAAAGGATGATCTAGAAAGATCTCTAAAATCTCACTTAATAACAGCAAGAACTGAAAAATGGATTATATGTATTTCTAAAGATCTGCAAAGTAAGAGAAAAGACCCTGCAGAATGAAAAGATATTCTACAAGATGGGAGAGAGTCTTTGACAATTATATACGTGCAAGTGGATTGATATTTAGACAACGTAAAGAACTGAAAACATGCATTCAATCAATGAGTAAGCACATGAATTAGTGCTTTCCAAAGACAAAATACAAATCGTCAATCAAAATATGGAAAAATACAAATGAGTTTAACACAAATTAGAACTCCAGCCAGAATGGCAGAAGATGCTAGTGAGGATGCAGGGAGAAGGAATTCTTCAACTCTGGAAATGAGAATGAAGCCTCCAGGTACTAGGTGAATGACCTGAAGATTGCCCTGAAAGATAAAATTAGACTATGCTAAGAGCTTTCTAGTCTACTTCTGGATATATAAATAGAAAAATTGAAGTCAAAATAACAGGCACTTACAGTGAACAAGGTATGGCACCATTACAGAAGAATTGTGGCACATGTACACAACAAAATTGAATGTAGCTCTATTTTTCAGGAGCATCTGAATTTCTTAAAATTTTCTATGTATCCTCTTTTAAAGTTTTTCTATCTTAAATTTTCATCTTTATTTAATTTCAGAAGCCATATTGTCTACATTCTTTTGAAAAAAAATCAACAGAGCCACTTAAGATTACAATTGTTTTATAAAGGATAAATTTATTCTGCTCTGGCTGTAGATAAAAAAGAAACTTGACCTACCTAGAAAGGCCAGTATAACTGAAAGCATGATTTGCTAAAATCTGTAGGAAAAAAGTAGAAAAAACTGTATGTGGGAGGCAAAGTAGAATATATCTTGGTTTCACTTAATATTGATCCAATGACTTCAGTTCTGAGTTTTCCTTTGTCCGCAGTCATATGTTCTTTTAATAGGATCATTTCCCACGCTGCTAAATTGTCTTTATTCTTATTTCAAATTCCAAGCTTTAAACATGTCTACCTTTCCTCTATGCGTGCAAACTCTCTATCAACCTATGTCAACAATACCCCCATGACACACTAAAATCTCTTTATAGATTGTTTTTTCTATTTCTTTCAATGTTCTTTAGCATATATGGGAGGTACATTCATTTGTCCTCAATTATCTCTTAATATGTCATCCTGTTGATTTCATTATAACAAGTCAAAGTCTAAAATAACTTTCCCCCCTTAATCTGTAAATCCCATTTCAACCATCATTAATTTATTTTCTGTTGTAATAAAACACCAAGACCAACCTCCACTTGGAAGAGAAGTGTTTACTGAATCTTACAACTTTCAGTTTCTCTCCATCTTTGAGAGAAATCAGGGTAGTGACTCAAGGCAGGAACCTGGTGATAAGAATTGATGCCAAAAGGATCCAGAGAGTCGAGAACATGGGCCACAGGATCAACTGAGCAGGGTTTATAGGGGCTCACAGGGACTGAAGCAACAGTCATGGATCCTGCATGGGTCTGTGATAGGTACTCTGCTTATATGTTATGGTTGTTAGCTTGGTGGGTTTTGTGAAACACCTAATGTTGGGAATGGGGTTGTCTCTGACTATTTTGCCTGCTCTTGGGACCCATTTTATCCTAGATAACTTCACCCAGCCTTGATATGAGGGTTTGTGCCTAATCTTATTGCATCTTGCTATTCTGTGTTCAGCTGACATCGTTGGAAATTATCCTCTTTTTTGAAGGGAAACTGAGGAGCAGTGGATTTGGAGGAGAAGAGAGGGGTTATTGGGAGGAGTGAAGTGAGGGGGAACTGCAGTCAGGATGTGCTGAAAAAAATAAAATTAAAAAAGTACTGGTGCCAAAGCCACGGAGAAGTGTTGCTTACTGGACTGTGATTCAAATCTTGTTCAGCCTTCATTTTTATATACACCAGGGTCACCTTTGCAGGGTTCACAATGCCCACACTGGACTGAACATCCTCACATCAATCACTAATCAAGAAATTGTGCAGCAGACTTGCCTTTAGGTCAGTCTGATGAAGCTAATTCCTCTTGCCAAATGACTGTCTTAAAAGTTCAGTTGCCATAGAACTAACTTATACAAACAGAATCACCAGCATCTAGAATATTGCTTGGTACACAATATGCAACTGATGAGTATTTATGATGAATAAACAAATGTAAGAATGTCATTTCTTAGTTCCATTACAGAGAAAATAGACAACCTTTGGTGGTCAGAATCACCAGGATTATAAACCATTTTATCTCTACTAGATAGGATTTTTGTTTGTTTTTTGTTAGTGTTTTTATCTTGTATTCAGATAATTCAAATTTACTACATTCCAAATGTGTTCCTTTTAATACCTCATTTCTGACTTAATCCACTTCTTCATTGTTGGTTTTATTTGAACTTTACTTAATAAATAAAAAGATTAAGTCAATTTTGAATATTGATAACGTCAGTTTTCACTCATGCATTTTTTAGCTTACTTGTCAAAAATAGATTCAATATATTTTGCCTAGAGTATTAGGTTTGACATTACATGACCTCTTCCTCTCTGCCCCTCCACCATTAAGATGTACAGAAAAGAATCATGTTCTAGGCCGGGCGGTGGTGGCGCAAGCCTTTAATCCCAGCACTCGTGAGGCAGAGGCAGGCGGATAGATCTCTGTGAGTTCAAGGCCAGCCTGGTCTACAAGAGCTAGTTCCAGGATAGGAACCAAAAGCTACGGAGAAACCCTGTCTCGAAAAATCAAAAAAAAAAAAATCATGTTCTAAACAACTTTATGCTGAAGTGCCTACATAAGCTGCTGTCTGTTGTTCAAGATGTACAGCTTTGTTTTTTTTTTTTTTTTTTGGTCACTATGTTATGAGCTATGTACTCCTAATAAACTCTTCGGGAAAACTGTTATAATAAAAATGTTTTGATAGGGCTGAAATGATTACAGTACTGGCTACTCTTCAAGAGGACCTGAGTTTCATTCTTAACACCAACATGACAGGGACTCTAGTACCAAGGGATAAGACACCCTTTTCTCACTTTTCGTGGAAATCAGACACACAAGTTACTCACAGTCTTACATGCAGGCAAAACATTATACATATAACTAACGTAAAATTTGAATTAAATAAGTGTTCTCCTTACTCAGTGCCTCGTGCAGTAACAGTTGCATATTTATCACTTGAAGCATGATTAGTACCACTAATAAGTGAGTTCAACATTTTAATTAATATTAGTTCAAATCTAAATTCAAAATTAAATGTGCATTTGGATTAGTATAATATTGAGCAGCACAGATGTAGTCTCTTGGGTCACTTAAAGGAGCTATTACTTTGATCCATATAGTAATGTGCGTTCCTTCTCTGTGTCTCTGTCTATACCATATATCTTGTCTGAAATCCCTTCTGTTCACCCCAGGACTCTCCCAAATATTATTTAGACATTTACTTTTCTTTCACCAGAGATTGGCTTAGTGAATCTTCACTTTCTTCCTGACCAAACTTGGAACATTTTTACTTTTTGAGCATGCAAATTTTCTGTTTTCATTTATTATTACCTTCACAAAATTAATTAAGCATTTCATTTATTTCTCTGCTTCAGAAATATAAACTTAATGGAGGTATGACCAATGAACATCTTGTAAAAATAAACCTATATATTAAGTGAGTAAAAAATTATGGTAAGAATTTAGAATTTATTTTAAAGAATTGAACAAGCACAACTGACTCTAATTGTAGTATGCAAAATGTTTTGTGGAAATATAGAAGTAAAAAACAAAACTAAGAAAATATGCCTCAGGCCGAAGTAGTAGTAGGGCTTAGTGAGGATTTTTATGGAAATCACATTTGTGCCAAGGGAGAAGATAGTAAGGAAGATGCTAAGCAGGAGAAACATTCTCTGTAAAGGTGTAGAGGCAGGAAAAGCATGCACCAGGTGTGAACAGAGAATTCACATGTGACTGAAGAATTTCCGTGTCTCTATTTAAAACAACTTTTCCTTTTCACGGAAAAGATTTGTTTCTTTCTAAGACAAAGTTGGCTGCCCCATCATTTGCTTAATACATTTCCATTGCCTGATGGAATCTCTCCCATCAACTCCTATTTTATATCTCCTGAATATCTTTTTGTAAATCAACATTCTATTTGATCCCCCAGATGGAGCCACTTTCAAAATACAAAAACAAACAAACAAACAAACAAAAAAAACGGCGCCATTTCATTTTCTACTTTTACAAAACATTCATGGACTACATATACTTTTTGAGCTCATTGTCATGTCTTTCACTCAAACACCTAATTAGATTTATTTTCTGAACAGTATTTCCTGAATGGAGTTTTCCTACATCTGAAAACTTTAATATCCTTTTAAGGTCAACTAGGTGAGTAAAATTTAATCTCTGCTTTTAAATTCCTACTCTACTATGAAATGCATCTTCTTTTTTTTTCCGTTTTTTTCTTTTTTCCATTCAAAAACCTGCCCTCCTCCCGTTTCCCTCCAGCTCCCTCCTCCCCCTCCCTCCTTAAGAGAGAGTAGGGAACCCTGCCCTGTGGTTAGTCCAAGGCCCTCCTTCCTACATCCAGGTCTAGGAAGCTTTGCATCCATAGAATCTTTATCCTGCAAGGGATGGAGACAGAGACAGAGATCCTCATCAGAGCAATGAACTGAGCTCCCACGGTCCAGTTGAAGAGCAGAAGAAGGGAGAAGATGAGCAAGGACGTCTTCTTCTTCTTTTTTTTTTTTTGACCATAATAGGGTAAAGTAGAATGTTTTATAAAATACCTTTGGGGCTGGAGATTCAACTCTATTGGCAGAGTGCTTGCTTGCCTAGCATGCATAAAGCCCTTGGTTCAATACCTAACACTGTACAAACCCAGCATGGCATTTATGACTATAAGCCCAGTACCTGGGAGGCAAAAGCTGGAGGGCATCCTCAGTGCATAAACAATTCAGGCAAGCCTGGTTTACATGAAGCTCTGTCTCAAAACAATAGTAATAGGTGATAGTAATAATAAAGACACGCTTGATAAATAATAAGAAATGGCATATGAGAGAAACGAAATGAGCTAAGGGTTGAATTTGTGATCATAAACATTTGGGAAGTTCGTAAGCTAGCCCTACCAAGAGTGAAATCTTAGTGTGTACAAACTAAGGGCCGGCCAATAGACCCTTAAACAAAATAACTAGCATAGATAAAAGAAGCTGATGATAGTCATCAAGAAAATTGGAGGTATTTTTCTGTTGTGAGCATAAAAAGCCCTTTCCTATCTTTTCTAACTATTTTAGCGAGTTTAAGCTTTAAACAATTTTGTCAGACACTAGAATAAATACACAATTACACTTCCTTGTTTCTTGATTCCATTGGTTTAGATTCCATTTTTCTATCCTTTTAGCCTCAGGTGGTATTTGTCATTGATTGTGAAGTATGTTTCTTAAAAGATGGGTCCTGTTTTCTAACCCAATCTATTAAAAAATTATTGTCTTTTAATAAATTTAATAAATTGTGGAATTAGAGTGTTAATAGTAAAAATTACTATTGAAGAATCTTTATTAATTTTTATTATTTTGATGCTTTTTTTAAAAACAAATTTTTTCTTAACTTTTCTGCACCTTCAAATATTTATTGCCATTGATTGCTCCTAGGAAACTTCCATAACTCAGCAGGCAGTAAGACCCTGTTTATTGTTGAAGATAGCCCACATTTGAGTCATAAGCATGGAGAAATCAGTTGGGTTGGGGCCTTGAAACTTTATTCCTACTAGTTATCTTTCATAGTTCTGGTAGTAATTAGGTATACCTCCAGAGGAGAAAAGTAATAATCAGTTTCACCAAGCCATGAACCCCACAAACTACAATTACTTGCCTGTCAAGAAAAACCCTCTGGTGAAATAGTGGCATAGACATTGTGAGAGTAACCAACTACTCCCTAACTCGATTTAAGGCCTGCTCCATTAGATGGAGCCCACATATATCTTTGTTAATGAGGCAAAGAGCCTGTGGTCACAGCCCTAACTGGAAAAACTACGATTATTCAGCTTAACTGACTGTGCTAGCTAGTTTATTTCAACATGGCCCAAACTAAAGCCACCCATGAAAAGAGAACCTCCGCTGAGTAACTGCCAGCCATCTAAAATTGCCTATAACCATCTATGTTGGGTAGTTTTTTGATTGATGATTGAGGCAGGAGGGGTCAGCTTGTTGTGGTTGGTGCTGTACACCGCAGGTGGCCCTAGCCTTTATGATAAAGCAAAGTGAATAAAATATGAGTAGAAAGACACCATGTGGAGTTCCTCTTTGGCTTCTGCGTCAGTCTGTGTCTCCACATTCTTGCCTTGAGTTCCTATCTTGACTTCCCTCAGAGACCTGCAATATGTAAGCCAAACAAATTCTTCCTTCCCCAAATTGTTTTTGGTCATGATATTTATCACAGCTAAAGAAAGCAAACTCTGCCATGGATACAGCCTTAGAATGACCCCCAATGATTTATTGATGTTTCTGTAGACCAGTGGATCTCTCAACTCTCTTTGCCCTTTCAGGGAGATGGCTATTAACCCAGAGATACACACCTGGTCAGTGTTCAAAGCATGGGATTTGGGTGTGCTCAGCCTTAGATGTTTCATCTCTATAAAACCCCTCCCCTCAGCACTAAAGGATATTTACAGAACAGGGAATAGAAAGATTGTAAGGGCCAGAAGTGATGGATGACATCAAGGAAAGCGTGTTTTCCAAACAACACAGTAAATGCACATATGAGCTTACAGAAATTGTGACCGAATGCCTAGTACCCATGCACACTAAATTCATATAATATCCCATCATTGGGAGAGGGCTAGAGGTGTACACCTAATTGAATCCTTAACTGAGTAGCTATTGATACTTGAATGTTGCTTTGAAAGGTAGAATTTGCTTCCTTTAATTGGGACTTCTGCTATATAGACTACATTTCAGGGTAGACCCTCTACCTATGAGTTGTTTACCAATACAAAATGAACTTGGCAAGTTTAAGGAGAGAGAGAAGGAGAGAGAAGTTAGGTAGATTTGGAGATAGGGTGAATATGGGAGGAGTTGTAAGAATGAATATAAATATTATCAAAATACATTGTATGAAGTTTTCAAAGATTTTATGAAAATGTTATTTTAATAAAAAAGAAAAGGCCAAAGAAATCCAAGAATTTGCATATGCCAATTTTAAACTAATAAAATATCAATCATTTTTAAAGAAATAAATAAACTTGGAGAAAAACCCTGAAGGCACTTCAAAAATCTAAAGGACAGTTTCTGTCACCAAAAACCCAGAAATGATGCTTTAGTGTGCTGTTTCTAATGAAGCACACATACTGCCTTCCTATTCTCTATTCATGGCCACCTTAGGACTATGATCCTGGCATTACAGGGGGCCAGGGTCATCTATACACAGCTCAGGTGAACTAAAGGTTACTGTAGTAGAATTCTGGCTACAACTTCATAAAGTATAAGCCATAGATTTTAATTGCTCCTCTATTGTGCTGATTCTGAAGATATATACAATACAAGAGCTATGGGCATACAGCAGACTTTACCTAGAATTTTAATAATTTACTCGATACTCCAGAGAACCAGGTAAAGAATTGTCACTGGAGAGTAGTGGTAGCTTCCATTCCACAAGGGTAATAGTCAGCAAGACCACAAGAGTGAGTCTATCATAATGTACCACCAATTGGGCAATGGCATAGAAGTGGGGGCAATTCCCTTGGCCAAAGAAACAGAGCACCATTTGCAATAAATTCAGCCTAAGAAAATTGCAGAGATAAGAATGTCAGACCTTCTGAGTCAACTGAATGTCCCAAAGTGACAAGTGATGGGCAGAAAACATAGCCTTGGTTAATCAACCATGGTCCCTCTGTTCCTAGAATGCAGAACACGGAGACAAAGGAGACATAACTGTAATAACGCTGTATCTGTCTTGGATTTTGTACTGACATGGGGTCAGTTACATGTTTTTCTTAGGCTATTTCAGCATTTTGAAATAGTTATGTCTATCTCACCACTATATTCTGAAATCAGATTAACTTAATTTCACAGTCTTATAGCTGGAAAGGAATCTACTCCCGGAAGAATTATATCTTGAGTCTCACCCATGTCAGACTCGGATGAAACTCTGGACTTCGGAATTGGTGCTGTAGTAAGTTAAGACTTTGGAGACTTCTAGGATGTTGCGACTCCATTTTGCATTGTTAGAAGGACATAAATTTTGAGGTTAGATATATAGTTTCATGTTGGAAGCAGTGAGACCCCAGATCCTGAATTTCTTGTAAACAACTTGTTTTCTCCTGATCTGAGTGCCTATGGCTGCTCTGAGCACAAGACCTTCAGGAGTTCCTGATGGCGGGAGAGTGGTTTTTGGTGGGTTTGGCTGGGGCGTGGCTATCTCTATATAATCTGCCCCTGAACACAATAAAGGGGGCATTCTTGGGGAATTCAAGGATGACCCATGTCGCTGTCTGTCTGTCTGTGTGTGTGTTTGTGTATTTAAACCTCCAGCCCCCTTGCCTGAAGCTCGCGAACTGGGTGCCAGCACAGAGTGCAGACACGGGGGCGACGTGTGCGGCAGTTTCAAGATTTGATTTTTTTCCCCCTCATGTTAGGAATTTAATACCGCATGAAATAGGGAAGACAGATTCTGATAAAGTTGGCTTGATCATGAGGGCTCTGTTGTCAGGAATGGGTTATTGTTGGGGATTTTGGATAGTGTTATATCACAGCAACAGAGGGGTCAGCTAAACTACCAGCTTACACTGTTCCACACTGTAGAAAACAAAAGTCAGAAAGTACTTTAACGGAGTTATAATTTTTTTCTCATTTTGAAAGAAGAGAAATACATGTAAAGGGTCATTCCACAGATTTATGAATTTTAACACATAATATAGCGTTTTATAGCCTTGTTTCATTCATTTTAATAGGCTTTTTTGCTGTAAGAAATACTTTTAACCTTATTGGCATAGAACAAAGGAGACCATGTTCTTTCTAATATTTAAAAGAAAATGGACAAGTAAAACTACAATTTATTGCATTTTACTGAGTAGAAATGGCCACCTGGTCATAGATTAGCATGCTAGATACATTAGGTTTATGTTGAAGTTCCTTTTTTCCTTAACACCTCTTTCAAATATTTCTGAATGTGTGCTCTCTAAAATATACTTCCATTGGCTAACAATTATTGTTCACCATCTGTTGTGTGGCACTGTTTCCTGGGGAAATGGGAACATTTACTCACCCTAGTGGCAGGGCAAAGGATGGACATGACCGAAGTCCAGTTTGATGAATCAGTTAGTTCACTGATGAATTATTTACAAACAATTAGTTGCTTACAGGAATGTGCATAAGAGATTACTTATAGGAACAGAAATGTCTCAAAGACTACTACATCACTGAAGTCCACCCCACTATGGATAACTGCCAATGAAAGCTGGAAACCTGAATCACAGAGCACCACCTGCTGTTAGCTCAACAGGTTGGACAAGTTCCTTTCAGGTAGCTCAGGCACTCTGAGATTTTTTTTAGGGTAAACAGCTGATTTCTGTTTCTTTCAAGTAGTTTATCTGGTATTTCTCTTCCAGGAAGCTTGGTGAATTTTGGGTGTGTCTCTCAGCATTTTTACTGCTTATATATGCTTGAGAGGTGAAGCCTGGTGTATCTGGTCAATTTCATGACTTTCTAAAGTTGTTGAATTGTTTATTTCCTTCGCTTAATGAAATACCCTGCAGGGTGGAATGCTCTTCACTTCCCTTTAGGATATCCTATTGTTTCACCTGGTCCCTACCCCTTAACATTCTGTGTCTTAATAAGATTCCCTCCCCTGTAGGAAACTCTCTATAAGGGGAGCCCATCTATCTTCCAAGCCCATACATCTACTAAATGAATGGGCTAGAGAATTTTAGAAGAGCAGACCTTCTCATATTTGACCTTTTCAACTTGGTAGGGCATAAGTAGAATCCTAAGATTTATGTTCTAGTCAACTGAAGAATAATGATTAAAACACCCACCCACCCACACCCACACACACACACAAACACACACACCCCACAAGCTTGATCCTGAGACTTTCATTCCATGAATACCTACTAATTTGCTGAGTTAGCCAGTAGCCAAGCTTACTGTTACATTCTTTGAACAATTAGGTAACATTCTTGCTAAGATTTTTTTCCCCTTTGATTCAAGCTTTTGTTAATGAATTTTTTTTTCATTTTGCATTTCATCTCCAGTTCCCTCTCCTCCCTCAACTTTACCCCCTCTTCCCACCCTCCACCCACTCCTTGGAGGGGATTAACCTTCATTATGCAGAAAACAAAGTCTCACAGACCAATTTGAGGCAGGGCCAAGCCTTCTCTCCCCCATCAAGGCTGAGCAAGGTATCCACACAAAAAGGAAAGAATTTCTAAAAGCCAGGTCATGCACCAGGATTTTAGGAGACAATGCTACCATTAGTGGTGGGAAATTCAACGACTTGGAAATAAGTCTAGAAACTTGCTATATTTTTATCAGTAGTTGGATCAATAAGTTCTTAAGTGAAGTTTTTAGAAGGAAGCAGAGTTAGTGGGATGGCTCAGCTGGTAATGGCCCTTGCTAAAATAAAAATAAAAAACTAAGTAAAAGGTTTGTGGGTTAATGCCAGGGTCTTCTATTCGATTCCATTGGTCGACTTCTCTGTTTTTATGCCAATACCAAGCTGTTTTCAATACTGTAGCTCTGTAGTAGAGTTTGAAGACAGGGATGGTAATGCCTCCAGACGCTCCTTTGTTGTATAAGATTGTTTTGGCTATCCTGGGTTTTTTGTTTTTCCATATAAAGTTGATTATTGTCTTCTCCAGGTCTGTGAAGAATTTTGATGGGATTTTGATGGGGATTGCATTGAATCTATAGATTGCTTTTGGTAGAATTGCCATTTTTACTATGTTGATCCTCCCAATCCAGGAGCAAGGAAGATCTTTCCATTTTCTCGTGTCCTCTTCAATTTCTTTCTTCAAAGACTTAAAGTTCTTGTCAAATAGATCTTTCACATCCTTGGTCAGAGTTACCCCAAGATATTTTATGCTATTTGTGGCTATCGTGAAAGGTGATGCTTCTCTAATTTCCCTCTCTGTTTCCTTATCCTTAGTGTATAGGAAGGCCACTGATTTTTTGGAGTTGATCTTGTATCCTGCATGGAACTCAGGACTACGAGGGGTGCACCCACACACTGAGACAATGGGGATGTTCTATTGGGAACTCACCAAGGCCAGCTGGCCTGGGTCTGGAAGATCCTGGGATAAAACCGGACTCTCTGAACATAGCGGACAATGAGGAATACTGAGAACTCAAGAACAATGGCAATGGGTTTCTGATCCTACTGCATGCACTGGCTTTGTGGGAGCCTAGGCAGTTTGGATGCTCAACTTACTAGACCTGGATGGAGGTGGGCGGTCCTTGGACTTCCCACAGGACAGGGAACCCTGATTGCTTCTCGGGCTGGGGGGGGGACTTAATTGGGGGAGGGGGAGGGAAATGGGAGGCGGTGGCGGGGAAGAGACAGAAATCTTTAATAAATAAATAAATTTAAAAAAAAAACTAAGTAAAATATCTGGAACCCACAGGAGAAAGGCACCAATTCCAGAAAGTTGTTCTCTGATGTCTACCCGTATGTCTTCACACACACACACACACACACACACACACACACACACACACACGATAATAAAAACTTCAGAATAATGTTTTGGAGACAACACACAAGAGGCTCTGACAGCAGTGGAGAATAGGATTCATTTTGCCTCCTCTTTCTTCAAACCCAAGGGAAATGGATGGGGATACCTGATGAACAACTCAACTTCAATATTCTTGACTATGCTGTCATTTTCATTAATGCTGATCTGACTACACTGGAGATGATGAAATAGAAGGTAGGAAAACAAGACATGCAATTTAAGGGAGCAAATATTCATATAGGTAATATAACAAGTGTTTGTTGTCTTGAAAGACATTGTGAATCTAAGCAGATATTTTCTAATGTCTTTAATCTTTTTAAAGCACATTTTATACTTGGAAGTCTTCCTCCAATGTATAGAGAAGATACAAAATTCACACGGGGCACTAAAGATAAGGAAATTTTTGTCTTCTTTTTAGATTTATTTTTAATTTTGTATTTCTTTTCTTTTCTTCTTTTGTGTGTACATCAAAAATGCAGGTACCTATGGAAGCTGGAGGTACCTGGTGCCCCTGAAACTGAGTGCTGAGAACCAAACTTAGTCCTTCTTTATGAGGAGTATCCTGTCTCCTTGGCTGAGTCATTTCTGTGGAATACATAGACTTTTCTATTTAAAGTGAAAGCACTTGCTAAATAACAAGATGAAGTATTCCCTATCCCATTCTATGACCTATAGCACAAAATGAATTTGTTGGAGAGAGATTGGGAGAAAGATAACAAAGAGGAAGATAAAAATAGTGATGACTCAATAATATTGGGAGGGGAGTGAGGGCCTCTTGTCCTAACACTGGATGTGTGAGTCTGGAAATAGACAACTTGAAGTCAACCTAATACAAATATGTCACAAAGTTTATGCTAGCAGCACCAACATTGTTCTATTCAAGACATATGTAGAAATCTAGTAGGTATAGGTTTGCTAAAAAGTGGGGAAGGGAAGAATTGTAAGAAGGATAAAAACAATTATTAAAACAAGAATCTAGTGCCTGAAAACTGGGTTGAGGGAGAGGAATGTGGTTAGACATTTTTTTCAGAGGGAATGGTAGTGATGATGGGGATTTGGACCTTCGCCTAACCTATTCTTGCTGCCAAAAGTAACATTCCATATCTAATATGCTCAACTCTGGAGCTGTGTTTGAGTATCGTTTTGAGGTGTTAGAGGGAGGAGATGGGGACATTGGTGACATCTCAATTGAGGAATGAAATCAAAGTATCAAGGAAATGATTCAGGAAACCCTGGAGCTTAGTAAGTTTCTAATGAGGACCCACTAGTAGCTAGGTGTTAAGGAAGAATCTAGCCCATGGACTAGTAGCCCTCTGTGAATTAAGGTACTCCCTCACAGGGAATAGGAATGGATTTTCACATACAAACACCACACACATGATGGAGGAAGGTCATTGGCTAATAAAGAAACTGCCTTGGCCCATTTTATTGGTTAGAACATAGGTGGGTGGAGTAAACAGAACAGAATGCTGGGAGGAAGAGGAAGTGAGCTCAGACTCAATAGCCCTGCTCTCTGAGGCACACGTGATGAAGCTCCGACCCAGGATGGACATAGGCTAGAATCTTCCTGGTAAGACCTGTGCTACACAGTTTATTAGAGATGGGTTGATCAGGATATCAGAATTAGCCAGTAAGGGCTAGAGCTAATGGGCCAAGCAGTGTTTAAAAGAATACAGTGTCCATGTAATTATTTCGGGGCATAAGCTAGCAGGCGCATAAGCTAGCAGGCGGCCGGGGTGCTGGGGATGCAGCCCCACCGCTCCTCCTCCTCCTCCTCCTCCTTCTCCTCCTCCTCCTCCTCCTCCTCCTACTACTACTACTACACACACACACACACACACACACACACACACACACACACACATACACACACTGAAATAGTCAAAGAAAGGTTGATCATGGAAATTTAAAACTATATGGCCCACAGAAATGAAGTTGAGTATATTTATAGTTGCCATTATACATTAAAAACACAGTATCAGTGGCCAGTCAATAACATTTACTGAGTGAGTAGTCATTCCAATAGCAGACTATTGTATGAAGGACAATGGAAGGGTTGAACACACAAATTTAGTTAATTCCATACCAAACAAACAGAAAACAAAATAAAGAAATTCAAATTAGTATTTTTCTCAGTTATTGAAATGCTTTTTTTCCCCTTCTCACGTGTTAACTACAAATAAATAATTCCAGTTCTCTGCCCTCAAGTTGTTGTTTATTATTATTAAATAACTTACAGACAGTGGCATAGATTTATACCTACTGGTTATTTAAACTTCACGAAATGCATTCCGCTCTCTGGAGAAAATGCACTGAATACATATAACATAATAATAAAATAATAATATGCCCAAGGATAAACTGTGTGCCTGTGCTTTCCTACTGAGCGCATCACGGGTGTTCTCCAGTACAGGTTGTTTATAAATGAGGACCCCAGCTGTTGCTGAGAGACTCAGGCAGAAAATGGGAGCAAATGGGGGATAATAATCCTGATTATAATAGGAGACTGTTTTTCTAGTGAACCAGGGTGAGTTACATTCTCCCCAGGAATAAACTGCTCAGTCAGTGGCTCCTACCAAGTACCATGTGCTAAATTACCTCTTTCCAGGTACTAAATGACACCTTGATGCCTTGGAAAAATTAATGGGTGAGTGGTTTACCCGGCAAGCATTTTATCCCCTGTGAGCCAACAGAGGATTCTGACCAATTAAGTTCTGGAGGGCAGCATTAGTCCTAGAAAGAGCAGTTTAAAGGTTTAGAGTTGTGGAAGCAATATAGGAATGAGTCCCCAATGTATAGGCAAGACAGGATTTTTCACACGCAGGAGGCTTTCATTAGCAGCAGATATATTCCCCTCAGGGGCCAATGGGGTGGGTGAAAAAGGTGAGAGCCACTATTTAAAACAGAAAATACATGAACATATAATTTTTACATTTATTTACAATGATTAAGTATCTCTTAGTGTCTTTTTTTTTAAGAAAAAAAATGCCAAATTGGGTGGCTTGTCAGAGGGTTGTTGCTAATTCAAGTCTTCACACCAGACAAAACCAGCTAACCAAACAAACAAACTAAAAATATTGTTTCTTTGTCTGCAGATATATGTTCTACACTGAATGGCTTATATACTCATCAAAACCACATAGACGTCCAGTGTCTCGACTGGAGGCGTTATTGGATTGTAAGCAAAGGTTTTCTTGTTGCTGTTGTTCTTATTCTCCTTTAAACAGAGAGAGCCCAAAATGTCGCTGTGTTTAGTTTTATCTAATTATTTCTCAAGCTCCATGCTACAGTTGGTGAAATTAAATTAACAAAATTAAATTAATGAAATTCAGTGGAGGGCTTGCTTTGGAAAACTCTAGCTTTATGTTTTCCTGAGCAAAAATAGGTATATATCTTTTTATCTTAAAATGTTTACAAGACCTTTAGTGGGAGTGCAAACATAAATCATATAGGTATTTTTAGCAGTCATTGTTATAGGTTGCTTGGTAAGGTGATGTGGTTATTACCACATTTATAAAGCATTTCTGCTTGGAGAAACAGAATATTAGAATGAATGTGTAAAAAATTTTCAACCCCATTATGGCTTAAAAACAAATATATCTCTTTCCCCCATTTTCGAAGCAATATTCTGTGCACAATTTCAGGATCTAAAATGCTAATATGTTTTCAATAATTTTGAGTGAATTACACATGGGGAGTAGGGACAATTATATTTATCATAATTTCTTCAAGGGAAAGTAATGATTTGCTCTTAAAACTTCTAAGCCTGCTTGAGACCCAGGCAGTCTCCAATGTTCATGTCGTGAAGAGATTTCCTGTAGTATAACTCATATAAGGCAATATGCGGTGACTTTGCTTGCTACAGGAAAGAGGTAAGGACACCTAAGAGGACAGAAAAAGGCTGGAACCAGTATGATGGGTGATGCTTTATTGTGTGATTTGAGTTCCTCTCGCATCTTTAATTGTTAGTAAAAAAAATAGAAAACAATGGAATATAGTATATGAAAGTTGTCTTTTAGTAGAGGGACATCTCTTGAGAGCTGACTGCAATTTCTGGAGAGTTTGGGTTCTAATTGAAATTTCTCTTTCATAATAGTCATGGAATAAATTAGTCTATGTATTTTGTTTCAAATATGAGTTTTGGGGAAGTTTGGCAAACGTGTGAATTTTAAAACTTACTATCAATTATTTAGGAACTTCTAAGTTGTAGCATTGACTAAATTGGAATGAAGGATGTTCTTATTACTTATACACTTTTGGGCTTATATTTGAAAAATTCTGAGTGTTTGGCATATAGAGAGTGCATATACAGATTAATATCCAATAAGCATTACCAACAATGGTAATGACAATGATGACATATGATGATGATGATGATGATGATGATGATGATGATGATGATGATATGTGTGCTCATATAGTGGGCAATAGGTAACAGGATATCAAAGAGTTGTAAATAGTGGCTAGTACAATAATTATTCTCAGTCGTATGGCACAATATTGTTTAAATGTTAAGAAACATTTATCCTGTTGACATGTGTTTAAACAAGAGAAAGCTAAAGTGAGGTATGATTATGTATGAACATAAACTTCTCCTATATATTAAATTAGCAGAATTATTGGTACCAGAGTTAAACTAATTAGAAATAAAGTTTACTTTCTTAGCCCTTGATATGCATTTCCAGAAAGGACGTTAAATGCATAAGGAATCCCTGACATAGGTCTATGTGCTTGTAATGATAATCTCTATGAGGTTTTTGTAAATTCAAGTTTATATTTTTTTCTAAAAGTTCTCTAACATTATATGATTGTAGGTATACCTTCTGTAAGGACCTTTTACTTTCCAGCGAGGTGAAGTTATGCCTTGTTCTGAGCATTGGCACAAATACATTAGTTCAGGCTCTGTGAGGACCCATATTTGTAAAGCAACACTAAAGAAAGAAAAGTTGACTATTTGAAACAATGTTATAAAATACCCTCTACTTAATCTCTACATCACTGAGATTGTTTATAGAAGGACCAACTGGCTAAACATCTCACTATTGAGGTGAATGGCTGAGCTCAGGCACCAGTAGATTAGCCTGTGATAGAATAGTGTATATGTGGAATTCTGTTCCTATTGTTTTTTTTCCTTAGATAGAGATATCTTAGCTGTTTATTAGGACAAGGTTAATTCAAAGAACCTATCCATCAATCCTTAGTAATCATTAATATAATACTATGATATTAAAAATATTATATACTATATATTAATAATAATATGTCCTTTGATTCTTACATGCCTCAGAAATGCAGATTTAACCTACTTTGTGTATAATAATTAGGTGTAACTGTGGCAAGAATGGTGCGAATTTCTTCTTGACAAACAAATTCTGTTTCTAGAATGCTCAAATTTTTAATGCAGTTTCCTTCTATTTGCTGTATTCTAGTTTCCCCCCCTATCTTTATCTGAAAATTTCTAACACAGAATTTCATGCCAGAATTTTTTTTTCTTCCTGAAAGCTGGAAGAAATCATTTCAAGCTTCAAGACTGTGAAAATTGACTATGCCTGACTTTTCCCAAAATGACTTGCAATGCTTTTAGCCAGACAGATTCTAGGACTAGTTAGTTTGTGATCAAAACTTACAGATGGCACTTATTGAAGACTAGCCAGTAGGACATTTTTGAGAATGTCAAGATAAAAAACTATAATTAAAGGTTATTTTGGGAAAAAGCCTGAGTTCTTATTAGTAGATGTCTGAGATAGAAAAATTTATATATAAAAGACTTTTTGACAAAGTAATTGCTGACAAATATCTTGCAACCCCACATGCCTTTTGCAAACAATTGAATGTCTCGTCTTTTCATTGCAGACGCTAGCTTTCAGGTGATATCAGTTGAAGTTGCTTTGCATTATGCTGACTTTTCATGAACATTGGAGGCTGTTTCACAATTGTCAAGATTGTGGAGCCATCTTTTTTTGTCACCAGTTATTGTAACTCATCTCTGCTGGCTGATATCTTTATGCTAAACCCACATAATATTCATTTGCCACAACATGGATGTTATACGATGATAAACCGATGATGAAGCCCATGGTGGAGTGGTGAGCTTTATACCCTTTAAAAATGTAAAGTAGAAATTTTATGCATTGAGACAAAAGCAGCAAAACAAATATCTATAGTTTAATTTCCAGGCATCATTGCTCATGGCATGAAATAAATAACAGTTTGAAGTAATAGAGTAGTTAAAGGAGTGGACTAGTGGCTTGAAGAAGAGAATTAATATCCATGATTAAAATTGCATGTATCACTGCCAAGGGCTATGAAAATATGTCAGTTGCATGACTGTCTGTTTCAGGGCCAGGGGAAGAACATTTGCAATTTAAAAATAATGACTCTTTTTTATTATATAAAACAAACCAAAGCCCTCACTTCAAAATGATGCTAACAAGAAATAAATTCCATCCATGTCTGCTTCAAAAATGATCAATGTTAATTATACATGTATTTTATGGACTGTTAAGTACTTTAAAATCTTTATATAAAGAGCTGTGTCAACTGATCTAATAATGTATTTCTACAGGGTCGTATTTCATATTCCTCATGAATTCCTGTAAATTGCAGATCGCAATTTTATGACCACTAAGTACTAAATTCTTCCTTAAAATTTATATTTGTAATTTGTGTTTATATGCTTTGAAAGCAACAATGAACTTACCCTGTTTCTAGGAAAAGTGACAAAGTGTATTTTACTTTTATTAGTTTACATTGTTAGCTTTTGTAACTAACAATTATGTACAACATGCAACTTGCAGTTTAATATAGCGCATTAGGGAAAATGAAGAGTGAATAACAATAAATTTGATGCTTCTTCTGGACTGAGAATGTGTCTGACTTTCATAACCACCACAGACAGAATCCACTTGTTACAGCATCCCCAACATTTACATTTGCCATGTCTGAGAAGCCATGCTTTCTATCAGGCATTTGATGTAAAAAATGATTTCAGAAAATGAAATGTGCTATTTGGAAGAACATGTGAAAAAAAAACCTCATTAAATATATATTACTTTTCTTATGATTCTTGTTTTAAAATCACTGTCAAGTCACCATGAAAAGATACCCTCAAATGCAAAAGCTTTGTAAATGCGATCATATGTTGACTGGGCACATCTGAAAATAGACTAATTTTCTTGCTGTCAAAACTAAATACTCTATTTCTTTGCCCCCCCCCCCTCTCTCTCTCTCACACACACACACACACACACTCACACACCCTTTGTTCTGGCTTAATATTATGCTTTTATTTTTACACTGTTCTCTTGAAGGTGTTGTACCTTTTGTTTAACTTAAAACTGAGTATTTGGTCTGCACTCAACAGCTATTAAGTCATAATGACAAGTGCCGAATCCAATTTGAAACCAGAAGGGGAAAATGCAAGTGGTCCCAAATGCCAGTCTTCTGTGAGTTAATTCCATCTGTGGAGGAACTGCAATCCCAGATTTTTATGTTCGTGAAATAATTCAAATGATTCTCTCCTATTTTTAACTTCTGGATGGGCCAAAGAGATTTTTCACACCGAAGATTACAGCCGTGGCTTTCACCAAGCTGAAGAAACAAGCTTTAATGTGATGATCCACACAAGACCAAACTTGATGAGAAATGTAGGGTGTTGCTATGGCAATTCTATTCATTGGAACTTTTCTCTGTTGGCTTCACTCTGACATTACAGTTTAAAAAGAACCTCATGGAAAGGTGCATTGCAGTGAGGACAAAGGCAAAGCCTTGGAGATGACTCTGTCCATCTTTTCTTCGACAGAAGAGAGTGTAATAGCATCATGAAGCCACACCAGCTTGTCAGAGGCCAGAACGCAAAGATATTATCCTGAGACTTCTTTCAAACTCTCAGGTCTCTTTCTCTTTGGCCTGTTTTGGAAATTATCAAGGATGATCACCAAATTTCCTATGTGAAGAATGCTGGGCTGAGAAAAAAAAAAACTATGAAAACCATGTTTCTTCAGAAAATGAAGATACGTTTTGTTGTGTTATCTTGCTTATTTTTTAAGCATAAGTATGCTACGTTAAAGCTTCATTTAAACCTAAGCACAAACAGAAAAATGAATACCAAATTTGAATATCTCTTCTTCTAGAGCAGAATGCAAGACAGTTTTACATCATGAATTTGCACATGGACTTTCCCTATTGGAGATGATCAATCCAACTATTTATAACAAACTCTTCAATCAGATTCTTATATGCAACATTGGGCCCAGATGTTTTTTTTTCTGATTTATCTCAAACCCGTTCCAGGCTACCCTAGAAAGCAGAAATTGTTACCAACGTTATTTTGCACGTTGGTCAGAGAGAAATCATCATACGGCTAAGGTTAATCACCTTCTAAGTAGGGAATCTGGGAGTGGAATCCAGAATCAACATTCCAGTGTGGCCAAGCAGCAGGAAAGTGTTCTTAAGCTTGAAGAGGAGTTTTGTACAGTTATTTGGGGCCTCTTTGGAAAAGTTTAAAGAAGTCTTCATGGGACCCTGGCTATTTACTGAGAGAGGATTGTTCTGGTCTGGCTTCTGTTCTTGCCAGACAAGCTCTCATTCTTTCAAATACTCTTGATACTATCTGCCATGACCTGGTGCAACCACAGGAGTCGGCAGTCAGAGTCATACCGTTTAGACTTTCAGCCTTCAAAAAAAAAGTGTAGGATAAACAAGCTTTTTTTGTTTGTTTGTTTGTTTGTTGTTTTTTTGTTTTTTGTTTTTTGCGACAGGGTTTCTCTGTGGCTTTGGAGCCTGTCCTGGAACTAGCTCTGTGGACCTGGCAGGTTTCGAACTCACAGAGATCCGCCTGCCTCTGCCTCCTGAGTGCTGGGATTAAAGGCGTGCGCCACCATCGCCCGGCTTTAAACAAGCTTTTTAAAATTTACATTCATCCAACCTCTGAAATTATTGTTATAGCAGCAGAAGACAGTCTAATATAATAGGCATGTATATATAACAGTGTGTCTTTCATGCATAGTTGGCTGAGTGGTTCATATCTAAGGTATCCTATGTGACACTGTAAAGCATCAGAGTTATATTTAATAGTATAATTAAACAAGCTTTTAATTTAATCACAGAAATTGTCAAATATACTCATATTCTCCAACCTATGAAAGTTAGTCTCTTCTTTTGGGAGAAAGTAAGCATCTTTAAAATATCAACAGAGACAAGGAAGCCAATAATGTTTTTCCATATAATGCTGGGAATAAATTATTCCTTTTACAGAAATATAATGAAGAAAAATTGACATAGTGTATTTCTTTCAATTGGACATGCCCAACATGCAGCTCCTAAACAACAACAACAAAAATACATAAATTTCAAAATAGCAGCTCCCTGATGTATATCTGAATTTTAAAATGCATGTGGCCAGCGAAGTGTGGAGTAGATAGGGGTGGTGCACACTAACAGGAACATCCCCAGAGCGCAATAAGTAGAGTGCTCTGTGCAGCTGGGCTCCAGCTTTCAAGAAACATGATAGCCGGCATCAGCATAATGGCCGAATGCCCAGCCTCCTGTCCCTCGAGTCTGGAAATGGATGTACCCTGGGAATAGAGGAGCCCGTGCTTCCTCCCTGCCCTTTTGGAGAATCTCCCCTCGTGTTTCCTTCCAGGAAGACCTGCTTGAAGGACACCTTTAAAAGCCTTGTTTCACAATAAAGTCTCCATGATGGAAAAACATACGAACTCCTGGGATTATATGCTTTTGATGAAAGGAAAAAATATGACATACCCATATGCACATATAAATGAAGAGAATATACATATATAAATGTGATTTATGTAGAAAATACAAATATTGATGTATTTTATGAGGTGTATTTTAACAAAACATTTGAATTCTGTACATGAAAGTTATAAATGCATATTTTGATAGATATATGTATACATTAGTGTATATGTAAAGCAGAATTAAAAATGTATAAGCAATCATTCACTGGGAAATAGATCATAGAAATTCAAATTTTCTTCTCATTGTCTGGTTCATTATTAAGTATATTCTACATATTAAATATATATATTTTACATATGAAATACACATTTTATATATCAACTACATACTTATGTACATTATTATATAAAAGTATATTAAGTAGATTTATGTATTTCAAACTAATATTGAACTTGCCATGCAGTTTACAATGATATTAGGCTGTTGTTACTGATCTTCCTGCATCTACCCCCTGAGTGTCAGATGTACAGACTTATGCTGTCAAACACACTTTATACAATGGAGGGGACTGAACCCAGGGTTTTGTGCATGTTACCCAAGTAGTGTATTAACCCAGTCAAGTTCCCAGCCCTCCAAATTTTTCTCTATGAAATAATTTATAATTTTCAAACTTTGCACATCAAAAATATTGCTTTTATCAACAGAACTGAATTCAACTACTGTCTAAGTGACCTGAGAAGTTAGTTATCACCACAGAAAGGATTGTGATACAGGTTTCTATGGCCTCAGACTGATATTTTTAAAACAACAGTCTTGTCAAGAATATGTGTTTCCAGAGGGGCAAGGTGAGGTGAGACTGTCTTTCCTTCACACTGCCCCGAATTCGATGTGGATGAGAGCACACAGAGTTTATTTTGGTCCACATATCAACTTGTATATGCTTCCATTAACCTATGACTGCCTTGATATTAATTTAGGGTCCTAGCTAAGTCTTGACTCCTAGTCATTAAATAAATGATTGGAGGAATGAGCCAATTGAAACATAAGGATGACTGAATTTCCCAGCAGCCATTTGAGAATTTTCTTATTATATTTCATACCATGTTTTTCAACAATTTTAGTATCCACCATTTAAAATTCAAAGTTTGGCCGGGAAATGGTGGCGCACGCCTTTAATCCCAGCACTCGGGAGGCAGAGGCAGGCAGATCTCTGTGAGTTCGAGGCCAGCCTGGTCTACAAGAGCTAGTTCCAGGACAGGAACCAAAAGCTACGGAGAAACCCTATCTCAAAAAATCCAAAATAAATAAATAAATAAATAAATAAATAAAATTCAAAGTTTGTTTTAAAATAAGTCTTATCTGAACATTGTGGTACAGTCAGTAGCAGAGGCAGTCAGATCTTTTAAGTTTCAGATCAGTTTAGTCTTCATAGTGAGACGCTGTTTTAGAAGAAAAGGAATGACTTAGAATTCTTTATTTGTTTATTAATTTCTACAAACATATATTTTAAAATTCAATTGTAACTCTCTTTGTATCCACCTAAAACAGAAATAATTGATAAAAAACAGACTTATTTATTTATTTATTAAAGATTTCTGTCTCTTCCCCCCCACTGCCTCCCATTTTCCTCCCCCTCCCCAATCAAGTCTCCCTCCCTCCTCAGCCCGAAGAGCAATAAGGGTTCCCTGACCTGTGGGAAGTCCAAGGAACCTCCACCTCCATCCAGGTCTAGTAAGTTGAGCATCCAAAATGCCTAGGCTCCTACAAAGCCAGTACGTGCAGTAGGATCAGAACCCCATTGCCATTGTTCTTGAGTTCTCAGTAGTCCTCATTGTCCACTATGTTCAGAGAGTCCAGTTTTATCCCAGGCTTTTTCAGACCCAGGCCAGCTGGCCTTGGTGAGTTCCCAATAGAACATCCCCACTGTCTCAGTGTGTGGGTGCACCCCTTGCGGTCCTGAGTTCCTTGCTCGTGCTCTCTCCTTCTGCTCCTGATTTGGACCTTGAGAATTATGTCCAGTGCTCTAATGTGGGTCTCTGTCTCCTTTCATCGCCTGATGAAGGTTAATATTCAGGAGGATGCCTATATGTTTTTCTTTGGGTTCTTCTTATTTAGCTTCTCTAGTATCACTAATAATAGGCTCAATGTCCTTTGTTTATGGCTAGAAACCAAATATGAGTGAGTACATCCCATGTTCCTCTTTTTGGGTCTGGCTTACCTCACTCAGGATAGTGTTTTCTATTTCCATCCATTTGTATGCAAAATTCAAGAAGCCCTTGTTTTTTACTGCTGAGTAGTACTCTAATATGTATATATTCCATACTTTCTTCATCCATTCTTCCATTGAAGGGCATCTAGGTTGTTTCCAGGTTCTGGCTATTACAAACAATGCTGCTATGAACATCGTAGAACATATACTTTTGTTGTATGATAACGCCTCTCTTGGGTATATTCCCAAGAGTGGTATTGCTGGGTCCAGGGGTAGGTTGATCCCGAATTTCCTGAGAAACCACCACACTGCTTTCCAGAGTGGTTGCACAAGTTTGCATTCCCACCAGCAATGGATGAGTGTACCCCTTTCTCCACAACTTCTCCACAAAGGCTATCATTGGTGTTTTTTATTTTAGCCATTCTGACAGGTGTAAGATGGTATCTTAAAGTTGTCTTGATTTGCATTTCCCTGATCGCTAAGGAAGTTGAGCATGACCTTAAGTGTCTTTTGGCCATTTGAACTTCTTCTATTGAGAATTCTCTGTTCAGCTCAGTGCCCCATTTTATAATTGGGTTGATTAGCCTTTTACGGTCTAGTTTCTTGAGATCTTTATATATTTTGGAGATCAGACCTTTGTCAGTTGCGGGGTTGGTGAAGATCTTCTCCCAGTCAGTAGGTTGCCTTTGTATCTTAGTGACAGTGTCCTTTGCTTTACAGAAGCTTCTCAGTCTCAGGAGGTCCTATTTATTCAATGAGGTCCTTAATGTCTGTGCTGCTGGGGTTATACGTAGGAATTGGTCTCCTGTGCCCATGTGTTGTAGAGTACTTCCCACTTTCTCTTCTATCAGGTCCAGTGTGTTCGGACTGATATTGAGGTCTTTAATCCATTTGGACTTGAGTTTTGTGCATGGTGATAGATACGGATCTATTTTCATTTTTCTACAGGTTGACATCCAGTTTTGCCAGCACAATTTGTTGAAGATGCTCTCTTTTTTTCCATTATATACTTTTAGCTCCTTTATCGAAAATCAGGTGTTCATATGATTGTGGTTAATGTCAGGGTCTTCTATTCGATTCCATTGGTCGACTTCTCTGTTTTTATGCCAATACCAAGCTGTTTTCAATACTGTAGCTCTGTAGTAGAGTTTGAAGTCAGGGATGGTAATGTCTCCAGACGATCCCTTGTTGTATAAGATTGTTTTGGCTATCCTGGGTTTTTTGTTTTTCCATATAAAGTTGAACAGGCAGTTCTCCAGTACATGTCTCATCAAATTGAACTGGTATTTAAATCATGCATTGTTATTTAATTTCCAATCATTTATAGATTATCCCTTCAACTGTTTGTAGTTTTAGGGAGGATCATAGAACACGCATGCATCTCATCTTTTACCCAGTCCCCACCCTTGGTGATTTTGTAGTTTTTTAAAAAAAATTCAATAAATGCTGGTGGGTGATATAATATGATAAGGTTCAAATGAAAATGTCAAATGTGACCCTAGTCTCTTATTTGTCTTTTAAAATATAACTTGATAATATAATTTTCAGTGATTATGCTCCCTGAGAAACTTAAATAACTTAATATGTCCACTACATTGGTCTACAAGTTTCATCATTTAAACACTCAGCATTTCAACCAGCATGCACTTAAACACAGAAAACATTTCTAATAGGACGGGTTTATACTATGGAGAATTAGTGAAGTTTGCATGCAAACTGTAAAGCAGTCAATATAAATATTCTCTATAGAACATCACCAATATCCTAACTGTGAATGAATATTTAATAAAAAATGTATTCAGGCAGTAGATTGATTTTTGCTTAATTAGCATTTTTAGCCAGTTAAAAAATAAAGATAAGATGCTAATATTTGGGAAGCATTGGGTATTTTCGACTTACTGAATAAGTAATATTGGCCTGTTACAAATCAACGTTTAGTTCTACCATATCTTTTTTAATAATATGGACAGACATTCAGGCAAAAGACTTCATTGTGACACCAATATAGGAGTGGGGCTCTACTTGCAAAGTCATCTGTCATGTTTTTATCACGTTAAGTCTTCCGTCCTAGGAGTACTTTAAACACCTTAAAACACAGGGAACGAATCGTCGTCCCAAATCAAAGGGAAATCAAGTTAGCAGCATCTGCTCTACCGCGTTGCTTTGTCATTTCTAAACCCAAGGAAACAGCGCATCCGTGGCACTTGAACTGGCATGAACATTTCATTGAGGGGAACTGGAACACATATCTAAGCCCACAGGGAGCACACAGCACTTGGATCACTCAGCAGCCTTTCGTGCCTCTTTCCTTTCCCTCTTTCTTTGAAGCGCAAAGCAGTGTAATAGGCCACCTTTGAAGGATTTCAATTTCAATATAGGCGACAAGTAGGAGTTCTTCCTGATGAACACTTAATACATTTCAGAAACACATCGTATATATTGAGTTCCTTAAAGCCAACATTCATGTTTAAATTGATGACATCCTTGAAAGCTCAGCTTGCATATCTTTAGAGCAAACACTGCAATTCCACAATTTTAATAAAATGTATAGAAGCACTGAAATTGTAGACTACATTTTACAGCAAGTATTTATTTATCTCCAGTATTTAACTCCTTGGAGAAAAAGAATCAAGGAAAAGTGGCTTAGTAAATCAAAAACTGAATACTCAAAACAAATGCTTCCTAAGGTTTTGGAGAAATAAGGTGGGCATTGGAAGAATTCTGTTTCAGAAGAGCAACCTCTCCTGCCCAAATGTAACCAACAGGTACTGGGGGAAGATGGCAAAATCTCCGGAAATAAGACAACAGAACTCCCGCACACTCCTTTGTTTTGAGAGTGTCGAAGCTGTGATCCACTTAGATTTCCAAACTAGACCCCTGCCCAGTAATCTTTCAGCTCCCACCCCTCCCCAGTTGCTATCCGTACACCAGCATATACCTGTTACAGTCATTTTGTTATTTTCTTTTGTTCTCTGTTATCATAGGAAAAAAATTACCGTAGAATTATTGTTCTTTTTGTAGGTATAAAAGTTCTCAGACCCTTAGGTTTTTTAGAAGCAAAGAAGAAAAAAAAAGAATTGAAATGATGGTTTGGAATGGAAATAATTATTTAAATTGCTTTACTCTCAGGAAATTGAAAAGACAAAGCATATTTTCATTTAAGAGTAGCTCATTTTAAATAAGCCCCTTCAGGAATTGTTCTACAACTGGCCTGACCACTGTCCACTAGATGACACTGTTGTATAAGCACAGTAAGAGGTGGCGCTCACTCTGACAATAACTAGTTTATCTCATCTATATACATATATATGTTTAGATATTGTCAGTATCTCTTTCCAGATGAAACTGGCTTAGCATTTTTAATTAGATATGGTTGATGACTATAACTTCCCTTGATTTTGGGTGAGGCCACCTACAAAAGTTAGCATGAAGGAGAAAAAAAGAAACGTCTATTGCAGCATTCATTTCTTCACAATAGAAAAAAAAATCCTTCCCACATTTACATATTTCCCAGTTAAAATAGACCTTGTTGTAAACCTCAGTGGTGCTGTGTTAGACCACTGATCATGACTCTATCAAGCGTTGGTTTTTCAAATAGTGTTTTGTGAACAACAATCTTTTCTTTCTCCTTTCCTGAAGCCTCCATCTCTTCTCTTGCGTATTCGATGCTTCCTTTTCATTTTGCTTGCAGACCGAGATTCATTCAGGTGGAGGTCAAAGTAAGGGGCCGAATCAATTGTCTTAAGGCTATTATTGCCAAGCTAGGAAACTTTAGCCTGGGAAAACTCGGAGCAAAACAGACACTCTGCTATTGCACCTGTGAAGCCAGAACCACGAGACAAACTGAACATCTGGGACTTTATGCAAACGTGTGGACACAGAAACCCATGTAAAGCCTGCATATTTGTGTCTGTCATGTGAATTACTGAGGTGTTCCTCAGAAATTAGAATTCCTTTACAACAACAACAACAAGAACAAATCACTCTTATGCTGATGCTCAAAATCATTGTTAAATTAAGTTTATTTGCTCTGGTTCCATTTTAATGAGACGGGTGAAAATAGAATTTTCAATGCTCCCTCTATGTATTATGGACACTAATCTCCTACTGTTTATCTGAAAAGTCTCAAAGGAGGAGACAGACTCAAAATGAAATTACTCAAAGCGTGAGTGAGATTGTAGTGTTTGATGGCATGTGACATGTCTCAAAGGTGGTGCATGTTGTCACCTCTTTTTTTTTCCTTTCAAACCAGACATGCTAAAGCTGGATGAAGATATGTGTGCTGCCTTTCCCTTCGGCGGCGAGTCTACCCCATGGTAAACTGCACCATTTCAGGCTACACTATGATACCACACTGGCTGAGTCTCATCTACACCGTGCTCTGTCCATTACACCGGCAGAGGCAGCTCCCTGGCTGTACCATTACATCCATGACAAGAGTCAGAGAAACATGGAGAAGGGAGTCTCATGTTAAAATCTGTTGATGAGAACATAGACATCATACTACTGTGAAGGCATTAATGTTCTCTTAAGGCACAAATTAGAGGCTTCAACAGATGCTTTTTGTACCAACATCTTTTTCTTTATGTTTCATTTCACTTCCCTGAGTCTAGGACTTTTTCTGTTTTCATTTTCCTTTCTGAATACTCCAGAAGGATGTACATTCAGTGCAACCTTAACTGTAGTTATAATCTCAAAGACAAGCGGTTCTTTTTTATATACCAGATCTTCTATCCTGAATACATTATTTCATCCTGTTGAGCCTTAGAGTCTCCTGCACATAATATTGCATCAGTTCCTATAAAGATGCCATGACATTGCAATAACTATAAAGCTCATGGCAACTTCTGATGTACAGTAGGTATACACAAAGTGCTACTTGTAGTATGTTTCAAAATTAAAACCAAAATAAGTACATACATATATCCATCGATCCATACATACATACAAGTATATGTTTTCAGGGCCACTGCATGGAAAAATCTGGTTGGATTTTAAAGCTTTTTTTTTTTCAAATGCCATTTGGCCACGCCTCTCTCATTATAGTACAGATAGAGCAGGCTGGACTCCTGTATCTATATGTCTTTGATTGCACACTGATAAAGGTGTTGAAAATATTCTTAAACACTATGAATGCATTATCCTCTATCAAAAGCATATTTACTGCTGGTTAGTGGCTCAACCTTAATTATCAAAGGGTGTTTAACTCAAAATGGAATTAAGTGCTTTGTGGATTACAGAACCTAGATTCTGTAGCCTTATGAAGTAGCCTACATAAAATGAGACTTTTTTGTTCTGATTTTAAATTCAATACAGTTCTTCTGCCTGTGATAGCAAGACATCACATCTATTCTCATCTTGTAAATGGCCTAAATATAGGTTCCCATAACAAATTTACAGGAGGTTGGCAGCCTCTATATCTGCTCCCTGTGAGCTGTTGGTGATATGAAAGGCCCTGCATTATATACAATGAGTGTGTGTTTCAGCACGAGTCTCAGAGATTCACTTACATGCACACGCACATGTACAGGTAGCCCAAATTCCCTTCCTCTTCTTTGAAATCATAGCTGTACCAGGCTGGCCATTTGACCCTAAGTCACCACATTTACACACATCTGAAAGACAGAACATCAGTCTTCTGAATAGCATTAACCAATTTAGGAAAACGCAACCTGCATTGAGAAACCCTTTGTGAAACTGCAAGTACCTTGTCTTAGTCAGCTTTGGTGCTGAATTTTGGGTCTCGAATGTATTTCTTAACCCATCTTAGAAGACCTGAGGATGGGCTGAGAATTCTCAGATGTCCTCCCTCAGTTCCTACAGCTTTTACAGTGAGGCCCTACTTTTTCTGCCCCCTTTGGGAAGTGAGTGCTGATATGGGATTCCCCTCTGTGTGCTGTGAATACCATTGGTTAATAAAGAATCAGCTTTGGGCCTAATGCAGTGCAGATTAGGGCAAGGTGGGAATTCCAAGCAGATAGTAGAGGAGATAGTAGGCGGAGTCAATGGGATGCCATGTAGCCACCCAAGGAGACAGATGCCGAAATCTCGCCAGTGGGCTACAACACCATGGTGATGCACAGATTACTACAGATGGATTGATTTAAGATGTGTGCGTTAGCTAGAAATATGCATAAGCTAATAGGCCAAACAGTATTGCAAATAATATAGTATCTGTGTGATTATTTTAGGTCTGGGCTGCCAGGAATGAATGAGCAACATCCATCAACAGAGGACCTTTGTGACATGAAGGGCACTGTGTTTACTTATTTTTTTAAGTGGGAAAATCTAATTTCTATTTACTTTCTTTAAAATTTTCCATTTCCAGTCAAATATCTCCAGCAAGTCACCTCCCTACCTCCAGCCTCCAGCCACTACTAATGCTGCTCAATCTACCATTTAGTGATATTTCGTCTAGTGTTTGTCTGCATAAGGTGCTAGACACTTTGTATCCTAGTATGGTAGAGCTAAGTATGAGTTGGGGCCAAATAGAAATGTTTAGATTATGGGATTTTCTACTCTTGGGATGGATTGATAATCGTTTTAGAGAGTTGGCTCCTTTTAGAATAAAATCTCTAAAAAGAATGACTCAGATCTCTTTCTGATCTTTTATTTCTTACCTATTTGGTGAATTCGGTGTCCCATGTCTTTTCTCTACATAACGGCATTTATAATGAAGCCTTTGCTGGAGTCAAATGGTTCCCAGTCTAAGCATTTGATTCTTCAAGACATTTACTAGAAAAAAATTTCATTTTTTATAAGGCACTCATCTTGTGTATTTTAATATAGCAGTGGAAAATAAATCAAAACACTGTAAGATACCACTAGTAACCTATGGCTGCTTATTTTCCATTTAAAAATTATTATATCCTTATCTTGAAAACCATTAGGCATAGCAAATATTGGGTAATTATAGTCAAGAGAAAATGAAAAATAGAATCTCTTCCCAGAGGCCTTTGGATTATCATTAGGTTCCTAAAAGACATATTTTCGTGCAGATAGCTTTGGGTGTGGCTGAGGTCAGCAATCTGATATTATTCAGGCAAGAGGAGAAATTTGAAAACCATAACTGTGTTATAAACATTGTTTCTTATCATTCTTTTTTCATATAAAAAGACATTTCATAAGACTACTTTCCAGGGGCTTGTCTTTGGTTGAGAAAAGAATAATGTATGTTTAGACAGAGACTTTTCTTGAGTATAATTATACTTAAGAGCATTAAATAAGTAATCTCAGTTCTTTCTTAAGATTGACATTATTTGTGTGACATTTCCATAATTAGAAGATGCATATTTTCTTTTTTCTTTCTTTTTTTTTTTTTGGTTTTTCGAGACAGGGTTTCTCTGTGGCTTTGGAGCCTGTTCTGGAACTAGCTCTGTAGACCAGGCTAGTCTCGAACTCACAGAGATTCGCCTGCCTCTGCCTCCCGAGTGCTGGGATTAAAGGCATGCGCCACCATCGCCTGGCAAGATGAATATTTTCTAAAAAAGAAAAAAAAAGAAACCTTTTTCTGTTGAGGATTCTGAAGCCTCAGTATGCCCAGATGAGTAAATAATTCTGCTTACGGAGAGGGAGAGGGGCATCCAGAGTGTTTCATGTCCCCAAACAAAGGGGGTGACCGGCCTTCTAAACATTAAAACATTTTGGAATTTGGAGTCCTCAATTTCTCTTTCGCACATACATTGGAAATTTCTTAGCAGTGAGAAATTTAATTTAAATAAAAACAAAAATGGTTGGAGGTATTTTCTTGGTAATTAGCCTAAGATATATAAGATGATTATTCTTATGAAACTAAGATTATAGAAAGTGAAGGTTTGATGCTGATCATAAATACCAAATCATCATAAAAATATATATATACATGCATCTTCTTCATTTGAGAGCTCAGATTTTTAGAGGAGCATGGACACAAGCACACAACTAGTTTATTGTTTAGGAGAGAACTATTTTATTTTGAGGATTCTGAATCAGCAAGAGTGTCAAATATATGTATTTGTGTATTTGTGTGTATCATATATATGTGTGTGTGCACATAGATGCATGCTTTCTTAATTTTTTTCTGGGTATATGAGTAATGCACATGGCAAAATAGTCACTGGACACCTGAGGTTTTACCAAGCCACTAGAAGACTGGAAATAAACATTATTTTGGATTTTTTTTCTGAAAATATAGAGATAATGTAAGTATACAAGCATATTTTCGGAAGCATGAGCCAGTAACAAATCTGTATATTATTGTCACCTTCATAACATTATATAAAGTAGGGTCAGAAATACGGTTTGCAACGAAGTAAAAAAGGAATTTTTAGGGTAGCCTTAATGCTATGAGTAGTGTAACTCAGTAGGTTTTTTTTTTTCTGTATGGATTGGTTTTCTCATTTCAGTGATAGAATACACCACAAGAAACAATTTAAGAAATGAGGGGTGTACTTTGGTTCCTGGCTGAGGAAACAGTCTATGGACAGGAATGGGGAAGCAAACAGTCCCCCAGCTGTGCTGCAGGAGTGGGAGGCATTGAGTATATTGGCTTCTCTGGAACCAGAGAAAGAGGAACAGTGCCATGTGGAACATGATCTTCATTGGCCCTTTGTGTTTCATCAACAATGATGCCACCCACATCCAAGGTGACTCTTCCCTCCTTAGTTACATAACTCAGGGAACAACCCCACAAACATGCCCAGAAATGCGTTGCCTTGGTGATCCTAAAACTAGTAAAGTTGATATTGAAGATTAGTTGTCGTATTTCACAGTCTAAATGTTGCCTTTGGGTGCTTATTTTCTGTTTTGGGCAAAAACAACTGAAACTGAGCTTCTGTGTAAGAAAAACAGCTTTTGAACACTTTGAATGCTAGGAACTGCCTTATAAGGTTCCTATCCCTGGAAATGTTCTCTTCTCATTAAAATAGTATAGCCAACTGTCTGTCTGTTACAGATATGCTGTGGCTTTTCTCCTGCCAAGGAAGTGAACCTTGACACTAAGTGGTCTGTTCCTCAATATTTACCTCTACCTCATTCACTATAAACTTCTCTCTCTCTCTCTCTCTCTCTCTCTCTCTCTCTCTCTCTCTCTCTCTCTCTGTCTCCCTCTCTTTCCCTGCCTCCTCCATCCTTTTTCTCTTATTAATTAATGTAAACTCCACAGGGACAGACATTTTAGTTTGTTATTCTCAACATATTCCCCATTTTTTAAACCAGCACATAATTAGTATACTATATGCTTTTTCTTTTATGTATGGGTATGTATTTCTGTTATACTGTACAAAATATTCTTTAGGATTTCTTACAATTTCTAAAAATTAAAAAGTATCAATTTCTATATATTAATAATAACGTACAGATTTTGTAAAGGGCACACAAATCGTATATACATAATTGGTCTCTGACTTGCCTGTTCTAGATGGATTTCTTTTGTCCATTTGAGCACTTGTAATCACCATGATACCTCATTTCCAAAACTAATGTAGAAAGAGGACTATGGATTGTTAAAATGAAGGAAACAATGTGTTTATTTTGTCCCATTTTATCTAGGTTTTGTAGAGAAAATTCATTGGTCCTATAATAAGAATCATATGGTACTATCTATTTGTTCACTAAACACTTATTAAACAGTTACACTCGGTCATGCACTTCAAAGGCACAGTTGTAAAGCCTGTCTTAGTTGGTAGTAAAGGGATTGAGACACTAAACAGGAACATACATGTTCTTTTCTCTGAGCTCACGATAGAAATGACACACTCACGTAGTTGGAGTACAGTTAAGATTTCATTTAGGATTTTTCTTTTTTATTATGTTTTTTATCTAAAACAATTTTTAAATTTACATATTTCAATTATATTCTTTCCCTCCTCCTTCCAGATCCTTTCTTCCTCCCACCTATCCATACAAAGTTAAGATATTTCTCAAAACAATCACCAAAACCCAATGCAACAAGCAAACTTAGAAAACAAAACACCAAAACAGAAGCAGAAAAAAACAAAACAAAATAAACAAACACACCAAACTGTAAGCAAATAAAAGCACACACACATGCACACACACACACACACACAAACACTGGCAAACTGAGGAGTCCATTTGTCCATTTTTATGTTGGACAACTCCTGGTGAACATGAGGAGTGTGCTAAAGTGGCTGTTATACCTAGTGTCACTCCACTGGAGAAAACTATTTCTCCTTTTCCTGGCAGGGATAATGACAGTACTCTTGTTAATATTTACTCTTGAGGCTAGGTGTTCATTAATTCAAATTTTAAAATATAACAAAATGAAATATAGTAAGGTAAAAAAGCTATCACATTGATATTGGCCAGGACAAATCAACAGAAGGAAAAGAGGCCAAGAGAAAGCATAGGAATCAGAGACCCATTCATTTTCACACTCAAGAATCTCATAAAAAACCCCACTAAACTGAAAGCTATAATGTACAGAGTACCTGGTGCAGACATATGCATGCTACTTCCGTCTCTGTGTGTGCATGTGAGCTTTGCTCATGTTGATTTAGAGGGCCTTGTTTTTGTGGCGTCCTCCATCCTCTCTGGATCTTATACTTTTTCTACCTCCTCTTCTGCAGATTTTCTTGAGCTCTGACTGGGAGGGATTTGATGGAGACATCTTATTTGGGGATGAGTGTTCCAAGACCTCTAAGTTTCTGATTAATATTTGTCTGTTACCTCTATATTTGTTCCCATCTTCTGCAAGAGGAAGCTTCTCTAATGACAGCTGAACAAGACACTAATCTAGCAGAATATAATTATGAATCATTTTATTACTACATTTTTTTGTCTTCTTTTAGGCCTGTATTATTTGGTTTTATTCCATTTCCTCGTTCTATATACTCTAAGGTTCTTGATAACCCATGTACTGTTGGTTGTGGGTTACAGTTCATGGAGTGGGTCTTAAGTCAAATCAGTTTGGTTGGTTACTACCATAAGTTTTGTGCCACTGTACCCTCAAACATCCTGAAGATAGTACACCATTTTAGATAAAGGGTTTGTGCCTGGTATGGGATTTATGTTACTCTTTTAATGGTATGCAGATTATTTTCCTGTACCAAAGAAGTCTGAACACAGAGATGAAGACTTTATGTAGGCACTAGCTTAACATTTCCACATTCAACATAGGCGTTATCTTCAACAATGGGGGCCTTGTAGTCAGTTTGTAGATAGCAATCTACATTCTTTGCAACATTCTGGGTTGTGTGAAAATTCCTGTGAGTCCGTTATTTAGTTGTAATCAAATCTGGGTACTTAAAGATTCATTTGATGAGAAGAGATGTCCAGTTGGCACTCTGTCTCCTCCATTATTTGACAGTTTCATTTAGATCATCTTCATTCCAGATTTAAGATGATTTTTGCTAAATTCATCTATATGTATGTGTGAGGGCAGAGAGCACCTGCTTGAGGTCGGAGGACAACATGTGGAACCTGGTTCTCTCCTTTCACTGGGTGGGTTCTGAGGATTGAACCCGAGGAAGGAAGCATCAGGTTTGGCAGGAAGCGCCTTTACCTGCTGAGCTATCTCATTAGCCTGTTGACAGCTTCAGCTAAACAGTGTTTGGAAATGTCTTCATAAACCTTAACTGGACTCCTATATTGTGCTAGACATTGCAAGGGCTGAATAGTTCCCCAACTTCTGGGAGGCAGACAGGTGAGCAGGTGACTGTAGCTTATATAAGTGGCATCACCTGCACGGTGTAACAGAAGTGCAAGGGAAACTGGCTCCACACTGAAGACACACTGCTTAATTAGAGAAAAACCTTTTAAAGGGAGTATTTATCAGTACTTGGGCAAGCACAAGTAAATACAGTTGTCTAATATGCTGCAAGTCCGTCCCATCCAGGTCTCATTGAACTGTGGAACAGAAAAGAGAAATCTGTTGAACAGGAACTGTGGTCTCCACTTCCCCGGTACAGCTGCCTCGCAGCAGTCCCAGGAGATCCAGACTTCTTCTCCTA
Organism: Microtus pennsylvanicus; assembly: GCF_037038515.1. Lineage (NCBI taxonomy): Eukaryota > Metazoa > Chordata > Mammalia > Rodentia > Cricetidae > Microtus > Microtus pennsylvanicus. The sequence goes on along the minus strand of NC_134585.1, from coordinate 99,115,326 downwards.
CCCAATTCGGACCAAACACAAGCCAGTGGCAAAGGATAAAAGGATCTATTGATGAAGCTGGTTCAAGGTCACATCCTACACCGTGGAAGAGAATAGTAGTGAAGAATCAGGAGTTAATGAGATGAGGCCAAAAATATGAAACCAATAGAGAAGGCTTTGGTGACAAGAGGTAGAGACAGAATTATGATATGAAGTTCTGAGTGAGGATGGATTTAGCTTGCCAGCTGAGGGGAAACACCATTCTGAAGAACATGTCACAGCACGGTTTCTGTATTGGCTGGCTAGTGTGACCTCCTCTGAGCACGGGCTTTCCTGCTATGAGAAAATAGTGAAATGACTTCACAGTTACAGGGTGGCCTCACAATCTAGAAAGTGGTCACTTATCTCTCCATGCCAGTGGAAGCACTCAAACAATCTTTAGACTTTAAGGTCCCCACCCCCAATATAAAGCCCTTCCTTCAGATCTAAGATGCAGAGTAGCTGGATGTGGTGTTATTTTTGTGGTACAATCTGAAATCATAAAATGATAGACTCCTAGACAAGAATAGTAATAAATACTGTGATTTGAGACTCTTTAGTCAATGAAGGTTAAGGCTAGATAGTATTTTTTTAAGCTTCTAATTCAAATTATCTCAAGAGTATAATGGGCTCCACTTCTGTTGATGAGAAATTATCTCTTTGTTATACTGTTAGCTGCAGAAAGAGCAGCTGAGTCACATATATTGCCCCTTATCCCACTTAGAGCAATGGCATCTCCGGGCTTTCCCATCTTTAAAAAGACATGCTTGTTCTCAGAACTTCCAAGGATGAAATAAGGCAAAGGGAAGAATAGCTTCTCTGGCGGTTTAGTTTTCATTGCTCAAAGGTTGCTCTGTAATCTCAGAAGCAGCCCTGGAGATTCTGTCCCATCCTCTGCAACAGTTTGGAAATTAATAAGATCAAGAACACAGAAGTCTAAGAACAGACAGGATTGTAGAGTTCCAAAAGGAAAATCTTTCCCCCTTAAGTGGCATGAAAGGAGGAAAACTTCTTGAGGGAGCAGAAGCGGGTCCACTGATTTTATAAGGAGTGGTACACAGGTTGACATGCCACCAAGCCTCTTAAAGGTTTAGGCTATTTTCTGTGAAATGGGCTAACGGGTGTAATGTCCATAATTCACCATACAGGGGCTGTGAAGGTATATGTAGAACTATTGCACGAACAGTAAAAGAGGATTATTGGGTACATTTCTCTCTCTATTTTTCATATATATATATGTAAAATATATAGATTATAAAGATTAAATATAGATGTAGATATAGATATCTTACGTGGTACTTATTCTAAGAGTCCCTAAAGCTCTTAAGAGGAAAATGTGTGTGTTTCAATTTGCTTCTCTAAGACCATAGCACTGCTGTTGGAGAATGTACAGTGTTAGTTTCTAGAAACTAGGTGAGCCAAAAAAAAAATTCGGGAGAAGCCCTAAGGCAGTGAATAGATGCATCTGGGCATCTGAGCACCAAAGACAAGAGATGCAGTGAATGACGTGGTAGAGGCAGAAGTAACAGCAGCGCAGGAGCCCTGAGCACCTGAAGAAGCAGAGTTCCTGGTGTGTATGTGAGTAAATATTGCACCAATACACACACTGAGGTAGACAGAAGGCTTCCTCAGTCCTGCATTTCACGGCAGAAACTGGCCAGTGAATCTTACAAGTTTACCGTAAGCACCTTGCTTCTTTGGTCTTACCTAGCCTAGCTTTGATCACTGTGAACAGACTAGATGGCCTGGTGAGGAGGACAGCTCTCTTGTGGCAAATCTTTGTTGTTTATCTCCTATTCTTTATAGTTTTTAGTCTTGAGATTTTGTCTCCTTGCAACGCTGGGAATGGAACCCATGACCTTGCCTATATTAGGCAAATATTACGGAGCTATATCAACAACTTGCCGTATACGTCAACTGAGGTGAGACTGCTTTTACCCCAGGACTGAAAGACATTTTAGGGGCAGAAATCTTTGCCTGCGGTCATTTGATTTCTCCAACTCCCTGATAGTGATGTAAAAATCAACCTAAATTACAGCCTGAACTCACCTGCCAGTTCTGAAGAGCATTCCATCCTGCCCTTGGCTGCCCTCACACATGTCCAACTTTTTGTACAGGGCTCAAAGCCTTCATCGTCTGCCACCAAGTTACATATTCAATCTATCTGTGACGCCTCCACTCTGAACTTAGCATCTTTCTCCTTGCCCCAGTAATCAATTCACATTCTTTATAGTTACTTTACCTGTGCTGTTTGGTTCTTTTTTTTCCTCATTGTACAAGGTTCTAGCTTACTTAAGGACATTTTCATACACGTATATAACTATGAGCATATTCCTCCCCCATGTTCTGGTCCCCATTTCACTCCACCTACCCATACCTCTGTTAGTCCCTTTGATTCCCATAGATAGCTTTGTTTCTCCTTTCATATCACATGTTAAACACAGTCGGGAAGAACAGATTTATTCTTTCTTCCCAAAGATATTTACTTACTTACTTACTTACTTACGTGTGTGTGTGTGTGTGTGTGTGTGTGTGTGTGTGTGTAGGCCAGAGAAGTCACCATCTCTGGATCTAGAGTCACAGGTGGCTGGGCTTCACCCTTTCTTACTTTTCAGCTATTGAATAAACTATCTACATCTGGAGCGATGCCTCAGGAGGCAAAGATGCTTGTGATACTACTGGGAGGGGCGCTAAGTTAGAATCTTCAGGACCCATATTAAAGCCAAATCTGGATCTGGAGAACCTGTAATCTAAGGAAGATGGGAGGCAGAACCTGGAGAATTTCTGTGGAGCTTGTGCACTAGCTAGATGGATAAATACAGAAGGAAAATAAAAGACCCTTCCCCAAGAAAAGTTGGCATCAAGAATCAATGCCTGAGTTTGTTGTCTAGCCTGCACATGCAGCATGTGTGCATATTAGCACTCACAAATGTACACACACAGACAAGACAAAAGAAGGAATACTCTACCTAAGTGTCTTTTACTGTACGTGTGTCCGTCTGCCAATTGAGGGACAGACCTATAAACTTGGAGGAGGCACAGTGCCAGAATCACACAGCCAACTATCTTCCTGGCCTTTCCCCACATGTGTGTAGAACTTTCCGTTGCTATATAAAGTCTTTCAGCCTTGTTTGCATCCACATCCAGTATCCAGTGCTGTGCAGGCTTCATTGTGGGTCTTTAAACTCCCTTCTATGAAACAAGGCAGAAAGTTTGGCTTTGAAGTCCCGGGAAGCCATGTTGTCAGTTACCTGGGGAACCCATGGAAGTACACATGAGAGCAGGCATTAGAGACAGGGAGATCAGAGGGCACTTCAAAAGCGGCAGGGGCTATTCAGATTCTCTTCTTTTAAAGGGACTCTGATGCCAGGCGATGGTGTGTTGTACTCTCCTGTGCTACCTGTTTGAAATGCATTTGTGGTTTAAGCATTCAGAGTCCTCATTTGAAATCCCCCGTTTCAGAGGGAAAACTGTTTCTGTTCTCACACCACATAGCAGCACTTTAAAGGAGCCATAGACCATGCCATTGTATAACATCTACAGTTTTGGGGGGCAAGTAGGAGCAGAGGGGAACAAAAGAGAAGAAAGTTGCTGGCTGTCCTATCTTTACTATGATACAATGATTACTTCAGGGTTGAACTCAGGCTCCCACACATCTTAAGGGTTTAGTAGACATTAAGCCTATATTTGTAGATGGATATGCTGGTTGAAATAACCGCTTTCCTATGCTGTAAGAAAAAATCTCCTTTTTCAAGAAGCAAGGAATGAGGTTAGCTGTGACCATCCTGCCTTGGAGTTTCTCTGACAAATGAATTTGGCAGCTGAGAAACAGACAAAAGACTGTAGAAGGGAAGCAGAAGCTCTCCCGGATGTGGTTCACTCTTGTGCAAAAATGCTAGGCAGGCGATGGGAAGGCTTATTAAACTAGAGAAGTAAGTTAAAAGCCCAGGATAACTGAAGACCACAACTTGCGTGATAAGTAGCCTTTCCCTAGAAGACCTTCAAGGATGGACACAGGAACAACTAATATGTCACTATTGGTCAATTTTCCTTCCCTTCCTAGAAGTAGAATTCTTTCTTGCTGTGGTCCATGTGGTGGCTGTATTGTTGTTTCAACCACCGTAGCTCACTGGTAGATGACAGTGTTCTTTAGGTTTAAAAAAGACTGAAAATTGAAACGAAATCTCCTTATGTTTGGGTGAGACACTGAGGAAATAACTCCACAGATCTCTCATACTTGAATCAGACTTCCCAGTTGGAAAAACAAGAGCAGCACAAACAAGCACATTCCCTCCCTGCTTTATTTGCATTGCGGCGCTATATTCCATTTCAGAATCAGAAGGGACATGTTTCACAGAATAGAAATCAAAACACGCTGGGTTGAAGAGAAACAATGGTCGTGATTCAGCTCCTGCTTTTTATGTAAAAGTTAGACCTTATGATAATGTAGTTGTGCTGCATATTCAGCCCTGATGTGTAACCTTTGAAATAAATTGCAATATTCTCTCCTTCTACTCTTGTCACGCACTGGGTGATCATAAACAATAATCGCCTAAAGGTTATTCGCTCCATAAGCCATGTTCGCCACATGAAGTAGGAAGGACGACTCAAAGATATGAGATATGTTTTTTTCCTTTCTCAGAGACATGAAAATTATTCTTTTTCTCTTCTTTTTTTTTCTTCTTTGAAGCACCAAATAACACAAATTTTCTTATACAACCTAGACACCACGCATTTCTGGGATGTTTATTGTTTTTCTATTTCTCTTACATTTTACTTAAATTGGATGATGGAACATAGGTATCGCTTTTTTGAGTAGTAGGCAAAGAGTTCAGTTATTTAGCCAAAGACTGACTATTTTAAAGCAAATGATTCGGTTTGAGCTCCTCTTTCTCCAGAATAATTTATATGAATCGATATGGTTAGAAGAAGTAAGCAGACTTCGTATGTTTTCTTGTACAGAACTTGTTCACTTGCAAAATATATTTCAGGAACCTTTTAATAAATCCCAAGAGAGCTTAAGGCAGACTTGCTGCAGTAACTACAGCTCCTCATACAAGAACAAAAACCCGTGGTTTGTAAAAATTGAGCTCTAGTACTGTCAGTTTTGTTTCTTCTACTTTCAAGGAAATTAGATCAATCAATACTACTGTACTTACAGATATGTTACTATAAGTCAGTTCCATCTGACGACGAACAATACAGGCAACTCTCCCCTCATAAGATAGCAGCATAGCTGGGACTCTCTTGACACACGTACTGGAGTCAGACATGTGCTATGTGGATAGTTATAACACAGCCTGAAAGTTTATATGGAAGGGACAGTCAAGACAGTAGCCCACATAAAACCTGGTGGGGGAAGATTTGCCTGTACTGCCAACTGGAAGCCTACACATTTCAAGTCTCTGCACATTTTAGTTAAAGAATGATCGTGGGAAAGTTTCAAGATGAAACTAGTAAAACGAAAATGCTTGTCATCTTTTATCTCCCCTGTTTTTCTGGAAAAAAATATTTTAAACCATTTAAAAGCTCGGTGATCATCTTGCATTGCTGTGTAGCAGACTCTGTTTTTATTCTTCAAATCTCATAATTGAAGGTTGTTTCTTAGGTGTTGTAAGGTTAGTCAAACAATTCTTGCTACTTCTCCTATTCTATTGGATCTACCTTAAAATATTCATTAACTTTCTAAAAATGTGGATGAAGTTATTGATTACCAGTTAGGGTTATTGTGAGAAGATTTTCTGGGCTTTGCATCATTAAGACAGAATTATGAAACAGGAGCTAACATCAGGTGGGTAAGATCAGTGGTTAGAGGTAAATGGGAAGCAATAGTGAATGCTATCTTTCATCATACATTCTTCTAATATATCATTATCATCATCATCACTATTGATTTCTAGGGATCTAACCCAGAATCTTTCACATGTCAAGCAAGTATTCTACCACAGGCTTGGATCCCCAGTCCCTGACATTATTCTCGAGCTGGTAAAGTGATTTTCTAGAGGACTTTAGATATTTTGATGATGTTTCTGCAATCCATGCTTTCATTAAATGTGCAGTCTTTCTATGAAGGAAACACGAATACTAGCAAGAACGCCGAAAATTTAAAATTTAGAAAGAATCAGTAGTGGGCTTGGATAACCTGGCATGTGTGGTTGAACTCTGGCTCTCATTGTTCTGTCCGTCAACCAATCAGTCAGTAAAAAGACAGATCATTAATTTAACCGCCATCCAGCTGGGCATGACTTTGGGAGGAAGGTGAGCAGCCATGGCTTCTTGTTGGAGTTGTTTCTCACTGAACTGCTTTCTTAGGTAATAGATAAAGACTGGAGACAGTCAGAATCCTCAGTTTACATTTGTGGGCATAAAGGGGCAGTTAAATCTCCTATGGACATTTTTTTAAAGAGGAAAATGTAAGTAGGTAGAAAATGCAATATGAAAAGCCCAGGTAGTTCATTTTACTGTTAATGATGTGTAAGCATGGCCAGATATCTTTTGGACAAATCATTGTCTTAATGTGATATACAGGTGGACTGAGTTAAAATTCAGAACTGAATAAATTTTAGGAGCTGAGAATACAATTTTTGGCAAGTCTGCTTATTTATTTATATTTTTCCTTTTCTGTCCTTCTTTGTTAAGCCATTTTACTTGCCCAGCACCTATGGAAATGCATCCAGATAATGGGACTGGAGTTTATGAGTCCTGAAAGAATTTGCATTTATTTTTGTCAAGAGGCTAACTGAAAGCAGGAAGCTTTCTGTGAAATATTCTAATTAATCCAACTCACCATATTTTGTATTCTGAAAATCCCATCAACTCAAATTCAGCTCTTATTTTAAGAAAGAGGAAAGGAGCAGAAGAGTCCCTGAGGACGAAGAAGGGAGGAATTAAAATGAAAAGGAAAGGACTGGACAAAAAAGGGGGAGCCAAATGGGCAAATTCTGCATAAACATCCCCATTCTCCTGCATTCCTTCCAGGGATCCCTGACCTCTGCCTTACTGGAGAGCAGATCCTCTTGTCAAGAGTACATCTTATTCATCCAGAGAACCTAAAAACTTTTATCAAGTTGTCTTCAAGACAGCCAACTTGTGAGCTAGTGTCTACGAACCCCTGCTCCCATGCCTGCCCGCCTCCCCCTACCATGGCTGCTTGCCCTCCATCCATGGTTGCTCACTGTGTGTTTTTCCACATGGAAAGGAAATCACTTGGTGCTCAGTAAGACAGAAAAAAATTAGACCCATTGACTAAGACTCTCCACTTGAGAATGTGTTGGACAATCTCTTCTCAGATGTCAGTGTACAGATGAATACTTTAAACATTCATTCAGATTAGCATGCAGTCAGAACACCAGCTTGGCTGCTTGGAGGAATCACATTAGAAATGAAGACACACCTGCATTGTAGAGAAAAACATGTTTTATTGTGTGATAGATATCTTATTATCAATCCCAAGGTATGTGTCCATACCATACCCAAATGTCCTCAATGACATATAGTACACTCTTTCAGCCATTAAAAAACGTATTTTTCTTTGCATGTATTGTGTAGAGTATGTATGTATTCATGTGCTCATGAATATGGCTGGCAGATGCTGATTTGGGGATTCTTTCTCTATTTTTCTTCTCTTATTATTTACTAGGCAGGGTTTTGGCTTAGATCTATAACCAACCTATTCTAGCTGGTCTAAGCTAGGCAGTTTGCCCCCGAATCCATAATACCCTGTTTCTACCATCCAGATTCTTGAATGACAGTCTGAGTACCACACTTACTTGACTTTTATGTAGGTATGAGGGATTTGAATTCTGGTTTTTATGCTTGAAAGGCTTTAACTACTCAGCCATCTATATAACCTCCAATCTAATTTCAAGTAGTCTTGAAGCGCTATACTTTCCATGAAGGTTTCTCAACAACTGTGCATTTACATTGGACAGATAACTTTGAAATAGGAAGTAACTACTCACTTTTGTAACAAAATAAGCCTGATACCATAGGAATAATATTTCTGGATGTTGCAAAGGATAGGCCAGACATAGTACATGTGGGTGTGTTTCTTTGTTCATTTAAAATAATAAAACTCTCGTTATTAAACCAGCCTAAAATTCACAACCCCAGAGAACCTAGACAACAAAGAGGGCACTAAGGGAGACATACATGGATCTAATGTACATGGTAAGTAGAAAAAGACAAGATCTCCTGAGAGAACTGGGAGCAGGGGATCATAGGAGAGGGTAAAGGGAGGGGAGAGGAAGGGAAGAAAGCAGAGAAAAAAATCTAACTCAATAAAAACAACTTTAAAAAGTACAAAAAAAGAGAGAATTAAGCTTTACTGTAGCTAGAAATATGAAAGAATACATCGTTAAATGTAAAGCCCAAAATGTTTTAACGTGTAATTTATTTAAAGTTGCATGACAAAGTATTTAAAATATTATGCAGGTTAACTGTAGGAAGACTTTGGTTTCTTAAAATTGTCTTTAAGATTTTTTTTTAACTTGTGTAACTATACAGTCTGGGGAGCAAACAAAAAGAATGACTCTGTTCCAGCTTGGTGTAAATGACAGGTTTTGAGCAGCATCTTTTATGAATTATAATCGATATGCTTCCCAGAAGTGAGCTTTTGAACACCTTAAAGTTCATCAAAAACCACTTTTACTAAGCATGTCTATGAATAGAATATGTTCTTTTAAATTCTGTAGAGTTGAGAACATTAGAATTAAACTTTTTTAGTTTGTTAATAATTGTACAGCAGCCAGATTCTAGTTATTTATAACTAAAGTAGTAAACCCGTTAGTCAGAATAAGAATGAGGCTCTCAAAGAAGGCATTTGTGCTGTTAGAACAGGATATAGATTGGTCTTATATTTTTTTCTTTAATCTGTCTAAATCAATTAGACGTTTGAATTGTGGTTTTGCATTTCCAGGAAGCTTCATTGCTTTCTATTATCCTCATGACAAAAATAAACAATTCCTTTTGAAATCATAAAGAAAAATGCCTCCCATTGAGTTGATGTTTTCTGCTGTTATATAGAAGAACATATGTGTAATAAAAATGAGAAATCATGGATCAAATAATGATGTTGGAGTCACTTACATAAACAATAGAGAACATTTTGGATGAGCTCCAAATATCATCGCTATTGTTTAATTTCAGCTCCTGTTATGCATCTGCCCAGGCTAGTGTCAAAGATAATAATCTCAGCAGATAGATGTAAAACGCACAACTAAAATTACACAGCTCCATTATGCTGTTTACGTAGAGTGCTAAGCCTTCCTTTTCCAGCTGACTGACCCAATAGAGCATTTCATACATTGAACTCCCTTGCAAATTCAGTCAGCTGATAGCTATTTCTTTGTGTATACTAGGTCATTTTCTCCCAGCATAGGCTTAAAGTAACTTAGAAAAGGCATTCGTAGGTTGGCTTTCTAGTGAATTTGTTCTTTGCATCTTGCTCTCTGCCTTCACATACAATTGTGGGCTTTTTAAAAGGAGGATGGGTGTTACTGGGAGTCACAAGTTGCTAGTTAAATGACACAGGCAGGATCTTAGTGCCGAATCACTCATTCAGAGAAATAGAGGGAGACAGAGGCACATATGTATGCGTTGCAGTTTTCTTCACTGAAATGCTTCCTGTCACTCAGCATACGATAGAATCCTCAACTACGAGGAGAACTTAGAAAGTTATCCAATCCAGGAGCAAGGCTTGCACAGGAAATAATTCAAGGGCAATTTTCATGTGAGGTAAGGGTAAGAAGTGGAAGGAAGGAAGGAAGGAAGGAAGGAAGGAAGGAAGGAAGGAAGGACACAGGGATAAAGAAACAAAGAAAGACAGAGACAGAAAGGAAGAGACAAAGGGGAGGAAGAAAAAGAGGGAGGACAGAGAAACAGAGTGGCAGAAAGGGAGAGAGGAAGAGAAGACAGAGGGAAGAAAAAGGGGAAGGGATGGGAGAGAGAGAGAGAGAGAGAGAGAGAATACAAATTCTTATCAGAATGTTTTTAACTCATATATTCTTAAAATGAACACTGAAAGGTAAACATTGCCCAATTTATGTCTAAAGTAAGGATAATTGAGAAAACTATGATTTGTGGGTGAAAAAAGATCATATTCTTCTGTGAAGTTCTGGATTGATACACGAAACTTCTGTCATTTATTTTCTTTGAATGCAAGGCCCCACAGTCTAAGTAGACCTGAACAGGATCTGCCTCTCCATCACTGACAGTTAATAATTAAATCAAACATTATATTCGGCAATAGAACATATGCATCAGCTTCTTTCAAATTGCATTTCCTTCCTGTTAGGTCCATTAGCGTAAGCCAGACTGCCTTTAGAAACCCCCTTATTGCTGCTGTCTCTCAGCACAGTTCCTGAAATGGATAATGTGGTACGTATTATGGGCAATTACACAGAAATCCCCAGTGACAGGGCTTGAGAGTTACAGAATGAAACAGCTGGAACAGCAGAACTAGAAGCTAATCAGAAAGAAGAAATAGTTAAAAAAATATAAACTAGATAAATAGAAAAAATAAAAACACAGTTCTATAAAATCATTGTTCTTTAGAAAAACTGCCTGTGCCTACAAGTGTCTCTGGGACCCAAGAATATAACTCTCTAAATCTAAACATGTTCTTCATTTATTTATTGCCAGCTCTTTTAGACTCCCAGTATAGCAAAATGAAACAAACTGCACTGAATCTAGGGATGGAAAACAATGATATTTTTCTTTTCAGTTTGTTAACGTGGTACTTACATTATTAAGTGCATTATGAGAAACCTGGCTTTTTAAATTTTATTTCTATGAAAGCATATATTGTGCTAGAAGGTGGGTTTGTGCTCACTAAATGAGCATAATACTTTTATCTTATTATTTTATGTTCAGGCTTCAGAGTAAAGTACTTCTGCCTTAAAGATTTTTTTTTTTAAAAAAAAACATTACATAATCTATCTCCCCACTGGGTTTGGATACTGCAGTTGGAGCGTTCTGCCTGAGAAATCAGATGCCAGCATTGCATGTATACCTAAGGGAAAAGTTTGATTTTTAAAGGGGAAGAGATATACTCTGATTTCTTCCACAGTTTCAGGCAAGAAAGTAATAATGGATTTTGATGGCAAAAATGTTACTTGGTTTGGTTGTAAGCAAAGTGCAGTTTTATTTTATGTCAATGAAGTGCTATGAGATTATTTTTTTTTTGGCAAAATGACTTTATAACTTGAAAAATAATGGAACAATCTTCACAATAACTACTGGGAAATGAAACAAAAGTGGGTGCAATTTCAAACTTTAAATATAGTTACACAACAATTTTCAGATTTGTTACTACAGTCATCCTCAGAAATATGAAGATATTGCTGGCAGAATCTGTATGCAACTTTTAAAGAGCTCTTCTTTCTCTTCTGTAAAGACACGGATTCCACAGTCACAGCCAGATTTATGTGACTGCTTATGTACTTTCAGATGGCTTCAGTAGCCGATATTTATTTCAGCAGCACTAAAATGGCAGTGGGAGGAGGAAGCTGGACATAAAACACGCCGGCCAGTCTGATGACACTCACTGTCATTGAGTCCTGCTTCCCTTACACGCGGTGATCTTTTGTTGCTATTAGTCTTCCCCACCCACCAGTAAAAGCTTTATTATGATAGAGTGGAAGGAGAGGAAAGACGTTAACAAGACAAGATGTTAAACTCACAGGAAGACTTTGTCTCTTATTATAAAAAGCAATGCTCATTTTTACAATAAACCCCGTTTGTTTTAGTTTTGAAGCTTTACTGGTGGCTGTATAGTATATGTGAAGACATTCAGGATACCCAAATGTATTTGGTAAACAACAAACCAATTATAGGGGACTTGTTTGGAGGCTAAATCCATGAATATCTGTCTGTTTTTCACAAGGAAATGGTAATCAGAGTGGAGGGAAATGATACCTAAAAGAATGTTGGTGCCGTGGGCAGACGGTAGAGAAGCTGATGGAAAATGTACTATCTCCATCCATGTTTATCTGAATTTAGTGTAGCAAAGGGAGGGGAGACTCTGATTTCACTAATTCTAACACAGGGTCTCTCCAACTATGTCCCTCCTCTTCATACTAAGTAACTCTTTTGTCTTGGCATTGCTTAAATACAAATAACTAGTAGTTCTATAAGATATAAGATAGCCTTTACAGCACATGGGGCCATGCCAGCTTCCCAGGAATACTTGGAACATCTTACCTAGCTTTGCCCTTCTCACCATATCAAGTTACAATGTAGAGATTATTATGTTTGTTTTATGGATGAGGAGAATAAACGAGAGGGCAGCCCTGACCTCTGACATGGTAATTGAAAGAGCTAAGATGTGAAACCAGCAAGTGTATTCCAGAATCTAGGCACTTAAATATCATAGTATATTATCATAGGCAATAGATATATTTCAAACATATATGGTGCAAAAACTGTCAGGTGTCATGATGCAAACCTCCCAGACAATTGTGGCATTTCAAATATGACTAGACAAAAGCTATAACAAATTTGTGTCTGGAAAGAGTAATGGAGGTTAGGCATTATTCTTTTGGTGACTATTATAATGTCTATAAGGTTTTCATATTTAACTTATATCTCAATCTAAACATAGAAATATTAAGTACTAGCTAATATCATTCAGCATTTATACCATCTATTATGTAATTTAAAATATTTTGCTTTGGGGACAAACGAAGTGGGCTCACTGAGTAAACAATATATGATCATTAACAATAGATGTTTTTCAAGCACGAGGACCTGAATTTGAACCCACAGTCTACATTTGAAAGGTGGCCAACTACTGTGTGTGCCTATAACCCTAGCATTGGAGGATAGAGCCAAGCAGATCCCAGGAGCCACTGATCAGTAATAATAGCCACAACATTAAGCTTGTGGATCAGAGAGAGAGCCTGTCCTAAGGCAGGACTGTATAGATAAAGCCATCTAATGTCCTACTATGACCTCTGTGGAAGTGCATAGATATGTGCACATTCCACACTTACATGCTTGCACTACACACATAACATAGACCCCTGAAACATATATACATATACACAAGCACAAAGAAACATACAAATATTTTGCCTCATTTTAGTGGTTACCCCAAAGAAGACTTTATACTCTTGACTGGAATGGTTCTAAAGCATTTGGAAAAACATACATTCCAATAATCTAGTGAACCTGAAATATTTATTAAAAGCTAATTGTAATATATCCTATTATATATAGTAAACTAGCTCTACATTTAAAACTTGTTACTTCATTTCTTATACAATGTATGGAGTATTAAAATGAAAATATTAGAAGAAAATATAGGAAATATGTTTGTATGAGTTTGAGTAGTGTGCCCCTTCTAAGGGAGTCCAAACTCTCACAATTCATAATAAAATATACATGCTTAAACAGACTAAAAACTTAAACATATGGTGAACATAACATGAATTGGAAAGAACCCAGATTATACATTAGGGAACTATACATTATCCATATGACATCCAAAAAGCCAAGCATATATTAGAAAGCTGGGTGCTTCCTCATGTGAAATTTTAATCTCTTGGTGTTTCTCAATCCATATATGCCTCAAGTGTGTTTCTTGTCAACTTGAAGCTCCTGCTTCAGCAGCGGCTGACTTGATACTGTGGATAATGTGATGTGCAAACTCTTCTTGTGGCCACCATTGCAGGTGTCCTAGTGTCTGAAGGAGTAATTTCTGGTTTGCTCAGCTCTAACCAACTAAGTGACTTAAAAACGTTCAGGGATAATGGTCACATCGATATTCATGGAAACTTTTGGAGTGGTGGTGACCAAAAATAATAGGCAAAGTTATTATATCTTTGGATTTCAGGCAGGATTTCCAAGTCCGTGCAAATGAAGACTGATGCAAGAAAACTTTTCTTTCCTATTTCCCCTAAGAGTAACATTAAAAAAGAAAAAGGTGCAATCAAAGGGGGAAGAGAAGTTCGTACCTGACAATTGACGAGAAAGGATGCTCAACAGACAGTGATCTGTTAGTCACAACTGCCAAGAGGTCCTCTGTTTTTATCTGTTACCTTGGCAAAAATAAAATGTGACAATAAAATTTGTGTTTCTGGGAAGGATGTGCGAGATCACGGAACATCGGTGTACCCGGTGAACACCATGAAAAATGATGTAAATTGGATGTCACAGGTGAGAAGCTGGAGGCTCCGGAATGTAACTGTTTTATCTGAGGTTGCACAGTTGACGAGGGATTGAGGTGGCCTATAAAGCCAGATATTTAGGACCTAGTTTTTACCTCCATAATTGGATTCTATGGGCTTAAAATTGTGCTGATAATTTATGGGCCCCAAATGAGTTAATTTATTATTATAGTGAGTTTTCTTTTATCCAATTTTTACAAATAAGAGTTAAGTGGAGTGCCCTGGGTTTGTGATTACAGTGCAGATGCTAAAATAATTTCAAAGAGCGTTGACTTCCATGCACCTGCTCCCATTTACATACTGTCTATTTGATGGCTAAGCACACTGATAATAATAAGGTCATTGTAAATAAGGGGGGAAAGCCTCTAACCATGTAATTTTAAAACCCCCACACCCCAATTTACATGCAGGAAAATAAACTTCATACAGATTAAAGAGTCAAATGAATAAACAAGAATAAAATATTCAAATCAAAAGTAAATTTCTATTTCATTTTAAGATGCTGGAGTCCAAAATAATAAAAAAAATGGAAAGAAAATCCTCAATATTGAGGATTATGACAAATAGGAAGTGGGAAGGGAGAGAGAACTGGTGCTAGATTATTTTGTGTTCTACATTTATATATGTGTCTTATGCACTTATTTATTCCTCTGAAAATAGACTGTTGGAAACCATTTCTCACTGATTTGTAAGAATACTTCTTTATATTAACTCCATTTACTCAGTCTCAAATATTCTGTGCTCATCTTTTGCCTTTCCATTTTGTTCTGAATGTTTTGACATTATTTTGGCACATCCCCTCATAAAAATATGTAAATAAGACCTCTCTCCAGGAAAACACTGTAAGAGCATAAGAAAGCTACACAGAGCATACAAAAATCAGTTCAATCTGAGGGCAAACAAAATGATCCTCAAATGAAATATTTCTTCTCATTGTATCATAAGCAACTTACAAAGAATGGTATTGCGTCTGATGAAAAAGCTCAATTACAGATTAACTTTTATGCCTTTTTCTAGGTGAAATGGGAATGTTCAATATTTATGAAAGACCATAAAGTGATTTGTTTCAAGAACATTAAAAAGTTCAATAATATAAACTCCTTTGTTCACAGGACTCAGTATTAGCTCCAGTTATACACACAGAGTTGACACTGGGTCTAATATTGTCAGTTTAAGAATTCAGAATAGAACCAAACCAACGTGGCAAGTAAGCAATTATGGCAACATTTAATGATAAAAAAAGTTGTTCAAACAATCCCTTATTGAAGAATAAAAATCATGGATGTCAGGTAACAAAATATAAATTCCTATTTGTATAAATGCTTCCAAATAAAAGAGAAAAATTGCTGTATATACTTACATATGTATGGATGTCTGTATGCATATATACATAAGTTATATATGTATATATTTACATACAGACACATGTGTACATACATGCAGATATACACAAATGTGCATATGCACATGTACATACTGACAACTAATTGACAAACATATAAGTGTCAGAAATAGAAGAATCCAAACCTGCAACCACACTTGTCTTGGTTGTGTTTGCCCTTTGGACTAAACGTCTGTGAACCTGAGATGGTGGTTTTTATCTTTCAATGAATTGATACCATGCATCTAAGAAGTTGAATAAATATGCACATGACTTTTCATAATATCCCTTTATTTTTCTACTAACATTTATGAGACGAATAATGACACCATTTATATTTGCTATATTGACAGTTTGTACCTTTTTCAATTTCTTTGTTTTCTATTCTCTTTTTATTGTACAGTGAAAGCATAAGTTATTGGTTTCATTAATTTGGTCTCTGTTTTAAAGTTTATTGATTTTTGATTATGTGGGTATATGTGTGTACGTATGTGTGCATGCATCTCTGTGTATGAGTATGTGTGTATGTATGTGTTCTGCTTGACTTAGATTTCTTTTGTTCTTTCTCTCATTATTTGAGTTGGAAACATAGATGAATGAATTAAAAATTGTCTATTTTTAAAATAATAAGCATCTATATACTTTCTTATTTATTTATTTATTTAAAATTTCTGCCTCCTCCCCGCCACTGCTTCCCATTTCCCTCCCCCTCCCCCGATCAAGTCCCCCTCCCTTGTCAGCCCTAAGAGCAATCAGGGTTCCCTGCCCTGTGGGAAGTCCTAGGACCACCCACCTCCATCCAGGTCTAGTAAGGTGAGCATCCAAACTGCCTAGGCTCCCACAAAGCCAGTACGTGCAGTAGGATCAAAAACCCATTGCCATTGTTCCTGAGTTCTCAGTAGTCCTCATTGTCCGCTTCTTGTAAACATTAACATCACGTTGTGACTTCTAACTGGCTTTACTATATAATACTTTCTTTCAGTTTATTTTGATATTTTCTATTTTAATGGTACATAAACTCAGCCAATATATCATCATTCAAAGTATTCTCATGGCACTAAAAATTTCTCTGTTCATTTTATATTATGTCTTTCTCCTTCCTTGCTCTTAAAATGCACTATACATATGATGTACATACAATGCATGATATATTTTTTAGTATATACTATCATACAGATATGACTTTAAAGGCTGACAATCATGAATAACACTACCATAAATGTAAAAATGTTTAAGTGAACATACATGCCAGCTCATTTGAAAAATGTCAGTGGGCACAAATTGCTTGATAGCATGGTAGGATGAACAGTGTTACAAGATTTTCTTCCAAAATATAGTACAACTTACAGTTGTGCTAGTATGAGCTAAAGTTCAGATTACTTCAAATCCTAAATAAAATTGACCTGGGATTTTTGTTGTTCTAATTGCTGAGTAGGGATAGCAGGGTAACTCATAGTTGCTTTAACTTTGCAATTTTGTAATGATCTATGATGCTGAGCATCTTTTTATATTATGAATATATGTGCAACATAATTTTTAGGATAGATATGCATATATATCATTTTTAGTAGAGGGTTTCATCTTGGTCTTATGTCCTTCTGATATCATTCTCAGTACTGGGATTACACATGTGTACCATCCTATCTAGCTTCAATATAATTTGTTAATTTCACATTAAATCTTCTCTTTGACTAGTGGATTATTTATAATAAATTGTCTAACTCCCCCATATGTGTAAATTTCCTTCATATTTTGGGGTTTTGATATGTAATTGAATTGGGGGTTTTGATGTCTAATTATATTCTACTACAGTTTTGTTTAATCTCAGTTTTACTAAGTTTGTGAAAGATTGCTTAAATCCAGTATTATGGTTTACTGGGGGAATGTGACTAGCTTCAAAAGAATGTGTATAATGAATATATGGAAATGTGTTATATAAATAATGGTTATATTGATTAGGTCCTTTAGTCTTTTTACATATTTGATAATTTTATAACTAGTGATTTCATTCATTTCTCAGAAGGCATTTTGCATTTTTCTGCTATTCTTTTCAATCTTGTTAGTTTTGGTTTATGTGCTCTGAAAATGCAACAATATTCTGGTGCATGCTTTTGCATGATTGCCATGTATTCACAGTGAATTAGACATTGTATACTTTTGTATAGCTGCTGTTTACTTCTGGTGGTGTCTTTGCTCTCTGGTACCCTTTACCAAAGACTATATAGTTCAACCACCTTTCTTCTTTCATGTTTGTAAACCTATCTTTTCTATTGTTTTATAATTTAACTCTTCTAGAATTGCATGTAAGTAATTTTTAAGCAACATATAGCCAGGGGATGTTTTATACATATACAGCTAATCTCAGTCCTAAATTAAATATTTAGACTCTTCATGTTCAGCATAATAATGGTTGGTCATTAGGTATGGCACCATTGTACATGTCTCTGAGTTTGGGACCTACTAAGAATGATAAGAACACAACCCTGTTAGTAGAATGTGGGAGTGATCCACAAGGCTTGGGACTGGGTTTCTGATGGGCAGAAAAAACAATACAGGATATGTTCCCTAAGATGTTCAATAAGAAGTTCCTTTCAATAAGGCTGCTCACTTCCTGTTGCTTTGGTTAGAGAGCACTCAAGAACAGGAGTAGGACCATCATCAGAACACTCAAAAGACCTTGTCCACCATGTCCACTGAAGACAGGAACTCAATTAAGTTCTGTCTATGCAGAAGTGGTTCCACATCAGATACTAAATGTGTTGGTGCCTGAAGTCTATACTTTCTAGACTCTAGACCATATAAATGGAGTTTTGTAGTTTATACCCAGTTTATGGAATCTTCTTCTATTTATTTATTTACTTATTTATTTATATCTTGGATGGGACAAGACAAGGACAAAACTAAAACCAGAAAAATCCAGGGAATTTCCCAGCTCCTTGCCAGTCTGCCTTCTCTTTTCTTCTTAGGCTATTCTCATAGTTGTCTACAAAGCTGATCTTAGTAGGTGGAGCTCCTGGGTTAGAATGTTCTTATATCCTGATTCTAATGTGGTTGTTTTTTTTTGTTTTAATTATTGAATTTCATTGAATTTTTGTTTAATTATTCTATACACTAACGAATTGTTAAAACACTGAGCTCTATAATTTCATTAAAGTATTTTGTCTGGATAACACTCCAGTGAGTTTTCAATTGTATATGCCTTTTTGAAGAAAACATAAAATTCTTTATTTTGTTTTTACAGAATATGAAATATTAGGAGCCTTATCCTCCAAGGTAAATATTAGTGTCAAGAAAACTGGATTCAGAGGGAAAGTTTGTGTTATTATTTTATCGAAACAAGGGGTCATTCAGTTACTAGAAGCACACTTTAAGTATGCAGTTCAGATGAATATATTCTGTATGTCTGTATGTTTTACTATTGACTTTGTATTTATTCCCAAATTGTTTGGGTAATAATTCTGGTTAATAAGAACTGTAACTAATGTCATAGCCTGGCTGCCATAAACCTTGTTTATGACACAACTTGAATGCTCAGCAAATATTACAGAGTATTATTTTTATTTATTAAGATTTATTTCAAACTCTATCATTTAATTCTCAAACAAAAACATTGCTCTTTGAATTTACTCAATCAGCATGTAGTACAAGTATTGCACTCTACAGAAGGCATGTAGAAAAATAAAATGTGATTTCTTTATTGTCACGATGATGTCAAGATGATTATGATAATCTACCATAAAAGAAGCAAAAATGTAAGCCAGAGTTGCCTACAGACGTTTGTAAAAAGTTTGGGAAATGCAAAGAAGTCAGTAGATTCCATTAGTAGTTGCTGGTAGCTGGTACCCTTAAAGATTTCAGGGAGAAAAGAACAAAAGAAGATTCAAAAGTAATTGGTTACTGAAGAAAGAAGGAAATGACTTCAACTCTCCTTGTGTCTTACCTCCTAGCTACAACAGGAGGAAGAGTAAACAGGAGTTCAGTATGGGTTGCATCAAGGACAGAAAGTCAATGAATGTTTGGTTTGCTCTATATGAATAGAAAGACATGGAAGAGTTTCTTTGGACATTGCCTATTCTTTAATTCAAACTGATAAACAAATGGGAATACTGTTTCATGAGTAGTACAAGAAAAGTATAAAGAGGTAAAAGACTAACTCTGTGTGAATCAAGAGTTCTGAGAAGTGCACTATATCTCCAGGTAGACAAATCCAGTGTGTGCTGTTCCAGTCATTTTGGTACTTGAAAAAATAACTAGATCTGAAGATCAACACTTGAGACTCATCAAGTTGGAATAACCTAGGAACAGAATGTAGAGTAAAATGGGAAAAGCGAAGTGCAATCTCTTGATAAATAACAGCTTAGAGAAAATAGTGAGTAAAATTCAAACAGATGGGAGGACTGCCAAAGTTAAGTTCTGTTCCCCATCCCAGGGGAGAGAGATGTCAAAAAAGACAGGGACTGCTGCTAGAGGGCCAAGTACAAGAGGACAGACACACAGAAAAGACCACCCACCGCTGGCTGTCCATCCTCATGAATAAACTACGGTGGAGGCTGCTTAATGAGCAATGGGAATTGAGAAAGTGCATGCAGGGTATACAAAACTGTGCATAAAGAATTTTCACAGAGATGAAAAAAGGCAGATGAAGAGAATTAAGGGCAGGTAGCTAGAAAAAGGGTAAAACTAACATTTCACAGGAAAGAGTTCTCAAAGAAGAAACAAAACAAAGCAAAACAAACAAACAAACTTTTACCACAGCAGGGGTCTGAGTTTACATCCATGCCCCATGTGCTACCAAGGGCTACAAGGATACCCAGTGTCTCTGTCACCACCCTTGGCCATGTTGGTGTCCAAGGGCCATGCTGCTGCCACCACCATGCTGATCTGAGTGGCTTGTGTTGCCACCCACGGCCATGATGACATTTGGGCCTGAGCTGCTGCCTAGGGCCACATCTAGGTCCATGGCCCTCCTGCAGCCAGATCTGAGTTTATGCCTGTGAGTCTTGTTACCACCAAGGACTGTGCCAAAGCATGGAGTCTGAACAACCATCTAAGTCTATGTTGGTGTCCAAGGGCCATCCTGCCAATGGGGCCATACTAATCTGGGTAACTTGCATTGCCACTGGGGCTATGGTGATGCCCATGCTTGAGTTGCTACCAAGAGCCATGTCTGGGTTTGTTTTCCCATTGCAGTTGTCATCTGTGATGATGTTCATGTCCTGTGTTACCATGGGGACTGATAGGAACCATGGCTATTGAAATCCAAGGGTCATACTGAGTCGTCTCTGCTTTTCACTGGTCTTGAGGTAGCTGGCCCTGCCTTAACACTGGGCAGTGCATCAGAATTACCCCATCACACCTACTCAGGAGAGATGGTCCTAACCCTCACAAAGGCATGGAAAAGCTGGCTCTGATGGCATGTGCCTAGGAGAGTTGGCTCTGCTCTTTGCCTGAGGTGGGTGGTCCCATTGGCCCAGACTGACCAGCTCAGCTACTACCAAGACCCACATCCTTGCTCTTGGGTTGGCACACTCTAACATCTACCCCATCTATAACCTTCTGGAGTACTTTGAGGCAACTGGTACTGCTGATTGACAGTTGCAGGATCCTCATGACTGGGAGCAACAGCAGGATATCCAAGAGGGAGTTTCTGTGAGGGTCCAGTGACGATGGTGTGCCAGAGGCCAGAGACATTGGCCCAGGTCTATGATTGATTGCAGTGAAAATTTGCTGGTAGGGTCTCCTAATGTCACTAGGACAAATGAGAAAGTGTTGGAGAGACAGGAAAGACAAAGAAGCAAGTTGGGTTTTGTTCTGTTTTTGCTTGTTTGTTTTAAATCAAGTTTTGGGAAGTTTTCTTTTAGGGAGTATGCTACAGGGATGAGGACCAGATATGCAGGGACTGAAAGGTGAGTGGGATTGTAGTGCATGATGTGAAATTCCAAAAGAATCAATAAAGAATTATATTATATAAACTTTTTTGAACACGGTCACGTGATTTTCTCAAGCAAACCTGTACATTAAAAGTATCATTGTCTCTTAAAAATCTTTGAAATACGCTGAAACATTAAAATTTGGCTCAGTTGCTCAAGTGCCTGGGAATGCCTTTTCATAAATGTACTCCCGGAGACAGGTGCATTTACGACAGATGAGCGCTTCTCTACTTCCAAGGTGTTTTCTTCTCACATAATTATGATTTCTGGAAATGCCCCAAAGTTATTTTAAGTCATTTGATATAAAGGATGCAATCTGGTGGACATTCTCTGATAAAAATAATTTTGTATAAAAGACTATTAATCGGTACACTAATAAATTCTAAAAAGATGTTTCATCAAATCTTTGCTGCTAAATCAATAGGAATAAGGTTATGACCTTTTTTTCTTTTGGCTGAATAGCGCAAAAAGAACTTATGTATATACTATTATGTGGTGGACATTGAATTGTGGGGGTGCTTTGACACTTAGTTCTTATTTGTGCATGCTTTGATCAAATTATTATAAAACATATTGTGTAACAAAGCATATTAACATGGTATGATTCTACCCCCTTCCCCCCTAAAGTCAGTAAAAGGCAAAATTTTACTTATTAAATTAAGTATTCCTATGATT
The DNA here is from genome assembly GCF_037038515.1 of Microtus pennsylvanicus. Lineage (NCBI taxonomy): Eukaryota > Metazoa > Chordata > Mammalia > Rodentia > Cricetidae > Microtus > Microtus pennsylvanicus. Next base: position 99,093,154 of record NC_134585.1, on the reverse strand, counting down.
GTACTTGTATCTGTTCCAAAGGATTTGCGCAAACTCTGAATTAATTTGCAATTCTGTATACTAACAAATGAATTCGGCCAAATAGAGGAAGTTTGAAAATCTCATAATGACCTACTAAAGAAGGAAGTCTGGGTTCACTGAACTCAGCCTGGTTTATGTATTTCATTAGATATTTGAAAGCATTACTTTCTTGCAGAAAAGGGACAGGCATTGGCACGCAGAGCTCATCCCCAGCCCTTACTCGTGTCTCATCGTGCCAAACTCCACAGTGTCCCTCAACTGCTCCATCACATCCCCAAGCATGGTCAGGTGGCAAATCTGCATTTTTCACAACCTTCCAGGTGATATTTATGTAGTGCAAAGCTTGTGAATTGCTCTTGTAAAGGCTTAGAAAAAGACTTTATCTGCTAGAAAAAATATGCTTTGGGGTTTGATGTGTTATGCGTGCAGGTGGTCAGGTATGACAGTGAGTCAGGCAGGCAGGACAGTGTACTGCCAAAAATATTGGCTTTGTTCCAAGATGACTTAAGTTAGACTCCTTTTCTCTTCTTTCTGGGCCCTATGCTTACGAAAAATAATTTACTTTTTGGATCACCAATTTCCACCCATGTAAAATGATGATTATTTTCCTTACAAATTTGCTGAGTGTATTGAAAAACAAGTATCTTAACTGTCTTTAAAACCAGTCCTATGCATACCCCAAGAAATCCGTAAGAGACAACAGAAAATTGTGGATCCTTGTGCACTGGAGAATGAAAAATCCCACTAGGGGTGTAGACATACAATAAATTTCAATAATAAATAAATTATACAAACTTCAAAATCTAAACAAAACTCATCTGTTGGTCCCCTGTGACAAATGGCATTGCCTCTCCTCTGCCTTGATCTGGTAATGTTGTATGCCTGTTTATAAAACTAGTGCTTTTGATGCTAATACCTATTTTTAATCATCTAGGAGATGGAGGCAGGAGAATCATGAGTTTAAGGACAACCTGAACAACAGAGTGAGAAGATACCTTGAAAAAGAAAGGATCAAAAAAGAGCAAACAAACAAAAAAGATTCACGAATTCCACTTTATGGTTGCATTTTTAAAAACTAATCTGTTGGTAGTCTCTTGGTAAAGAAAAACTCGTGGTTTTAAGGATCTTGTGTCTTTTTCTTGAATGTTAATAGTATACTGTGAAATGCTTGCAATACTTACCTATAGATAGAAGCAACTGTGTGAACAACTAGAGCGGTTGGGTTGAGCCACAGTATTGGATTGTCAGCCTTTGCTTCCAACATTTGCTTTCTGAAGAGACACCATGCATTCAATTACATATCCATCCTCTATATATTGTTATAAATGAGATATAACCTTTCCCCTCCTGAAAATTGTCCTTTCCCCCCAGCAAATTGGTAGGGACATCTATTTAAAATTGGTGCAGGCAATAATTTATGATGTCTAATAACTGCTTCCAGATTGTTATACTGTTACCTGTTAACTCTTTTTAAGTATGCTGACAGGAGCAGAAGTCTAGATTCTCATGTTTGGCTGATGCTCTGTATTGTTGTTTTGGGTAATCGTGGAACCTTCCAGAAACACTATTCTCAACATTTAAGCACACAAAATTTAGACTGGCAAGTTCACTTGCTTCCCTACCTGGGATATACCTTCTGTGTGACTTAGGGATTCACACATGCTTTTTATGTGGACAGAGTTGTGCTAATTTTCAGAAAAATACAATCTGTAGGCTCTGCTCAGAGCCTTCCCAAAGCATTGCCATTGGTTGTGCCAATTGTGTTGGTGTTTTATGGCTTTGTTTATCTCTAATGATCTGCAGACCCTCTCAACATGAGAGCTTCTAAACCTTGGCTCCCTCTCAACTGCTCTATTGATCTGAAATTTGGGCAGCAAGTGAAACCTTTTATTTGTTTGGCGAAATAGTTTTAAATAGTTTTATTCTCAGGCTTCAGACAGTGGGCAGGGGTTGGGTAAAGACTTCACAGAACTGAGAACATCTTTTCTTTGGTAGGACTCCTGAGGGCCCAAGACCTGATCTATGTTGCTAGGGAGAGAATTCAGATTTGCATTGCGTTTATAGTCTCTCTCTCTCTCTCTCTCTCTCTCTCTCTCTCTCTCTCTCTCTCTCTCTCTCTCTCTCCCTTTCTCTCCCCCCCCCCCATGTGTGTTGTTTTGTGTTATTTTAGGGCGGAGACCCACTTCTTGATTTTTTTAAATCTCAGCAAAGCTTTAGATTCTTCAAAAAAAAAAAAAACAAACGAAATGGCATTATTAAAGCTGAGTAGCCTAGGCATGCTATTATCACAAAATGACACAAGATGACCTTTAAAAATGGAGCTTTGTGGACAACCATTTTCACGACAAGCTGCACATAATATTCGTTTTCTGAAAATGTGTATCAATGCTTTCATAAAGGGTATAAAAATTTCTAGAAAAATAAAAACCCAAAATTCTTTCATTTTCTTTAGATGAATGTTTCCCAAATCTCTTTACTATGAGGCTTCACAGAGTAGAGGCTTTAGATAGCTAAGACTGCAAAGGTAATGCTTTCCCATGGAAACTTTCAAAGATATGTTGAATTGCCTTTACATTAATATATTAATTATTAGCACCATATCTTCTAGGAGCAGATTTTGATCGTAAGGAATGTGTCAATAGATATGTATGTGTTTCTGCAATGTTTGGTAGAATAAACCATTGCAAATATTCATTATCCTCTTTCTGAGTGTGCACTGGTAACACAGAAGATGCCAAGATAGAGATCATATTTTGAAGCTTCTTCTACGGTTTGGTATGGTTATGTCGTTAGTGTAGAGTGCAGAGAATAGGCATAGTGGATGTGTATGACTTTTAGCCAGTGCTGCTTGTGTAGAATAAATGATGATACGGCCCTAGAGTGGTGTCCTGAATTCCATCTACATGACTGCCATTTGAGAACAGGACCAACACTCTGTACTGCCACCAGCATGAGAAATGAACTTCTTCAACTCAAATGCTTATTGAAGGGTTCCCACTCATCTCCTTGGTGCTTTAATGGGTCATGACAAGCAATGACCTCTCAGAAGATGCTGGAAAATGTTGTGGTCCCTGCTCTCCAGCATCATACCTGTGAGGGAAGCAAGCAGTGAGTGATCTCAGAGAGGACAGCCGACAAGTGAAGTTCCCCTCCTTACCACATTCCCTCTCAGTGTTTCTAAGTGACGAAAAACATCTTTGTGAGAGGTAATCAACGCAGCCCCAGAGTGTGGCTTTGTCAATCGTAATATTTTTTTTCCACATGATGAAAATTAGTATTGCTTCAGTTCATACATTCATTCTTCGAATTAAATGAGAATACACACACATATACATTCAAACATATGTATATTATTGTTTTTATCATAAATACTTCATTTGATCCTCTTCTACGTGTGTATCATAATTCTATTTCATCATCTTCACTGTTGGGCATTGCTATGCGACCATCTAACAAGTTTTCAGAGACAGTGTATATGAGGAAGTATGGAGATAATTCTCCTCTGCCTAGTCTCCGAGAGGATGACGTGTGAGAGTTCCAGATGTCTGACCCTTGATGTAGAGCAGAAATGCAAAGGAACCCGTCGTGATTCTCAGTGATGGAAGTGTAAAATAACCCCTGCCACATCAAATGAGTGACGGACACAGAATTGGAGTCTGCTTAACATGTGGACACCATTCAAGGGGACAGTCACAAAATGGCCTACCATCACTTACAACAGCCAGAACCTTCTACTATGGGCTAGAAAGATGGTACCCTGTGATACGAAGTTCCAAAGTCTTTATAAACCTGTTGCCTGAATGAATTTGAATGACACAAAAGATAGTCACGAATTTGGACTTCACAGAGAAGGGACTGGAAACCTGTGTCTCAGAGTTCAATTCCTCTACATTTGAAAATGTCCAACAGGAAGATATGCAAAGTGAAGCATGGATTTGTTTGCAAGCAGGAATTACAGGACATACAGAGTTCAGACTTGAAGATATCTCCTGGATTAGAGAAACAACTACTTCGCAATCTCAAGGGCAAAAGATAAAAGCATGGAAAATTTTGAGGCACAAAGGCCTCTTTAAAAAAGCCCATCCAAGGAAGATCAAGTCAATTCTATGGTTTTCATCCCCATGTTAAAATCTATTAATTAATTTCAGAGCAAAGCCCCAATTACAATAGTAGCAATCAGCAATTCCTTCTAATGGAGCAATATTGATTAGAAAAAGGTTTATAAGTCAATATGTGTTTAATGAGAGTGAAACATGGGGTGGATGAGTCGAAAAAGCAAGAAAATATATGCAAGTATTATGAATGGGTTGAAAGCAAATTAATTTTGAATATTTACATTTACATTGAGAAATTCATTTAAACAAATATTCATCATTCTAGAGTAAAAGAGAACTTTGCTATATAATGATCACTGCCTCTTCATATGAAGAGATGGTAGACCATTCTTGTGTGTGTGTGTGTGTGTGTGTGTGTGTGTGTACACGCGTGTATGTGAAATTGGTACATATATGTGAAAGCCAAGGAAAAGCTCAAGTGCCATTTTTTAGGCTCCAATTCTTTTTTTGAGATACTCTTTCTACAACTAGGTCAGTAGGCCACTAGGGTAGGTGTTCCACCCTGTGAGCTTTATGGATCAGGCTGTCTTTATTGCCCCAGCACTTGGATTCCAAACATATGACACCATGCTGGCCTTTTAAAAATATGGGTTCCAGGAATGAGCTGAGGCCTTTGTGCCTGCAAAACAAGCACTTAACTGAGTGATTTATTTCCCAAGCTCAACTTTCCAGCTTCCCTATCACAGTCACCAGCTTCTCTTCCAACGTGTGATGTGTAAGGAGAATGTTGAGGCAAACAAAGCCAGAAAGGAGAACTGCAGAGAAAGCTGACAACTAGGCTTCCTGTCCTTTAGACCTGCTGCTTTGCCTGGATGAGATACTTAAATCCAATACAAGATTTTCTGATTTCAGGTAGCATACTGCTTAATTATAAAAAGTGCTAGCAAATTTTATATTTTTTTCCTATATTTAGACTCACAGTAAGATAATATAGAAATGCTAATTTTGGTCTGAATGAGTTTCTGTGACCTTTCTTAGCATATAAAGTGGAAGTGAACTGGACTCATGGGATCATGTTTGAGTGGAGAGCTGGCTCATCACTTGCCATGCCTCTTGCTTTCTCCTGATGGGAAGTAACGGTAACACAAAGGTAGCTCTAACCTCCCCTCTCATTTGTTCATAAGGATAGCTTCGAAGTCTGTCATGTGCATGAAGACTGAAATAAAGAGAAAATATTGTAGTTTTAAGGCAGTTGGGACATGGGTATTGCTGCCACAATACAGGTTAGCCAATGTAACTGCTACAGAAAGTCAAGAAAGATTTGTAAAGCCGGGCGGTGGTGGTGCACGCCTTTAATCCCAGCACTCAGGAGGCAGAGGCAGAAGGATCTTTCTGAGTTCGAGGCCAGCCTGGTCTACAAGAGCTAGTTCCAGGACAGGAACCAAAAGCTACGGAGAAACCCTGTCTCGAAAAATCCCCCACCCCCACCCCCCAAAAAAAAGAGAAAAAAAGAAAGATTTGTAAAGACGTTTATGCAATATTAGGTTAAGACACAGGAAGAATGCATTGCTGTATTGGGCAGTATTTTTCTAACCATAATTTGTAACTAACTTATTGGTGAGCCACAAAGCAGTTTAATGGGCTTTGGACTCATTTTTTCTATAAAAGATTAAAAATATCATATAATAAAATTATGTGTGTTTGCATGGGTATGTGTAACAGAAAAGGGAAGAGAGATTAGCATCAAATATATTTCTTAATATGACTCACTATCAAATTTTTGGAAGCCACTGGCCTAATTAGAGCACCACATGGATGAATTTTCCTGTAAGTAGTCATTTTCAAAGGATTTGTGGCATGGTGATACCAAAAGGTCATGTTCTCAAATTTTTCTGTTCAAGCATTTGTTCTTAGAGTGTAGTGAAGAATTTTATCAATTTTTTAATTGAGTTGAGATGTAATTGATAACCAATACTAGCGATGTATGGAAAACTATGTCAAATAGCAACTTTGGAGGATGACAGAATTAGCAAATACCATGTAGATTTTAAAAATCAGAATAAAGTTAGTCACATCCATGAGTTTGATGTTGTGACAGAAACTATTATAAAATGATAATATGGTATATCTTTGAAGACTCAAAAAGGGGAAAGATGAGATTTTTTTGTCATTCAGTCATGCCAGATGAATACATTATCTTTAACAGTATTCTTAGATATTGGTTTGGAGTTATATGAAAGACAATGCCAAGATTTCAAAAATTCTTTTGACAGAAACTCTTATACTGATAAAATGAAAATATATGGTTTAGTTACTTATTACTAGTTAGAGTTTTAATAATGACCGTTTCTGAAAGATGTTGTTAGCCCTTTAATCTAGAGAAGACCCAATATCTTTCACATATCTTTCTTACTCAAATGCATGTTTATTGTTTTTAGTGGAAAGCTGTATTATTCAGGATGACATAAAATTGAGGGAGATTAGAAAACAAAAGTGGGTTAGAGGCTCAAAGTTAAGAATGCCTTAGAAGAATAAAATTCAGAGTCAACCATAAAATTTGTAATTCAATAAATAGAATGTCAGTACCTAAGATCTATAGACACAAATGAACTCAAAGTAGACTCCAATAGACACATAGAGCTACCTATGTTTTTGATAATAAAAAGTGAGCAAAGAAAACTCCCTTTATATCATTTTTGGAAAAAGAAAGAAATTCTGTCATGAAACTCCATTTATTGTATCAGATTAATGAAGGGGAATTTTAAATAATAAAAATTTAAATATTTGCCCTACACCAAAAATCTGATAAGCTATACTACTAAAGATGAAAAATACAGCAAGAATCCGTTCTAGATTTTATTCTATCTTTCTATCAGATAAATCCATGTCAAAACTATCATAATATATGGTGTGTTTTTAAATTGAGGCAATAAAAAAACAGTATGGTTTCAAATTCGGAGTAACAATCATGATAAAAAACAACCCTGACCTGCAAGTTTGGTTGAGAGACAATAACAGATTAGTGTTTGTAGAATATTTGGATTTATACAGTGTATAAGAAATGGAAAAACCTTATTAATAATATTGGACTTGGAAAACAGAAGTAAATGAACAGAACCAAGACCACAAAAATGCTTTTAAAATATTTTAACCTTTGTTTTTGGAGAAGAAAATTTTCTCACGGTGTCTGAGTCAAGAGAACACATTAATGGTTAATAAATATCAATCTCAATATGAATGGTAACTGTCTAATAACTGTGACTATCTGAGTAATAACTGTTAGGGTCCCTCACTGGGTAAATACATCTTTACACTATAGTTGTTTATAGCAGGATACATTGTGATATATCAAAGATTTTGTAGAATTTGTGTACATATAATTGAATTTATACTGAAAAGATTAAAGATTTCAGGTTTGGAATATAAGATTTCACAATAATCTCCCACCTACATTCATACAGGCAAACTGTAACAAAATACAACGGATAACACATGTACAAATAAAGATATGGAAACAGAAAAATGAAGACTCATGGAATATGTGTGTGTGTGTGTGTGTATGAATTTGTAAATAGTACTCATATTTCTGTCTGCTCCACTGGAGTTCACCGACTTTGCTGCTTGGTTGACTTGTGAGGACCTCAATACAAGTCTTAGAAATAATATACTTTAGGATTTGTCAAGGGCTTGTGATCTGGGACATGCTTTAAGTAGGTGGGGCTAAATCCTAGATTGAATGGTGAGAAGAAACGGGTAATTCTATGATCGCCATCCTGATGATTCCTCTCTAGAGGTGAAAAGAATGAAATGAGACTGATATGTTTTGTAGTGAAGTAGCCACTCTAATAACCAGGAGAAAACAATGTTTTATTTATTCCTATAGAAGAGACTCTGCATTCATTTTGCCTGTGCTCACTGTCTCTTGTCTGTTTGGAGAGACTATCTCACTACGTAGCCTAGGATGACCTTGAGAATTTCCTGCATCAGTCTACCGCATTCTGAGATTACAGGTGTGCACTGCCACATCAGGCAGGGTTTTGTTTTGTTTTGTTTTGTTTTTACCTTTCTTGATTTGATTCATGACAATTACAGAATGGTACGATATTGGTACTTTGTACAATTGTTTTTTCATATAGTATATTCTGATTATGACTTTCCTCTCTAAACTCCCCCAGCTCCTCTCCTACTTCCATACCCATCCAAATCCACATTCTTTCTCTCATTCATTAGAATACAAACACACATCTAAAAATCATAGCATAAAATGAAATAAGATAAAATAATAACAGTATTAGCTATGTGTAACTGGAGATGTCTCTCCTACCCACCAGTTTCCAAATAACTCTGAGGCTTAATATTAATTACAAACTGTTTGGCCTATTAGCTTAGGCTTATTATTAACTAGCTCTTACGATTAAATTAACCTATTTCTCTTATTCTATATTTTACCATGAAGTTCGTTTGCTTTTGCCTCATATCTTGCTCACTGGAAGTTGCTGACCTCTGCCCTGACCCAGCCTTCTTTCGTGCTGTATTCATTTTAGCTTTCTTGCCTAGCTATATTTTGCCCATAGGTCAAAGCAGCTTCTTTTTAACCAACGGTGGTAAAATATATTCACAGCTAACAGAGGGCCATCCCACATCAGCTGTGAGTTTCAGGATATGACTTTCCCTAATTCCTGTGCTGTTTGCCATAGCATCTCCTTCCTTGGTCCAGTTAATCCAACATGCCTTGTTTTCCAATTCTCCAGTAAAAATGTCTTGAGCAGAGACAATGTTTTATTTCTCTGTATATTCCAGAAAAGAGCCTTATGTCTTAGAGTGGATATTCATAACATCATTGCATAGTATCTGTGCTACATGAGAAATATGTTTTTATGTGGAAATGGTTTGATAGCAATGATCACATAGATCTAAACTAACTTCTATTACTGAATGAAGAAGGAATTCATTAAGGTGGAGCTAAGACAAATTTCACAGTCTGAAATGTTTCTTATGCATCAAATGTTTTGTGAAAAACAGACATTAGGCAAGGCTCAAAACTATTTGAGTCTTGAATCAAATCCAATTTTTTTCTCAGACACACCTGCCAAAGCATGAATGAAGTCAGTCTAGAGGATATTGAAAATGTTAACACACAGACTTGTGTAGGCAAAGTAATCAGACTCGTGTGTCCAGCTGGCATATGCAAGTCTTGTCTGGTAACTGTGTCTACATCCTTCCGTGAAGAATCCTCTCCAGAGTGCTGTCTAAATTGCCGGACTCTATTTCTTATTGCACCACTGCACCCTCAACAGACCCATAGCAAGGCAGCTGTGGGAGGACTTTCAAATGCTATACTCAACATTTATCCCTCCTGTTTTGAAACCTCTTTTGTGTTGTTTTCCTAGTCTTTGGAAGTCCAGTCAAATGGTAAGTGAAAGGCACAGCTGTACCTATTGATTGGCATCAGTAGGATGTCCTCATTGTTGACATGGGAAAGTCCTCTGGGTTGCTGGCGTTCCCTTCCTTCATTGTTAGCTCATTTGGTTACTACCTGCTGCTAAGGAGCTCAAGTTTGGGCTCTAATCCATTTTTAAGCTAGAAAACATTGTTGAGAGTTTAAGAACTGTGGTATAATATCAAAGGCTTTAAGGGGCCAAATTTTTAACATCTGTTGGAGACCAGAATGAGGGGTGAGAGAGCCTATTCTTAGCTCAAATTAACCACTACCTTGGAAAATTCCACATAGAATATTCTGGCTAAGGAGAGTCAAGGGCCTTGAGAACAATGGACTGAATGCAGAAACAAGAATGACAAAGAAATGAGGCCACCTCTGGACGCACAGTACATACGGGAAGGCCGGAGAGAAACACTAACTTTGGTATAACTCTATTTCAGGATATTTTTGTTGTTGTTTTTCTAGACAGGGCTTCTCTATAGCTTTGGAACCTGTCCCAGAACTAGCTCTTCTAGACCAGGCTAACCTCGAACTCACAGAAATCTGCCTGCCTCTGCCTCCCAAGTGCTGGGATCAAAGGCATGTGCCACAACTGCCTGACTGTTTCAGGATTTTTGAATATGCTACATGGGCGAATTTGTTGTGGCAAGTTGTTGGGGAAAAAAATAAGTACTTTCTGTTTTATATGTTTATATATAAATAATATTTATATATGAATATATAAACACATATATGTGAGATTATAATTATGTCATTTACCCCTTTTCTTTCTCTAAACCCTCCCACACAACCCATTTTCAAATTTATGGCCCCTTTTCTATAATTGTGGTCACATGCCCCACCCAAATAGACCCCTTGTACTATACAGCTTGCTCAGTCCATCTAGTTTTAACTCATCTGTGTTTTCAGATCTGACGATTTGGTGCTGGGTAACCAGTTTGTGTGCCCTTTCTCAGGAAAGACTATTTCTCTTGCTGCCAGCATTCCTTACTTGCTTGCAGTTTTTTTGTGTAGGGTTGAGACCTCCTGGGATTTCCTCTCTTAATATTAACATGATCTTAAAGCCTGTTCAGCAAGAGAGAAATCCTCTCTGGTACTGAAACCTAGCTGCTATGCAGGGACAGTAAAGTCATGGGTCTTATAGGGAAACCTACAACCTCTGCTTTGCTAAATAAGCATAATCATAACTACATTCTAAATGCTACCCTTACATTCACAGCATGCTACCCTTACATTCACAGATAAGAGTAGTTCTTGTCCCTCATCAAGGAAATTTCTTTTTGTACCAGATAGAGATGGTTACAGAAAACCAAAAGCTATCAAATGCAGAGTTGTGAAGCCCTGGTCTTTCTGTTTTAAAGCTTAGTCTGATCTGCAAAGAAAGAAAAGAAAAGAAAAAATAGAGTTGTGGCTTTAGATAATGCTTATTCCAGCTATGAAGTAGTCTTAGATCCTCTGAGTCTGATGGCACCTCTGAGCAACCCTTCAAGGAGGTGCCAGGTGAGGTATTAAGCCTTAGGTGACAGTGTGCCAGAGAGACAGTAGAATAGTCATGACCTTGACCTATCTTTTGTCTGTCTGATTGCTGACAGTCTTGTGGGAGTTAGTTACAGAGATCTGCATTTCTGATATGGCATTGGTTCCTGTCTTGTTTGAGCAGCAGCTCAGTCCTGCTGAAGCTTAGGGATGCCTTGAATATTTTATCATATTGTGTTCCATCCAGTCTCCAAACCAGACACAATAAGCTCAACCTTTGTTTGCTTCAGGGTCATCTAGCTTCTTTTGGTAGACCTGCTGCCATTCACCTCAGAAGAGGCAGTGGGGTGTCTGCGTCTCAGACACACCATAGATTCCAGCTGGAAAAGGCTGGACTGGAAAATCTTTCTCACATTCCGCATTTGTTTTTTTTAAATTAATTAATTAATTTATTTATTAAGGATTTCTGCCTCCCATTTCCCTCCCCCTCCCCCGATCAAGTCCCCCTCCCTCATCTGCTCGAAGAGCAATCAGGGTTCCCTGACCTGTGGGAAGTCCAAGGACCGCCCACCTCTATCCAGGTCTCCTAAGGTGAGCATCCAAACTGACTAGGCTCCCCCAAAGCCAGTACGTGCAGTAGGATCAAAAACCCACTGCGATTGTTCTTGAGTTCTCAGTATTCCTCATTGTCCGCTATGTTCAGCTAGTTGATGTGAGTCTGCATACCTACATTACTGGCCTCACTGAGCAGCCATTTGGTGTGGAAAAGAACTCACCCCAGCTACCTTCTTCCTAGGTCTCTCTCCACAGCTGCTCAGCACCAAAGGAGGAGTCTAATGCTATGCCTGTTTTTAGTTTCTGTTTTTAAAATCAGTTGCTTATATATAATGAAGGATTTCATTATGAATATATGTATGTAATATATTCTGATGGTATTTGACTACACTACTTTTCTCTCTTGTTTCGATCGTACTCTGGTTGACTTATTCTTCCCACCTAGTCTGCCTTCTGCTTTCATCACTTTTCTATGTAGCCCAATGAGCTTCATTAGGAGCATAGAATCCTTGTTGGTGGACTACACTACTGAAGAAAATGTTTCTTCCTTCTTCTGCAACAATTAACTGCTTATAGACACTCAGAGAGGGTGGGGCTTCAGTAGCTCCTTCTTCCCCCATGAAAGAATGTTGATGGGCCCAGCCCTGTATAGGTCATGTTGCTGATAAACACAGCTTCTGTGAGTTTGAGAATGCCAGGGTCTTGTGGTATCTAGAAACAATGTTTCACCATGGTATTTCCCTTTCCTTATCTCTTACATTGTTCTTACTATTTTTTTTTCATAAAATGTTCCTTGGGCATTGGAGCTGATGGCATCAATGTCCCATTTATGGATGAGCATCTGACTTTCATGTTGCTTCATTTTTCTTCATCTCAATATGTTCTTTGTCCTAAGGTCACCACTATCGGCACTTTGATATGTTATGTACAGTGTAAGTTGGAAAAAGTTCAATAAAATATTTTCATGAAATCTTTTGCCTATATATCTATGTTCTTCTCACTGGGAAAATGGTTGATATAAAAATGACTATTTGTATTGTTTGATTTTCATGTGAAGATCTGAATAAAAAATCTGTTTACCCTAGAGAGGTCACTGGCAACAGGTGAAGAAACTGATTTCACCCACATCTGGAAGTAGGATTAAGAACCAGTAAGTTTATTGCAGTTACAAGAACAAGTGTTGCTTGTAAGAACATAGTTGACTCAAAGGCAACTAATTCACTTACAAGCACATTCCTGGCCTGGGTGAGAGCCCATAAAAGTTATATCACTGGAGTTCTCTTTCCGGCTTATTGTACCTCCCTTTGTGGGAGACTCTTTTGCCCCAGCAGCTATAACTGCTCACATATGTGAGACATACCGATATCTGTGAATCTTGTAAGTTTCCTTGGCTTACTCAGCCTTGCAAATGTCATTTGTCTTCTGAGTTTTGTGACCTTTGTTTACTTCCTGAGTCTTCTGAGCCTCCCTCATTTATTCAGCAGGAAATACTTAATTCGTGGGTAATAGCTATGCAACGGCAGACTATAGTAACAATAGTTTGAAAATAGATTAAAACTTGTTTTTTCTTATAATTGTGAAGTTACTATGTGATCTTCACAACAAAACCATTCAATTATTAAATCACTTACTATGTACTTGGCATCGGGCCTTTTACATAATACTCATCGAATTCTTGTAATGAACTGGAGAGGAATTGATTCCTCCTATTTCTTTTCCCACACAGGAAAGCTGAGGCCTGTAGAATGATGTGACTTTTTCAAAGACAACAATTAATAGGTAGGTGGACCTGTAGGCTGCCTTTGCTGGATTCCTAACAACAAAGGTATGTTGTTGATCATTATAGTCTATTGTTATTACGTCTCTCAAAGGTCTTTCAGTTGTTCAGAATTTGTAAAAATACACATATCTGAACTCAGTGCAGTGTAGCATCTTCGCAGATGGTGACCTAGAATTTGTTAATATGTTCATCCATGTTAAGGCAATAATGAGTGTACGGAGGGATCTGTCAGGGGGGTGTGGGAACACTTTTAAGGACATCTGGGGCCCATCAGCATCAAATCATTTAACAGAGTGCAAACAATTTAACACTGAGAGCCTCTCAATTATCTCCTTGGAAATAAATAAAAGATAAAGAATAAATCTTTACCCCGTGAGCAAGTGAAGTACACTTTGATGCTGCCTTCCCTAAACTGGCATTCGTCAATCAGCGAATGTTCAAAAAATGCACACAAACATTAACCTGTACCTGCCAAAATTTAGATAAAGTTGTCAAAACTATTAGTACCAATAGCAACAAGAGTCATGGAGTGTGTGTTGCAGGTGGCCTACAAGTGGGCTTATTCAAGCAATTGTTCTGTTGATACTCATTGCATACATTTGGCTCCTTTCTGTGGGTCTCCTACTTCTCTTTTGTTGTGGACATGCTTACAATGATAAAGAACTAGGATCTGGAAACTAAATACATGGGGTGTGTGTGTGTGTGTGTGTGTGTGTGTGTGTATGTATGTGTGTGTGTATGTATGTGTGTGTGTATGTGTGTGTGTGTGTGTATGTGTGTGTGTGTGTGTGTGTTTCTAACTCTCATTTTTCCACAGTCACCCCAGATAATGGAAACAATATTCCCCCCATTCTCACAAGGATACCCATGAAAACAAAAGGAAAGATTATGAGTTTAATGTCAATCACCAGCAAGCACTATTTACCTCTCTTCAGCTGCTTGCTTCTTCTGCAATGTTATAATCATCACTGCTTGCCTTCTCTCTAGTATTTATGACGCACAAATAAGTTAACTGACATAAAAATCATTGATCCAAGAAATCACAGGCTATGGCATGCTATTTCTTGCACAGTCATACAGGCGAACTTTGTTATAGGAAATATACACATTTTGAGCTCCAGTTGCTACCATATTTGTATTGCTCATTTTCTTCACTTTTTCTTTATCTTCCTTCATGCTTTATTTCCCTCTGCTTCATCTACCCTATTGCTGTTTCTCTCCCCATTTCACGTACCTCAGTGTGAGTATTTTAAAAAGTTCTTTGGTCCAATGAAGTCTTTTATCTCAAGGCAAATATCTCCTGTTAAATAAAAACAAAACAAAACAAAACATATCACCCCTGAAACCACAAACCTACACCACTGAAAGTATGATTTTTTTTTTCTTAAAGAAAGCATTTTGGTGTTTTGATCATTCTAGGTTTAATACTGATGATGTTTCAGACTTGCTAAGTCCTGGGCATCTAGAAATCAATCCATATCTTCTACATCACCCAATTTGATGAGACTTGACTATATGACTCATGCTGTAATAGTTGTTGATGCATTGTAATTGCATTCATTTCTGCAGCTTCTGTGTATTACCTCCATCGTCAATCAGTAATTAATTAATTTTAGTCTTCTCTCTTAACATGACCAAAAGTTGCCATTTTTATTTATTTTTTCAAAAGTAAAAACCCAACTTTTGGTTTTGGTGGTTGTTACTATCTTTCTGCCTCTCTGTTTTGTTTATTTCTGCTCTAATATCACCTTCATTCTGGGCTCAGTTTATTATTCTTTTTCAGGTTCCATAAAGTTCAAAGTTTTAGTGAGATGCAAATCAAAATACAGTGATGTGCCACTGAACAACTGATGGAAGAGCTAAGCTAGTAATGTATAAGAAGACAAAAGAGAGATGCTGGGGTAATTAGGTAGAAATTGAACACATATACCATTGACAGAATGTAAGACAGAATGCAAACACCATGGGGAAGTCTCAAAAAATTAAAAAATGACTGGGTCGTAGAGCTATCTCAGTGATGGAAGGAAGTGTTTGTTGTGCAAGCATGAATTCAGATCCCCATCACTCATATAAAAGCCCAGGTCCATGTGCCTGTATCCTCAACACTTGAAATACAGAGGTAAGATGTTTTCTTAAGCTCACTGGCTCATATCTGTCTATCCCTTTGACCACCACCTCAACATTCTTACCTGCTTTATTTCCACACATGTCCTTTGCCCTCCCCCATCCTCTCTCTTCACCAAATACTACTTTCTCTTGATCTCCTTTCTAGAATTTTGGACTTTACCTACACTTAATCCCTGTTCACATATACACATGTGTACATTATAAACTGGCATCCACTTGTGAGAACACACAGTTTTTGTCTTTCTGATATGGGGTCACTGTCCTGGTTAGTTGCGAATTTGACATAAATTTGGACATATCAGGGAAGAAGAAACCTCAGTTGAAATATTGGCTCCATTAGATTGACCTTTGGCTATGCCCATGAGACATTTTCTTGATTGTTAATTTATGTAAGAGTGTGCAGTTTGCTGTAGAGGGGACCATCCATAGGTAGTGAGCATGGGTTGTGTGAGAAAGGTAGCTGAACAAGCCAGAGGGATCAAGACAGAAAACAGCATTCTTCTGTGATTTCGGTTTCAGTTTTTGTATCCAAGGTTCTACCTTGAATTCCTGCCTTGGCTTCTTGGGATGAAGGACTGTAACCTATACACCAAATAAACACTTTCCTTTGTAATTTGCCTTTGTCCAATGATTTATCAGATCAAAAACAAAAACAAACAAAACCTAGGGTAATTATCTCCTTTAATGTTATACTTTCCAATGCTATCCATTTCCTATAAATGTTATTATTTTATTTATAGTTGAATAATATTCTATTATGTATATGAGCCATGTTCTCATTATCCATTCTTGTGTGGATGCACAACTATATTGGTTCTTATTCTTTGCTATCATGAATAGCAGCAATAAACATGGATGTATAAGCATCTTTATAGCAGGATATGGGATCCTTTGAGTATCTGACCAGGAGTGGCGGACCTAAATCATATGACAGCGCTATTTCTAATCTTGTGAGGAACCCCAGTAGTGACTTCTAACATGCATAATAGATGCATGTTAATTTTCATTCCCACTATCAGTGAAGAAGGGTCTACTTTTTCCACATCTCTAGCATTTATTTTTCTCAGCATCAACTCAAGGATATCTGTCTTCTATTTAGGCAATACTATTAACTTTATTGTTACTCACGTTGTTACTGCATTAGTCACTGGAACATCTTTCCTTTGGCCAGTTGACTCTCTTTGATATATACCTACTATCATTTGGTTTACTTGTTGGTTGACTGATTGGTTGGTTGTTTCAAGAACAGTTTCTTAATTTGTGTCTTTAGAATATGCTACTGCTGAGTATTTTATACATATCTGGCATCAGCCCTCGGATCAGCCTTTTTTCGGGGGGAGATATTCCAACTCTATTTCTTGGGTAAATATATTGGTACATTTGCTACTTTGGGGATAACATTGCTTGCAGGCCTTTATAGTTGCAATGGTAAGGAGATATAATTTTTATTACAACCCATATGTATAGACATACCTATAAGTCTCGATATACCAAAGCATATATATAAGCTAAATATGAATTTATATATAATGACACACATAAGTCTTATCAATTACTACATGAATCATCCACTTTCACATAGCACTATTCCATTTCCCATGTAGTACAATGTTATTAATCTATATTTCACTACTATAATGAAATATGCGAGAAGGGGAAGTCAAAGAGGCCTGCTCTTTTCTGAGGAGAAATAAAGGGGCAGTGGATCTGGGGTAGAGGGGAAATGGGGAGGGAACTGGGATGAGTGGAGAAAGGGTAGACTGCCATTGGTATGTGCTGTATGCAAGAAGACTTAAAAAAAAAGCAAAGAAGAAATTTGAGGCAAATACAAAGAAAGAGAAAAGAAGTAAAAATGCTTGTGTACTCCTAGTGTTAGAGATCCAGAGCAAGGTCTGAGTATTGGGTAAGCTGTGGTTGGTACTCATGACAGAAGACAATGGGCATCACACAGTAGAACACAACTAGAAGGGATAAATAAAATCAGCAAAAACAAAAAAGAAGTAAAAAATGGAGAGACTGAGTACTCATAATCCCTTCTGAGAGCACAGAACTACTCAACTCTACCCCTTAAAGACCCCACCCTCTCCTATCACATTGTCCCATAAGGAAGTAAGTTCCCAACACAAGAACTTTTTAGGTCAAATAAAGAAATCGTAGCCTGAGTATCTCATAGCAGTAATTTGCCTTTTGTTACTCCAGCCTGTGATGGTGCTATCATTCAGTCTGTTTGTCCATATGCCTGACGTATCTGGCCAAAATAGCTTCTAAACGGTTATTTCTTAGGGGAATGAAGAATAAGACATGTAAGATGTATTTTATCTTCATTTATCAATTTCTTTACTACATTTAAATTTTCAATTTAAATAAAATTTTAACATTCAGACCAAAGTTCCTAATCTATGTAATTTTCCCTCAGACAAAAGAAAATGTTTAACATTTCCTATTATGTAGAAAAATACAGAATTGATATCTCCCAACATTTCAGGGGGACTTGTATATGACATTATTCACTATGGATTATTTGGAAAACCAAAATTACATAAGGTTTATTTTTTATGCATGCGTAAGAAAGTATAAATATAAAGCAACCAAGCTGGTAGATCAAGTCTTGTTGGAGGCCGCTTGTTTGATCCAGGCCACTCAGACTCAAAATAACCACATAGAAACTGTATTAATTAAAACACTGCTTGCCCTCTTAGCTTATACATATTTCTCGCTAACTCTTATATCTTAAATTAACCCATTTCTATTAATCTGTGTATCGCCACGTGGCTGTGGCTTACTGGCAAGGTTCCGGTGGGCACTTGTGGGTGGCTACCAGGCTTCTCACTGACTCTGCCTACTCTCTATATTTTTTTCCAGCCTGGCTATATTCTGTTAAGCCATTGGCCAAAAGCAACTTCTTTATTCATTCACCAATAAAAGTAATACAAATGCAGAAGTACTTCCCTCACTTCAGATTAGTGATTTTGACATTCTTACGTGAAATAGCAAATTCCATGTTTTGCACTTGTTTAGAATGGAGGTTTCTGCTGATTTCAAGTTTAGGATTTGTTTATAAGATTTGTTTTTAGTATGTGTGTGTACACACACGTATCCCCAGAGGCCAGAAATGGGAGATACAGTCACAGCTTGCTTTGGGTTGCCTAACACGAGTACCAGGGGCAGAACGCTAACCATCTCTGAAAGCCATATGACTTTTTTTCTTCTTTTCTGACTACCTTTTAATGATATCAAATCTGAATTATTTGCTTGAACATGTTACAGATAATAGTTGCAAAATATTTTCTTGTAAATCTAGGACGTAGTTGAACATTCTCAGAAGAGTAGGTCTTTTCCTCTTAATTATATGTACGTGAGTGTGTAGGTGCTCATAAAGGAGTACTGCCATGTAGAGTCCATAGGAGGACTTCACCCACATTCCTCTATTGCTTTTCCTTTTATTCCGGAGTGACAGGAACACTGGCTAAACCGAAACCTAACTTTTTCAGCTAGGACGGGTGGCGGCAAGCCCTCCACGGTTACTGTAGTCATGCTCAGCTGTGTTTTGTTGTTTGCTTTGTTTTCACTTCTATTTAATTGATTCTTCGTGGATTTCACATCGTACATCCCAGTCGCTATCATCCCCCCACCTCCTTGCATTTGCCCTTTGCCCTTGCAGCCCCACTCCAACAAAAGGAAGCAAAATTTTAAAGATAAACCAAAAACAAACAAAAAAATGTAATCAATCAATCAAACAAACTGCCAAGCTATTTCTCCATCTGAGAAGTCTGAAGTTATGTTACTTAATAAAAACATCATGTTAAGATTTTCATGAGAGGACCATGTCCGGGACCATGGTTCTACTGTGACCAGGTCCTGCATTGCCACCAAAAGTCACATAGAGATCCCAAGGTGAGGGCTGCAACCATTCCCACCTAAGTATCCAGTCCCGCCACCCAGAGCCAAGATGTTGAGCCATCCCAAACTGTTGAGGAGGGCCATAATGGGATCCATCGTCCAACTACAACTGGATCTGAGTCAGGAGGCTTTAGGAACCATGCCATGCCCTTAGCTTGCGTGGAAAAGTTGGCCTTACTTCTTGCAGGACACTCCAGCAAGAGTGCTGGCCTCTGCAACCTGGAGAGATGTCTCTCCACAAGGCAGGGTGAACAGATGCTGAGGGAATGCATATAGGGGAGTTGACTTGTCCATTCTGGGTGGCCCCAGGGTCTCGGGCTGACCAGCTTGACTATAATCGAGGCCCACAGCACGGCCTTGGGTTGACCCACCCTAGCATCTACCTCATCTATGACCTGCTGGAGCTGGTTAAGGGACTGGCCCTGTGAAATGATACCCTCAGGCTCTCTGAGAAGGTGACAGTCAGAGTAGATATTCCAGGGGAGTTACCGTGATGATCCAGTGATGATACTGTACCAGAAACCAGAGGCCTTGAACCAGATGAGAGATTTATTGCAACGAACAATTGCCAGTAAAACTGATGGGTCAAAGAGGTATACTGTATGGCACACTGAAGCCTCCATTGCCGCCAGGACCAATGAAGAGATGTTAGAGAAGCAGGGAGGAAAAAAGCAAAGAGATTTTTCTGCCATTGTAGTTTCTGTTTGTTTTGGTTTTGAGTGTTTTCTTCTGTTTGATTTTATTTCTGTTTTTGCTTTTGTTCACTTGCTTGCTTACTTTAATTTGTTTCCTTTTGTGGGAGTGGGGACATGCCGGGGATAAGCCAGAAGGTGGGGATATGGGGGCATGGAGGGACGGGGGGAGCAGATTAGGGTGCATCATGTGAGACTCTTAAAGAGCCAATAAAGAAGTGGAAAACAAAGGTTTTCATGACAGGACTTCCAAGTGCACCTGCATTGATTGTTATAACCAACAACACTTAAGCTGCACGAGAAGTTCTTTGTATTTGAAAACTTGTCTCGACTTTCTAGATTGTCCCAAAGTGAGGAGGGAATGATCTCTAGCCAGTGGCTGTGCGGATGTAGGAGTCCTTCACAGGGAGAAGATGATCAGCCTCCAGGGTACTAGTATGTACAGCTCTACTGGAAAATCAAGTTAGCAAACGATTGCCCCAGAAGTTTAGAAGGTAATAGAGATATTTGTTCCACTCCATGTAGGAGGAGAGAACATGGTATACACATTTTATACATTTTTTTGTATAGTTATTATTTAAAATGCAGTGCAAGAAATCCCCCAGTAGCTGATAATGGCTTACGATAAAATGTTCTTTGTAAAGCAATTTCTACTATTTTCTATCTACACAAATTTAATGTATTCTGTTGTTTCAAAAAGCTGTATATTCACTTATATGCAGAATTGTATTTATAGCATTTTCTTCCTACAGAAAAGTGATTCTATGAATCAGAAACTAAAAATCTATATCAAAAGAAAACAAATGCGATATCTTGTATGGAAATAATGTGGAATAGTAAGTCAATTGAGTTATTTGTTTGATCAACTTATTATTGAGAATCACCAAGTTATTTCAGGATAGTGACTGGTTAATTTACTTCAAATCTATGTCCAGATCACTCCAGTGGATATTTTCCTTTGCCTTAGCTCTTCCTAGTCAACAAAATGACAGGTGACATCACTTATGAAACCTGATACCTGACTTTCTCCTGATTTGACTCCCAGTCTTCTCTGGGTTTCTGTAACATCTTATCTTACCTCTCCTATAGTCCCTATAATATTAAGAATTATCATGTATGGAATCCCAGATGAATGACAGTGAGAACTCTAGACATATGCGATTCTAAATAACCTTCAGCAAATCTATGTGAGACCATTTTGATGGTACTGATGTTTTTTGTTTTGTTTGTTTAACAAATGAAGATATTGAGACTCAGAAAGTTAATTAGTTTGCCCCGAGTGAGTTACTTAATATGTAACAACGACAGAAAAGATACGGCTAGAGAGACAAGAGGGTATCCCTGCACAGTGTTTGGTGTCAGAACAAAGAAAAGAAAATTACAAAGAGGAAGGGATGGCAGGAATATCAAGGGAGAAAAACCAGGATGAAGAGAACAAAAATCAGCATGCTATAATTTCAGTCTTCTCTGAGTGGCTGAATTTAAATTGCATTATTTAAAAGTTTATATAAGGAAAGATTCCAATGTAGATCAGTTTTGTTTACATCTCATAGGTTTTTCTCCACTACAAATAATACTACATATAGACACTTTTATAAGTTCATAAAAAAAACAGCTGATTAGCACCTCCAGTCTCAATCAGAAAAGTATCTGAATTTTGAAATGTTCTATTATTAAGACCATCATCGATGCGGATCTTACTTTTAAAAAACTGACTGGATTCATGGTGACAAATAACCCCAATGCATATTTTATGTCAATTTCAAGGAAGCTGTCCTATTTATTGGTAATTAGATATTTATTCATATTTGAGCAGAATGTGACTATTAATTTCACAGCCCTAGGTGACAGAGCAAAAGATGGCTCTTCTTGCCGGACAACTCAGCATTATTTCTTGATTTCCTCCTGTTTGAAAGGCTCTACTTTCACAACCATTCTGTTGCTATGCTATTGCTGCGAGTTATGAAGAAAAAGATGTTAGTGTGTTATGTAAGTGCCCATCTCGTGGCATTGAACAAACAGAAAAATGTTCATTATTTTATGAACAAGCAAAGTGAACCAACAATTTCTAAATATAAAAATATAGTCATGATCCAATGCTTCTTATGCTGATAACATAAACTACGTGAGTAGTCCTTAGAATCTGCAAAATCTGTACAGATGAAAGTTATAATAATCTTTCTTGCTAAACCAGTTCTTAGAGTCAGTTGAGTAACATTTAATCAATGGAGTGGGTACTGATATTTCTTTTCAATTTGCAGAAGAAACAACAGAGGCAAGAATAAATTAATCTTTCCCTGAATTTATATAGAACTAGTATTTCTTTTATCCTTGTTAAAGAAAGGCTTTATTATTCTTTCTTTTTTTTAGTTTTTCTATTTTTATTGATTTTATTGAGCTATACATTTTTCCTGCTTTCTCTCTTCCACTCCCCTCCCCTTCAACCCTCTCCCATGGTCCAGATGCTCCCAATTTACTCAGGAGATCTTGTTTTTTTCTACTTCCCATGTAGACTAGATTAATGCTCTTAGGGTCTTTATTGTTGTCTACATTTTTTGAGACTGTGAATTTTAGGCTGGTTTTCTTTGCTTTATGTCTAAAAGCCAGTTATGATACATATCATATTTTTCTTTCTGGGTCTGGGTTACCTCACTCAATATGACATTTTCTAGATCTATCCATTTGTCTGCAAGTTTCAAAATGTTATTTTTTTCTGCTGTATAGTACTCCGTTGTATAAATGTACCATATCTTCTTTATCTATTATATGATTTAGGGGCATTTAGGTTGTTTCCAGGTTCTGGATATAACAAAAAATGCCACTGTGAACATAGTTGAGCACATGTCTTTGTGGTATGATTGAGCATTCTTTGAGTATATACTCAAAAGTGGTGTTGTTGGATCTTGTAGGAGGTTGTTTCCTAATTTTCTGAGAAACTGACACACTAATTTCCAAAGCAGTTGTACCAGTTTTCACTTGCACCAGCAATACAGGAGTGTTCTTTTTACCCCACATCCTCTCCAGCATAAGTTGTCATTAGTGTTTTTGATCTTGACCATTCTTACAGGTGTAAGATGGAATCTCAGAGTTGTTTTGATTGGCCTTTCTCTGATGGCTGAACATTTCCTTAAGTGTCTTTCAGCCATTTTAGATTCCTCTGTTGAGAGTTCTCTGTGGGTAGAGACTGCTTGTTCATTTCCCATATGCCCAGACCCCCCCCCCAAAAAAAGTCACACATAAACTATACTAATTACAACTCAGTTCGGCCTATTAGCTCAAGTTTCTTATTAACTAACTCTTTCATCTTAAATCAACTATTTTTATTACTTTATATTTTACCATGAGGCTGCTACATAGTGTTTCCTTGACCCTGCCTACTCTTTCTATCTCTGTTCTGATTTCCTGCCTGGCTTTACTCTGCTAAACTATTGGCCCAAACAGTTTTATTCACCAACCAACAAAAACAACACATATACAGAAGGACATCCATTATCACCTCCCTTTTTCTGTCTAAATGAAAAAGAAGGTTTTAACCCTAACATGGTAAAATTACATATACAATTCAGTTATCAAATAAGAGTTATAGTTACAATAGTCCATTTACATTTGACAAATTAAAAACACTCTATCCTCTATCCTATCTTTGTGAGTCTAACGTTTTATATATTGTTTATCTTTTATCATAACTAAGGAAAACTGTAACTATAACTATCTGTCTTCAACTCTTCATAGACCCAGAAGGATATAATATTACTTAAGGAAACATTGCAAGCATTGTAAGTAACTTCCAAAACTCTAGAATTGACAGACACACCTCACTGCCTGGACAGTTACCCAAGGTTCTTCCATAACATTGGGACATGGGTCTTCAACCAACAGGCCCATAATTTCTGGCAGAGTTTTCCATGAAGCTAGAAATTTGAAACACTGTTTAACCTGTATTGGCAGAGTTAATCATTTGCTTTCTCCTGTGTCCTGCAAAATGCCTGGCAGTTTCTTTCAAGAAGCAGGAACCCTAAAGGACAGTCTCACCACTTTTGACAAGTTCAGCAGTCTTTTTTCTTTGGGTCTTTCATGTCTAGTTAATATAACATGCAGTCATCAGTCTAGGCACAAGCAGTTTCTTGCCCAAATGCTTAGCTTTATCACAATGAAGGCAAATTCCATAGCAAGATTCTTCAATTGCCCAACTTCTCTGAGGTAACTGGTGATGCCAGAAGCAGATGTGTCTCAGTGTTTAGAAAAGACTATGTTCTTAAAACATATTAAATGCCATATTCTGTAGCTTTGTGAAGTGTTAAAGATTATCTAAGTGAACTATATGTATATATATCTAGAAAACCTAAATAACATGACTACAAGTTTGACTATTATAAATGACTATGTATTAATCTGCAATTTTTAATTACATATTGCATTTTTAAATGAGATGTCTAAACATAATACCTTAAACAGAAATACATATAACAAAATTGTTAAATTTGCATCAATATACCACTTTGGAAATCAGTGTGGTGGTTTCTCGGAAAACTGGGAATCAACCTACCTCAGAATCCAGCAATACCACTCATGGGAATATACCCAAAAAAATGCTCAATAATACTACAAAAGCATTTGTTCAACTATGCTCATAGCAGCATTATTTGTAATAGCCAGAACCTGGAAGCAATCTAGATGCCTCTCAAGTGAATAATGGATAAAGAAAGAGTGGCACATCTACACATTAGAGGACTACTCAGTGGTAAAAAAATGACATCTTGAATTTGCATGCAAATGGATAGAATTAGAAAACACTATCCTGAGTGAGGTAACCCAGACCCCTCCAAAAATGAATATGGTATGTACTCACTCATTAGTGGATTCTAGCCATAAACAAAGGTTTTGAGCCTGTAGTTCAGGATCCTAGATAAACTAAGTAATAAGGTGAACCTCCCCTAAATATATATATCCACCTGTAAATTGGAATCAGATAAAAATTTGAGAGCAGGTGTATGGAGGTAGAAAGAAGGGGAGAACAAACAGTTGAGGAGAACTTGAATAAATGGGATAGTTGAGATAGAAGAAGGACAGATATGAGAGCAAGGAAAGAGATATCTTTATTGAGGAAGCCATTATGGAGTTAGCAAGGATCCTGGCTCTAGAAAAATGCCCAAGAACCCACAGGGATGACCCCAGCTAAGACCCTAAGCAATAGAGGAAAAATTGTCTGAACTGGCCTTACCCTGTAGTCAGACTGATGATTATCTTAAATATCACCATAGAACTTTCTTCATCCAACAACAGATGGGAACAGAAGCAAGGACCCACATCGAAGCAGTGGACTGAGCTCCCAAGATCTAGTTGAAAAGTGTAAGGAGTGAGAGTATGATCAAGGAATTCAAGATCATGAGGAGTTCATCCACTGAGACAGTTTGCTTGTGCTAATGGTACCTCACCAACTCCAAATGGACTGAGAGTGAATGAGCATGGGAACAACCAAGCCCCTTTGAAGAGGGTTGACAGTTGGGGCGACTGTGGGGCCACTGATAGTGACACTGGGATTGTTTCTACTGCATGTACCAGCTTCTTATGATCCTATTCACTATGGATGTAAACCTTGCTCAAACTAGATGTAGAAGGGAGGGCCTGGGGCTTTACACAGGGTGGGGTGCATGGCCTTCTCTTAGGATTGGAGGGGATGGGTTGGGAGGGTCTGTGGAGGGAGAGGGGGGAGTGGTAGGAGATGAGGGAGTGGGAATTTGGAAAAAAAAAGTTTAAATAAAAAATTGTATCAATATACAAAGTTCCATAGCAATTTCAAAGTATTCATCTCTGTATCTTATGATTCCCTTACATTTTTGTTTTTAGAAATTGACTGTGCTTGTTAATCACTTATAATCCACCCCCTTTAAATGAAAATAAACATTTATAAGCAATCATTTTAGGAATTGGGCATAGTTTTCTCCAAACTGCTTCCTTTTATATGTTGGGAAAATATTTTTAGATTTCACAGAGATTTTTTTGGGGGTCTTGTTGCATCAAACCAATTAGCCTTGAAGGACTCCATAGGTTTTTCCTCTTCTGTGGAAACAAAAGCATATCCTTTTTTTCAAAGTAACATATCTTTAGAGTCAAATTTGTTTTAGAAGCAAAAATACCTTTGTATTGGTTTAACTTAGGAGTTTCCAGAATCAAATGTCTCTCTACAGTCAAATAATTCAAGAAAAGCACAATGATATACATAATCCAGACGTTCTATATATGTTCCATTTTTATGTGGCTTATTTTTCTTTACTCCTTTAATCTGTGATTGTCTGGACTCTTTTATATTACTTTTATTGTATTGTTAAAGACTTTGCTTTCTTTAAAAAATGTATTTCTTTTTATAATTGTCTATACTCTTTTTCTTCTCTCTCCCAAGCCTACATATATTTATCTAACACGATGATACACTTAAAGGACTTTTTCATCTAAATCTGTTTTTTTGAGTATCTGTAATCATTTTCTGACCAGGAGCTTTTTTTTTTTATTTTTATTTTCAAATGCTAAGTCTGCATGGCTAGGACCAACTCTGCAGCCCTGCCTGTTTGTTCTGTCTAGTCCAACATGGTGGAGACACTTTCACTACCTCTGTGAGCCATGCACACTGTCCCAGCTCCAGGGTCGCAGCAGGTCTACGTTGCCTTTAAACAACTTGTAACATGTTTCTCACAGACCTCGTTTAAGTGCAGGATCTCCTGAAAGGGCCAGAGTTCATTCTGCCTGCATGAATCAGGAAACTGGATCTTAAATCAGCTATAGTGGGAACAGTGGTCTTATACCTTGTAAAGATTTGTTACTTGTAGAGCTTTAATAAAATGCTGAATGGTCACTAGCCAGGCAGGAAGTATAGATGGTTGACCAGAAGAGAAGACTCCTAAGAAGAGGAAAGGCTCAGTCTGTAGTCATCACCCAGATGCAGTGGAAGCAAGATAAGAATGCCTCACTGATAAAAGGTACCAAGCTATATGCTAACATAGGCAAGAATTATGGGTTAATTTCGGATGTAAAGTTAGTTAATAAGAAGCCTAATAGGGCAACCAGTTTATAATTAATATAGGCCTCTCTGTGTGTTACTTTGAAACTGAATGACTGAGGGGCCAGGTTGGACAGAAACCTCTGTCACCAAGAAGTTGTGCAATATTTTGCTGCTAAAACTGAGGTAGGAAGACTTCTCTTAAAGGAGCTGTGCCTCTGCTTGCTGCCTGCAAACAGAGTCTTTCTGAAAAACAAAAATGCTGCTTCCAAAAAGCTGTGCTTAACTCTGTTCTTTTGTGTCTAGAATTCCTTTCAAACCTCTCTCAATTTTTATGTAAATGTAGTTGCCCCACCTTGGTGTGCCATCTGTAGGCAAAGACTGCTCATTCATTTCCCTGCCACCCAAACCCAAATAATTACACAGAAACTGTCTTAATTACAGCACTGTTTGGCCTATTAGCTCAGACTTCTTATTAACTAACTCTTACATCTTACATTAACCCATTTCTATTATTCTATATTTTACCATGAGACTCATGGTTTGTTACCTCTTGCTTCTTGGTCAGCTACATGGTGTCTACCTCCTTTGGTAGCTACATGGCATTTCCTTTTACTCTGCCTACTATCTAGCTAGCTAGCTCTGCTCTGATTTCCCATCTGGCTTTACTCTGCTAACAGCTTTATTCATCAGCCAATAAAAACAACACAGACACAGAAGGATATGCCACATCAGTTCTCTGTTTAGGTCTGCACCCATTTTGTTTTTATAATTTTGGAAGTGTGACCTTAGCTTAGGCTTGTTCTCAACTAGCTCTTTTTTTTTAAATTTTATTTATTTATTAAAGATTTCTGCCTACTCTCTGCCACCGCCTCCCATTTCCCTCCCCCTCCCCCAATCAAGTCTCCCTCCCTCGCCCGAAGAGCAATCAGGGTTTCCTGCCCTGTGGGAAGTCCAAGGACCACCCACCTCCATCCAGGTCTAGCAAGGTGAGCATCCAAACTGCCTAGGCTCCCACAAAGCCAGTACTGCACCCCATTTTTAAAGTCAGATTATTTTCTATTTTATGTCCAATTCTTGAGATCTTTGAATATTTTGGAGATCGTCCCTCTCCCCAATGTTAGTGAAGATCTTTTCTCATTCTGTAGGCTGCCAATTTGTCTTGTTGACCATGTCCTTTGCTTTACAGAAGCTTCTCAATTTCAGAAGGTTCCATTTATAAATTGTTTCTCTCAGTGTCTGTGCTACTGGAGTTATATTTAGGAAGTGGTCTCCTGTGCCAATGCATTCAAGTGTGCTCCCCACTTCCTCTTCTATGAGGCTCAGTGTGGCTGGTTTTATGTTGAGGTCTTTGATCCATTTGGAGTTTTGTGCATGGCGACAAATATTAATCTATTTTCATTCTTCTACATGTTGTTATCCAGTTAAGCCAACACTATTTATTGAATATGCTTTCTTTTTCCATTTGATATTTTGGAGTTCATAGGTGTGTGGATGGTATGAGTTGTACAATACTGTTTTTAGGGTACAGCATGGGTCTGCCTTATTGGAGCAACTGTGATTACCTCCATGGGACTTTCACAAGAGTTATTAAACATTTCATCCTGAAATGGTAGAAGAAATCCAGCCAATACTTCCTCCTTTCAACACCAGTGCATGTAATTCTGACCCAGTTGTTTGTGGCCTTGGTTGATGCTAGCGTATACACACATATAAAGGCATAGGAACTTTGGTAGGCTTATTTTCTAGTACATAATTATCTTAATGCACACTCCCTTACTTTTGATTTATATTTATATATATTTTTTATTTATATATATGTAAAAATTATAAAACTTTATCTATGCATTTTGTTAAATCAGAATTGAATTTCTATCTTTTTAACCTCTGAATTGATATTCATCTTGAAGCATGTTAAGATGACTCAAAATATTCATCCAGTATCACTCTGTTCTACTTTTAAAGGTTTAATTTGATATTTGATGATGCAGAATAATTAGTTTCTGGTGACTTCATGCCAGAAAGGTGAATTCTGTTAAAAACTTGCTCTCTAATTATTACAGTGATTATTTTTAAGTAATAGAATGTTAATAAAAAGCCGTGATTGTTTTAACTACTTTTTAAAACAACTGACCTCTTAAAGGGTATTCCAATCAAAATCTCACAAAACTTCTC
Source organism: Microtus pennsylvanicus (assembly GCF_037038515.1). NCBI lineage: Eukaryota > Metazoa > Chordata > Mammalia > Rodentia > Cricetidae > Microtus > Microtus pennsylvanicus. The sequence continues at coordinate 99,063,939 of NC_134585.1, read as the reverse complement.
AAGTCAGGAGGGACAACTTGACATCCCTGGTGGCATTTGGGTCTTAGACAAGAACATGATCAAATAGATGAAAACTCTGAGCGTGAATGTGCTACATTATTATGTAGTCACATATGAGTATCTTTTCATTTGCAAAAATAGAACAGAATGTCTATATGTGCAAATTGTAAATTGCATTGTAAAGAAGTATATGTCAACAAAAATAGATTTAGAAAAATAACAATGAATCCATTCTCTTTTCCATTAAAAAATGGTTCGCCAGCAAAGAGGTGACGATGCCAGAAATGATGAAAGAAAGTATTTCAATGGCACACATTTCACCTATCATGTGCAAATAAAATAAAGACATGTAGCAGAAGAATTAAAATTATTATATAAAACATATTGGATGAAACTATTTTTTTCTAAATATAGCAAGAGTGCACAGCATGTAGCTTCAGGTGTGGGGTGTCAGCCTAGTTATACCAGAGGGCCTGGGAATAAGCTTCAGCACCACTTACAGTAGGGTGGAGGAGACATACAAATATATGGGGGGCATGATTAGACTATCAAAGAGTAAATGTGTATCAGTAATTAATAAGTACATGCATGAATAAGCAATTATTCTCAGTGGCTAGTGTTGTGAATGAGGAAATAAATGAGAATAATGTATTGGTAAAAGTCTTCTGAGAGAACTGGGATACATAAGACTTCCCAAAATGAAATGGTGTGGAATCTGAAGCCTCTTGGAGACATATGCACTCCTGTTTTATTAAAACACTTAAAGGAATAGCCAAGATATCCTTAAAAACAAGTTTGAGAAAAATTACAAAGCAAAAGCAAGACAGAAGGTACAAATATGGGCTGGAGAGGTTACTTAGTTGGCAAAGTGGTCGCCTAGTATACATGAAGCCTTGGATTCGATCCTCAATACTTCATAAAGAAGGTGTGCTGAGAACTCAGGTGGCAAAGGCAGATAGGGTAGAAAGTCAGAGTCAACATTTTCCACAAAGGATATCCAAAATCAGTCTGGAGAAGGATATCCTGTCTCTAGAACAAAAGACGAGAGAAGCAAAGAAAGAAAACCTATAAACCCAATTCTGAAGCTGAGGCAAATAATTGACTCTTCAGCCTGTCAAAAACTGAGTGTTATGAAACTTTACTTTGTAAAAGCTTCTTGTATTTTCTAGCTCTAGCCTGCAAATTTCAAGATGTCATTATTTTTGTCTGCTGTGTAGTACTCTGCTGTGTAGTACATCATATTGAGTGAGGTAACCCAGACCCAGAAAGACAAATATCACATGTACTCACTCATGAGTGGTTTTTAAACATAAAACAAAGAAAACCAGCCTACAAATCACTATCCCAGAGAACCTAGACAACAGCAAGGACCCTAAGAGAGACATACGTGGATCTAATTTATATGAAGAGTAGAAAAAGACAAGATCTCTCGAGTAAATTGGGAACATGAGGACCATGGGAGAAGGTGGAAGGGGAGTGGAGAGGCAGAGAGGGGAGCAGAGAAAAATGAGGAGTTCCGTAAAATCAATATAAAAAACCAAAAAAAACTCACTAAATTCTTCATATCATTTAAATGTAATTAGGATCATGATCTTGTCTTAAGTATATTCATTTAATCATGAAATAAGAGGAGATCATGGAGTCCCTCTCCTCTGTAAGGAGCTCTTAGTTAATAGCTTTTGGGACAGAGTGCCAATGGTGTACCAATGATGTTCCTATGTTCAGTGACTAGCTGCTTACTCAGATTCATTCAAGCCACCCCTTAAACTCTGTGGGCTGCAAGGAGAGATAGCAAATAATGTAGAGGACTTCTGGGAAAGGTGAAGGGTTTTAGCAAGAAAGAAAAGAAATGACTATAATAGAGGGTAGTGAGAAATGAAGATGAAATAGTAAGCTATATACATGTGTATCTATATATAAAACTGTCAACGACTTAAAATGTAATAAAAGAAAATAAATGTCTAAAGTTTGTGCTGACACCTTCTCCTATTATGGTAGTAGAGTTTCAGACAGACCACTTGTCCGTTTCTAATGCAAAGCAACCAAACAAGAAATTGTCCGTTTCTAATGCAAAGACACCAAACAAGAAATATCTCAAATACAAAGAACACCCAGGACTAAATCCATTCTCATACCTGTGAGTGAAGTAAGCTGGAGAGATACCATCTTTCGAAGGGATGAGATCACACATTTCACTGTTACTGTCTGATTAAAATGTCTAAGTCTGCATTCAGTGGTTTTATTTATTTATTTATTGTCAAGAAGCAAAGGGGGTGGCTCTTTATCACAGAAAATGAGGAGGCTGGAAGTGCTGTTTTAAAGGACTTTTATACAGCTGACTCTAAATATCTCATAACACGAAATTCAAAACAATAAGCTATTAATAACCCAGGTTTGCATAACCTTATAAATAAGGCAGTGTACTTTGAGAATCCTAAATCACTAATGATTTTTATGTCTGTGTTTCTTCTTGGGTACGAACAGGTCTGCACTAGTCTGCATTAATTAAATGTAAGTAGATTTTCTGAGCCTGGATCATCATTAAGTCTGTGGCCCTGATTTAAATCTGCAGTAAAACATTTCTCCATTAAGTCTTGTGCTTTTGTGTCATATTTCATACACTAGTTGTCTCTTAATTAAATCCATGATGGTCCACCAACACAGGCTATTAAAATCACTATACTTTGCACTTGACATATTTATGAGACAGAGTCATAGGACTATAGACTGATACTTGAACTACTCTCTGAGAAGTGCTAATAAGATTATGATGAAGTTTAGATGAGAGAAGTCGTCTCCATTCTCTTCTCTCCTTTCTGGAGATTTATTTTTATAACAACTGCAGCTCATGTCTATTTCTGATTTTTCCAAGACTCTATGAAAGCTTTTTTCTTTTAGTGTAGAGAACCAGCAAATTAATAGTCAATGGAAATCTTTCCAAGCATTAATTTATACGCTAAGTTGTTCATATAAAGACTGAGATAGTCTTCCCTGAATCTTGCTCTCTTTGGAGCGACGCTCTAGATGTATGTGTGCCAAGCCTTTAGGTGTTCTGAGAGGCGACAATTTACAAGGACTGAGAAAAGAAAACAGCCCCGAGTGAGAAAGCAGTTAACTTTAGATGGGGGTGAAAGGAAGTCCACGAATGCCAACCTCAGATATACTGGATTTCCGTGGTGTTCACCAGAATGAAAGATGCCTCTGCCTGGGTAAGTTTCTAGAGAACTGATTACAGCCTCTATTGAAAGGAGAACTTATAGTTTATTTTGTTAGCTTTTAGTGACACACTTTAGTTCTTTTTCAGTTTCGCTCTGAAATGTCGGTTTGCTTGCTTGCTTTTTTGTTTGCAACGTAGTGAAAAGGCATTTGAAAGGGGACAAATGTATTTCAAGGATCAGGGAGGTCCAAAGCAGAAAGGATGGACCAAACCAATCAGACCATGCTCCATCAGTGACTTAGCACAACCACGGATTTTCTAATATGAATAGAAGAAAGAGTTCATGGCCTTTAAACACATTATCTACCACTCATGTGCTTTTGTAGATGTTTTGCACTACTAATAGTGCTTTGCAGGGTGTCATTGGCTCTGTATTTTTAAGAGACTTTTATTTTAATACCCCAAAGTGAAAGATGAACTTAAAATAAAGTTTTATTATAGTACTGGTCTGTGCTGAATAATGCAAGAATAAAATAATTTCTAACGTCTTGTTAAGAATAGCAGCTCTAGTCTGGCATTGCCACTAAACGCATTCAATCTAATAAAATCACCCTCACGTACTCCCGATAGTAGTAGTAATTAAAATAACTTGTTTCAAAAAAATTGGTCCTATACATGAATACTTATTGGCAATTATTTCTTAGTTCTTCAAACCAAAGATAACATAATTTGATTCTCACACAATTTTCTTGTAAATGCAGTTCGTATTGGGTTTTATATGCAGCTTAAGACTGTTAATTGCCACTTTGAGCTTCACAGTAAAGCAGGGTTCAATATGTCGCTTTTCTCAAGCATGGAGCTGTGTTTGAGAAATGCTTGTCTTAGTCTAATGAACTGTGAATAATTTACATCCTAAGTCCTAGTTCTCAGTATAAGTGGCCTGACTTTCCTTGACGTTTGTAAAGCCATATCTGATAGGCGACAGATCCCGGGTTTCTCTGAGACTGCTCAGGTAGCCCTGCGCTTTTCTTAAGCCCACCTCTTTGCTTGAATCTATTTCCCCTTTATCATTCTTGACAGTGCATTATAAAGAACGAATTTTTAGTTTCTGTATCTGGGAGAAAATATTAGCTGACTGAAAATATTTTCTAAATCCCCTACCTTCTGGCAGGCTCGCTCCATAACATCCTAAATTTACAGTGGCTTCCCTGCTCCATCAGGAAGACAAAGGGCCTGTTTGGGGGGTGTGAGCATTTTTCATGCCTGGATGAATAGCGAGCAGGAGATGTGATTCCAGCTCGCATCTGAGCACATGTGCACTAACCAGCTACACCAAAGAGATCAAGTCTGTGAATCAGCATGAGGCAGGGAGATGGCATTGCTGTGACACCCACAGGGGCATTTTAACTTACTTAAGAGCTTGACAAACTAGTTCAATTTCTTCATACATTTCCTAAACGTTCATGTCCTTTGAAAGACTAAATTTTAGAGGCCCTAAAAATTGTAACAGAATATAAGATGCAAGAGGAATTGTATAAGGATAGTCTATTGGGGGCTTTCATTTCTGACATAGGAGGCTAGGTCTTCAGAAGTTAAACAACACACTTGTTCCCTTGCCAGGCAGCAGAATAACTGGCTGGTAGCAGAACAAATAGGACTGGCAGGATGTGGCAAATATCGGAGCAAAGGGCACAGACATACACTCCAAAATCCTGCTGTCCTATGACCTATAAAGAAGAGACCCCTGCCTATAGCTACATGCCTGCAGCTCTGTGAATTCTTCATGCTGGCAGGAATGTTAAAGAACCTTGTGTAGGACAAAATGAAAGAGAAGAAACAAAAATTGTTTGCTGTTTAAACTTACAAAATATCAAAAGTTCATGAGACAAAATTCCAGCTTGGATGCTGGAGGGGCTCATGAGCTGAGGAGTTACTGGTGGTTATTGGATGCTGAGGGAGGGGAATGATTTTTCTTCAGTGATGTAGCCAAATGCAAACAGTCCATGCTTCAGTACACAACTCCCTCTGGAGTTATTTGAATGCTGTTAATATGCAATGAGTTGTTCTAACAAGAGATATGAAACTAAAAGAGGGACGTGAAAGAAAAAGAAAGGTCCCGGCACAAGTAGAAGTGGATAGAAGGTGATTGTGAAGGCCAAGATGACAAGAGTGAATTGTATATGCATGCATGGAATTGCTAACAAGCAAATTAAACTTCATATATATGTATACACACACATAGATTCACAGGGTTAAATAGAAGGGAATCTCACGTTTATGTATGAAGTGAACGTATTATTGCTTATGGTAAAACTTTGAATTATGAAATATCAAAGGAATCACCAGGCAAAGCTAGAATGTGGATATTGACCATACAAAAAGGTCAACATCTGGAGAGTGAGGAATGGTTGCCAAAAAGAGACATAAGAAAATGTCGAATTCAAGTTTCACATTAAAAGAGCAGTGGTAAGAAAGGAGGCCAAGAGACCCAACTGCAGAACTAGCATAAGAGAGATGACTTGTGTTGTAGAAAATTCTAGTTCTGAGTAAACATAGAGATATATATATATATGAGTAAGTGCTACATAGGTCAGAAATATATGAGGTATTAAATATTGTATAGTCTCTGTTATAACTATGCCACTCTAGCAGTGATAGATAACATGAATAATAAACAAGTGAGCATGTCTGTATTTCAATACAACTTTACTGACAAGTTACCTAATAGAGATTATGATGTATGATATGTTTAGATTGAACAATGTTTTATATAGACATGAGAGGTAAGCATGTAGATACATGAATTGATAGATAGAAAGATGGATGATAGAGTTATTAGTATCTTTTTCTTTCCATAAGCAACAGACATGATATTACTAAAAGCTGTCTTCTTATTTCTACATACATATGTGCACACAAAATAAATAAAAATTATTATTTTAAAACACTTTTTAAAAATCATCTCCTATCAGGATGAAACTTAAATTAATGGGTCATTGACCAAAATCCAAATTATCTGAAAGTCTGAAATTTGGAAGACCTAATTAAGACTACTGAATTGTGGTCATTTTAAGAATATTTGTATATCTGTTTATAATTTCTACTTCTGTTAGGAAGATAGCATAATCATAACGTGTCATTATGGTGACTACCACGACCTGAAAAATCTGTATGGATTTAAAGCTTATGTTAAGAATATTCTAGACTCACTAGAATAATATAGTTTGGAAGGGCAAGTGTTCTGTCCTCCACTAGGCCAGTCTATCTTTGAGTACTCTTGTGCATCACTCCTATGATTGGCTTCTTGCATTTGAAGAGTCTCCTTGGTCATCACCTGATATGAAATGCCCCTCTGTATGCTGTAAATATGTTTTATTACCATTTGTAGCATGATTAATAAAAACCCAGAGACAGATATTGGGATTCAATCTAAAGATTAGAAAAGCAAAACAGCTAGCCATTGGCTCTTACTTCTACTTCTGTCTGAGAAGGTGATCTTGCCTCCAGGAATCCCTGGAATGAAACTGTGTCTGAGAGTTGTCTCCTCCTGTCTTACAGTCTTCCTTAGGGCTGGGATTAAAGGTGTGCACCACTACTGCCTGGTCTTTAAGACTTACCTGGGTGGCTATTTTGCTTTACTGATCTTCAAACAAGATTTAGTTATTAAAATACAAATGTAGTAATAAAGAAGCTGATTTGGCCAATAATCAGGCAGAATAAGCCAGGCAGAAAATCCAATCAAAGATAAAGAGAAAAAAATGGTTGGGTCTGGGAAACACTAGCAGCCATTGAAGAAGCAAGATGTGAGGTAACAAGCCAGGAATCTTGTGGTAAAATATAGAAATGGTTTAACTTAAGTTGCAAGAGCTAGTTAATGATAATCCTGAGCTGATAGGCCAAAGAGTTTGTAATTAATATTAAGCCTCAGAGTGGTTATTCAGGAACTGGTAGGCAGGAGAGAAACCTCCAGTAATACTACCTAAATATCTACTAAAAAAATCATTTATTTCCTTAGTATTTAAAATCTCAGTCTCCTGCATAAACAATCCCATTTCTATTTAAATTTAGTAGATCTTTGCTTTATGTTTAAAAACCACCTATAGTGAGTACATGTGATAATTGTCTTTCTGTGTCTGGGTTACCTCACTCAAAAGAATGTTTTCTAGCTCCATCCATTTTCCTGCAAAATTCAAGATGCTGTTATTTTTTTTTCTGCTGTGTAGCACTCCATTGTGTAAATGTACCACATTTTTCTTATCCATTCTTCTGTGGAGGGGCATTTAGGTTGTTTCCAGGTTCTGACTATGACAAACAATACTGCTGTGAACATAGTTGAGCACATGTACTTGTGGCATAATTGAGTATTTTTTGGAAATATACCCAAAAGCAGTATTGCTGGGTCTTAAGAAAGGTTGTTTCCTAATTTTCTGAGAAATTGCCACACTGACATCCAAAGGAACTGTACCAGCTTGCATTCCCACCAGCAATGAAGAAGTGTTCCCTTTTCCCCACAACCTCTCCAGCATAAGTTGTCATCAGTGTTTTTGATCTTGGCCATTCTTACAGGTGTAAGATGGAATCTCAGAGTTGTTTTGATTTGCAATCTACAAACTACAATCCCAGAGAACTTAGACAACAATGAGGACACTGAGACTTACATAGATCTAATCTACATGGGAAGTAGAAAAAGACAAGATCTCTTGAGTAAATTGGGAGCATGGGGACCTTGGTGGAGGGTTGTAGCGGGGAGGGGAAATGCAGGGAGGGGAGCAGAGAAAATATAGAGCTCAATAAAAATCAATAAAAGTAAATAAATTTTGTAGATCACCCCACAATTTGAGGTTGAAAGTAGAGATCCTAAATTTCCAGAAAGCCTTGGAAGATGAGGGTGAGAGGGCTCAGAATATATCATGGCGGCGTAGCAGGCCCACAGCTAGAAGCTCAGTGGCTCAGCCTGTGAAAGCAGAATTCATCATGCTGTATTATTGCTTCAATGTGCTTTAATTTCAAATTACAGAATGTGTCAATTATGTTTAAATAAATCTTAAACACCACCCAAGCAGACCCCGTCTTTATTACCCATCTCTCACTCTTTCTCTAAAAATTGAAATGGCCGAAAAGTTGGAATTGTGAATTGTTTCTCTTTTTTGTTGTTGTTTCACTTGAATTTTTAAAAGTTAAAGTTGGCAGTGATGTTGAAATGTATTGGCCCACTTCAGTACAAAAACAAAATCTACAGATGGACTTAGACTACTTCACTTTTATTCCTATTCTACAGTGCTGGACTGCTGCTTAAGTAGGAGGTGTGGAAATTAATTATTCTCCTTCCAACTGTACCATGCTCTCATGGCTTCTGTCATATTTCAGCACCCGGTGCAGTTTTATAAGCAGCATTCTTCCCAAGTGTCTCGTTCCCTGGACCTCCCAACTTTTAATATAAGGACTGGATCATTTTGCCCTTTGACTCACTGATGCTCTTTTCAATATTGAGAATCAGCCATGTCAGTTTCTCTGCGATTCATTTGTATAGTAGAGGAGCTGACAGAAATCTAGGTGAGTAGATCGGTAGTAGGAGCAAGTTAAGATGCCCTGGAGATGATAGGTAGAAAAAGAAGTAGGTAAATCAATAAAAGTACATCTTGTTTTCAAATGGCAAAAATGAAACAAAATGCATATGCTAAATTAAAAATGGGGGATGGTGGAGTTCAAAAATGAAAAAAAAAGTAGCATATGCATTTCAAGACAAAATGGCCATAAAAATCGTTTAGCTCAACCTGCAATCTACAAGGAAGGTCATTAGTTTGATGGTGGTTTGTTTTGAGAAATCATCTCAAATCCTCGAATGTAGTTTGAAGTGATTATTGTGATGAAGCTCACAGCCCATCCTGGATACTGTTGCTATACTAGTCAGCAAGTAGAAAAAGAGTTCCATCATCCCTGTAAGGTAGACCCGATACCCAAGGACTCGCATGTCTACTTTTCCATCCAGATCTCACACCATGTCACCATGTCACGCTACAATTTATCATCATGTTATGGCCTCCCAGCAAAATGTCTGTACTCTAATGCACATGCAGGAAATGTCTTTAAATCAGTTTCTCGTATTCATTAAGCATGCCAGGTTCTTGCATCTCTCTGAGCCTTGTGAAGGTTACTCTAGACCTCTGTTGAAATTCCCTTTCCTTACACCAACATCCCTTTTCATCAAAACAAGCTTTACGATGTCTTGTTTCCTAAGTCTCTCCATATTATTTGGGCATTCTTGGTGCTCTCCAAATAATCTATACCAATTTTCCATCTTTCATAACTTTCTCTTATAATATAAATTTTTCTGGAAACTTCCATCAATGTGAGCACATTGATCACGCAGCACGAATAGCATATTTTTAGTATAGGACTCTGGTAGAATGAAGGTATGGTTATGAGAAGCATCATGGTAGACACACATGTGTCTAATTGATCACACTTTCATTAACTCTTCTTTTTATTTCCACTTTCATGCTCATGGCTACCACTCAGGGGATGTTTTCCACATTTCTACCATCATTTCTCTTTTTACCAGAGGAGTGTGCCATCCCTAACAGTGAAATAATTCCCAGAAACTCTTTAATTGCTTTCATTTTCAACTGTAACTCCCAGGGGCACACAACAAAGACCGGGTCTGTGCATCACAAAATGAAAGGGAGGATTTGCCTGTCTGAGCTTTAATTGGATCAATGTAGATAACCAACCCAAATAATTTAATTCCTGCAAAAGAAGTAAGCGAGTTTGTCTGGCATTGTAATTCATATTTGTATTTTGTGTAAGGAAACATGAAATCTGCTAAACCTGTATGGCTGCTTCAGAAAGAGTTCTCTCTAGGGACTGTTCAAATAGATCACACTCTCAAACCTTGCTGAGTTTATACTTAGCATTCTCTGCTATCATCTAGCGATGAGGGGCCTTTCACTCCAGAAACATCATCACCGTGAAGGTACAGAATATTCCTCCCCCCCGCTTCTCTTCTTAAGGCATTCTTCTGGTCAGAGAGAAGAGATTTAAGAGTTTGTACCCATTTTCCAAACTATAGAAAAAAAAGTATCAAGAAAGTGTAGCAGTGTATAATGCAAAGCTATTTTCTCCATTTTCTAGAAGCTATTAGGATGAATAATTCCCTTGTGGTAATAAGCTGTGACATATCTTGCAAAGTGACAAAACTGCACAGGTTAGGAGCTTTTTCTTTTTTCTTTCTTTCTTTCTTTTTTTTTTTTTTTTTTTTTTTGGATTTTTCGAGACAGGGTTTCTCCGTAGCTTTTTTTGGTTCCTTTCCTGGAACTAGCTCTTGTAGACTAGGCTGGCCTCGAACTCACAGAGATTCGCCTGCCTCTGCCTTCCGAGTGCTGGGATTAAAGGTGTGTGCCACCACCGCCCAGCAGGAGTTTATTTATTTATTTTTTATGACAATTCCTGTCCATGCTGGAGCCAGGGCAGTCAGGCTGCAAAGGTATGTGGATTGGGGGCTCTGGTAAATTTTTCACGAAAGCACTTATTTCTCCTACAATTAGTCTACAATAAAACATTAGAGGCACACATCCAGGTACTTTATACTCTTCTCTGAGTTCTTTACATAGTATTATAGAAGAAGCTCAGGAAATGGCTCAGATGGTAAAGAGATTTTCTAGCAAGCATTGGGACCAGAGTTCTCCCAGAATCCATCATTAAAAGATGTAGTGACATGAGTTTATAACTGCAGTGCTGTGTCAATGGAGACATGGGCTCCCTAAGGCTCATGGATGGGCAGCCTAACTCAATGGCTGGGTTCCAAGCCAATGGGAGACCCTGTCTCAAATATACTTTGGAAAATATTTCCACAAATGGTACTTTGGTCAGAGTCAAGGGCATTTACTGTCTGTTTCAAATTTCATGTGAGTTTTTCTTCAGAATTTTGTAGAACTCGTTCTCTGACCCAGCACCAGCAATATACCAAGATATGAGCACTCTGGTTGTGAAACTAGATCAGGTCCGGGGTCTGATACGACTACAGTCTAGACCATAGAAGATTCTCTGAGGCTATAAAACAAGTTGAAGTATAATCATCTTTTTAGACTGCTAAGGTTATAGCTTACTTACTAAAAGTATTAATCATTTGCCCCATCATGAAGTTTTTTCTTAACCCCTTTTTGAACGGTTTTATTTCTACCTTTAACATCATTGTAGTCTGCCAAAGAAAGTCCATTGACTCCACTTGTTTTACTCACTTTGTTTTTATTTTAGTTTCTCCACAGTGCCTAGAAGATATCTGTTCGCCCAGTATTTCCTGGCATTTTGCTGAGAAACACTCTGACCCTTAATGTTTATAGTCTTTATTCTTTTATCAGAGGCTCACAGTAAACATGGCCTGATTGCTCAACGATAAGATTTCACTCAGCAAATCATTCAATGGGGCAGTTAGCCTTTCCCATGAAAAGGGGGAGTGTTTACTATAATAACTGCTAGCAATCGGCCGAATCACATCCATGGAGCATTGAAATGTTATAAGAATTTCTACAAAAAGTAGCTTTTAGTTAGGATTATTACTGTGTTAGGTTTCCTTGTTTAAAGACATTACAGTGTAATAAGTGATATGTAACTCCAGGGGAAACCATTGCTTTGTATTCTGGTGACAGGAATAATCCCAAATATTCTGAATTCTATGTACTTCTTCAGCTTTTGGGGAGACGGCTTCCCAGCCAGCAAGAACATAAGGCTTTTCCTCCAGAGTAATAGCAGTACCATGTCAAACAAGAAAAAGGGCTTCATTGTACCTGTGGTTTGATGTAATGATAGTTAGGCGTGGGTTCACAGAGAGAAATTCCACGTAACTCAGATATGGTCAACATCTGCCATAAGCCGTGACCCTATTCTACCGCTGTGTACATACCCTACAGGGAACATGTGATTGAAGGATGTTGGAGTCCAAGAACCATCGCAGCTGTCACTGGGGTTTATACTATCTGCTGGCTGATGCGCTTATCATAAAACCACAAACCTTATATCGACTCATGTTCAGGTCTTGACTGTTCCCATTTACAAGAGAGAGTCAGAAAATAAACACTTGTACCAGTTTCAGCTTAATGCTTTTTAGAATTGTGTTGGCGAGACAGCAAATCAAATATTCCTCTCCCTTTCTACTTTTCCATTAAAACAAACACACAAAAATCAAATAGAACATCAAATCATAGATCTTTGTGGTCATGCTGCTAATGCTTGGAACTTGGAAATTGGACCCACGGAACAGATATAATTTTCAGCTAGTAGAGATATGTAAATCAAGCATAGCTCATGGGCTAGGACAAAAAAAAAGAAGTAAAATAAAATAGGTAGAAATATATTCTTTTGTGGGTTTGATGATGCAAAAATTTAACCATGTTGATTCCAAGCATTAATTACTAAATTGTTATGATTATTTTGTAATTATCAGACAGATCATCACAGATATACTGGGTAAGAAAATCAAGAGAAGAGATACATGTGTGAATTTCAGTTTGTTTATAGGGCTAATTATCTGTAAAGTTTTCCAACCACATGTGGTGTCTCCATATCTTAAATGTTCCTGATTAAGTCTCAGGCAGTGCTGTGATTCCCATTGCCAAGAAGGGCTGCTGTGTATTTTTATGGAAATCACCCAATTTTTGTTTAACAAGAAGAGTTATATCTAGAACCACATAGTTCCTTTTTCTACCTGTGGTTTGATGTAATGATAGTTAGGTGTGGGATAGTTAGATCTAGAATGATAGCATGATGTTAATGGAACTGTTACCACAAATTTCTTCTGCCCAATTCTGATATGAAATATACTTTTAAAAAGTTTGTTATGAGCTGGGCGGTGGTGGCGCACGCCTTTAATCCCAGCACTTGGGAGGCAGAGGCAGGCGCATCTCTATGAGTTCGAGGCCAGCCTGGTCTACAAGAGCTAGTTCTAGGACAGGAACCAAAAAAAGCTACGGAGAAACCCTGTCTCAAAAATCCAAAAAAAAAAAAAAAGAAAAAAACAATTGTTATGCTTGAGCTGGACCTGACCTGAAAGCTTCATCCCTGAGGACAAGCTTTCATGGTACAGAAGATACCATGGAAATTTCCAAAGACAATTTCCAAAGAGAAAACCAATAGACATATTGAACACAGTCCAGTAATCATAAGGGTACAATAGTGGCACCTATACCTCGGTGGTAAACAACTGCTCTTTAATTGAACTTAAGGTTTGTTCAACAATAAGGAAATCATGCCTGGTACTAGAAACCTGCCTACTACCCAGGACTAGTGAAGTCATGGGTCTTCAAAAAGAACCTCTAGCTGCCACTTAATGAAACCAGTATAGACATTCTAAATATTTATCCTTATATCCACAGATAAGTGCAGTTCCCAATCCTCATCAAGGAAGCTTCTCTTTGCAATAGACAAGACCATTAAAGAAAGCCACACTGTTCAAAATGCAGAGTTGTGGAGCCTAGTCCTAACTGATACATCTATAACACAGCTCTTTCATGTAAGGCTCAGAGATCACTAGGCAAGACAGGAGAGGAAAATTGTAAGAGCCAGAGGAGCTCCATGTTTGTTATGAGCTGGTATAGTCTACAAGTGCCAGAGAAGTTAGAGCAATCATGTCACCTCAACACGGCTGTGTAAATACAAAGTGAACAAGGAAGACTCCAATAGACATGCTAATGGAGAAGGGGGGAAACTCATGACATTTCAAATCTAGACAAAGAACTACAGGTAACTAAAGAAATCTTAGAGCAGAAGAAATATTCTAGCCAAGTGAAGATCACACCAAGAAGTTACTCAAAGCCAAATGGTCAGCCCTGTATATATAACAACAATTAAGAAAAAGAAACCATGGATTTAAAAGAGAGCAAGAGGGCAAAACTTCATGGGAAGGATTGGGTAAAGAAAGGGAAAGAGAGATGAAAGAATTATATTATAATCTTAGAAATTAAAAAGGTAGCAATATAATATTCTTATGGTTTTTATGTATCTATAGATGTCAAGGATTCTAGACTGCCCAGGCGTATCCTCCATAGACGGTTGCTGATATGTTGTTGACCAAAGTGGTCCTCATGTTAGCTTTGCTTGCTCAAGGTTCCTGATTTCTAGGCCTTGCAGAGTGACAAAATTATCCAAATAACAACAATAAAACACCAATTCTCATCTTTCAACCTACATTCTATATCCTATTATATTTCTACCAGATTTGAGTCTCAATGGCTGTGATAGAGGGGACAGTTACCAGGTCAGAAAATCATCAACGTTTATATTTGAAGAATCCTACAGCATTAGTAGGCGAGAAAAGACGAAACCCAGATAATGGAACATGAATCATAAAAGAGGGAATAAAGATAATTGTTTTTCTAGTTTTAACTCTGTCACTGAATTAATTCTTTGTTATAAAAATATAACTGATAGAGAAAATGTGAAGTTCCATAGCTTCACAATGGCTAACTGTGAAGACATCCATTGAGATACCCACACTTTGTGTCTGCCTTATCAATGTACTTTGTTTTCTGATTCTTCACAGTCATTTTTCAATTATATAAGAAGAGGCATAACTGATTCTATACATTTTTTCCAGGATGCTAAATTTTAGGTCTTCTAAAAATATCCCCATAATCCTTTAATATGAACATTTATTCTCTTATTCTGCAGTCATTTAAGGGTCACTTAAATATCCTCCCCTGAATTTTCCCACTTAGCATCTAGGATTAAACTTCTTTTCCTATCATCTGGTTGAGCATTTGTCAACCACAGGAACCTGGATGCACAGCTCATTAGTGACATCTGCCCGGATCTTCTCTCCCTGGGCAGTCGCTCTTCCTTGCCTTCACATGGTTTCTGTACCATATTCACGGCTTCTGGTGCAATATTCCCTTCACAGGAGTGATTTCCTTTCAGCGAGCTCTTTCTGGACTCTACAGTCCTACCGTTGATAGGCTCTTACCGCCTAATGCCTCCCTAGTTCCCAGCAAATCCATGGAAAAACACCCACAGAGGAACCAGATATTTTCTTCAAAAAAATAGTAGAATACAGAAGAGATTGCTCTGGGGTTAACAGCAAATACTGTTCTTGCCGAGGACTCAAACCTGATTCTCAGAACCAGTGCCGGGTGATCCAAAAGCCTCTTTTAGACTCTGCCAGTTCTTCCACACCCATGTGCAGATATGTCCTCATACAAATACAGTTACATAAAAATTTAAAAAAAAACTTTCAAAGACGTTTGTTGAATGAACCAATAAAAACATGTGGTTCTCTAGAAATATTACTGAAAAATCCTGTCTCCTAAAGCCAGAATAACCTATGTGTGATTGTCTAGCGAAAGATTTCTCAAAAACCAGAAAGTCTATGATCTTATATTAAGATTCTATTGTAGTCCTTCTGTACAGTGAATTAGAAGACACAACAGCTAGAGGCTGTGCTGGCTGGGAGACCAAATATTTACAAAACAATTCCAGCAAAACTCTGTCTTGGTTTTTTGATCCATGAAATGGGGCTAATACCAGCCTCATGATCGCTGCCATGTTTGGCAAGTACAGTCTTTGTGGAAATGCTCTGAAAAGCACCAAGAACGATAAAAACAAAGTTATTATCTTATTTCACAAATGCCAGTTGCTGAATTGATTATGTGTTGGTCTGTTTTTTTCCACATTTTACATGTGTAAATCTGTGGACAAATAAAAACAAATAAGGGAACAGTGTACTTAAACAGTATCCAGACCAAATATTTTTAGTATTCTTTATTATGCTTCTAAATATTTAATAGATTATTAGTAGATGCAAACATAGAAGACACTATTTCACATTTGCATGTTAATGAAAAAACATGAATTATACATTATTTGCAATGTGGCGTAGTGGAAACAGTATTCATTTTTCATGGCCATAAAAACTTAGATTGTCTCCTGAAACACACATCAAATCCTCGTCTGTAAGGGTGCCAGAAAGATGTGGAAGCTTTTCCAAGCCATCCCCAGTGAAATTAGACAGATTTGTGTGTGCTGTTTGGTAACACGCTGATGTGAAAGTTCATTTTAAACAGAATAGCTTTAATAATGCCATTACTAATATATATTTGGTCATCGCTAAAAAAATGATGGTTTAATGTGAATGTTTTACTTTAATAAACAGCAGAGGAAACAAGCTTGCCCTGAGTCAGCAGGAAGTGGTTATACACCAGAGAACAGGCTGATTGTGTTAGATTCATCCAGAACACTGAACAGCCCAGAGACAGTCCAAGAAAAAAAAAAAACAACTGGTTTTATTCAAATGATTAGGCTCAGTGCAGCTCAATAGTGAGATTCACACATTCTCCTATTATTTCTTGACCTTGTGCCAGAAACCTCCCACTTACAGTAATAATTAGAAATAGTGTTTCCAATGCATGCTTCCATCTCCCTAACAAACAGGAAAAAAAAAACAGTGTCACTTAAAAACTAAGCAATTAATGAACATTTTCTTTACCCCATTTGATTAATCCAGCTTACTTCCCCTAACTCTTTACCATAATGCCCAAGTAGACTCACCCCCTTCCCCCGTTTCCAGGTCACAGTGTCACCTCTGGTACCACAGATCCTATACTTTGGAAGAGAAACTGCTTTCTATCTTCCATTAAATTCTGAGAAACTCCTTAAAGTTGCCTGGTCCGCCATTGATTGCTGTCATTCTGAGTATTGTACATTTCGGGTACAGTGATGTGGGGAACTGTACAGAACTTTAATACAAAATCATAAGTGTTTAGTTTATCACTGCACACAAACATCATTGCGACCTCTCTTTTAATGAGGCACAAGGCTGTGAGAAGTTTTGAAGGGGCTCATGAAATCTTCCCAAATGTCTCAGGTATGCGTCTGTGTCCATCACCTGTCTGAACGCCTCAACAGACTCCTGACTCCATTTTCTCTGCATAACCAGGAGGGAAAGCATGAGGGGGATTCATGTTATATTTATGTGCATATCTCCATGGTTATCTGCACTCCCAGAAGCCTAATGTGTGCATCCATGAAGTTTATCCTTCGTTGTTGGGACCTAATGGGAAATCAAGTAGAAATCGCAAGTGTGAAAAACAAATATTAGAAAAAGAATATTATAAGTGTGATGAGAATTTGCTCTTATAGGAAGAGGTCAGAGATAGAATTCCCAAGCCTATCCACTGGCAGACTTAACTATGCCAACGTGAGAATTCGGTTGGAAAACTTGAGTGCTGTCGGGAGAACAAAACCCTTACTTCAAGCATCTCTCGGATTTCCTGTTGAGAAGAAATAAACAGGGTTACACATGAACGACTCCTCTGAGCTCCTGGCCAGAGACTAAGCTATTAGTAACAGACCCCCATAAACCTGCTTGAAGCCATGACATGGGTTATGAAACACTCTGTACCTAGGGCTTCATGAAACTTTTTGCATGACCTAGAAATTTTTCCTAAACCCTGTTGCTCTTTCCACTTTTTTTAAATGTAAGCAGACATAGACCACAAGTTTTTTATTTTAATATTTGTGTGGAAACTTCATTATTTTATTTTTAATTTTCTTGAGATCATAGTATAACTACATAACTATACCTTCCATTTAATCCCTTCATCTCCTCTTACTTAGCTTCTTGCTTTTTTCAAATTTATGGATATATATCCTAAATACACTAATACAACCATTTTTTTATTTGGATGTCTTTTCTATACAGTATCTTTTAATAGCCATGTTCCTTTTGAAAATTTTTATAAGGACTTCTCTTCTTGTCTCTAGCTGATTTTACAGTTCTGCTGGGACTCCTGATAAAAAACATGCCTCTCCAGCTAATTTGCTTGATTTTTGTAATCTTTGTTTCTTAGTTCATGTATATTGATTGATTGCTTCTGCCTATGCCAGTGTTTCTCAACCTTCCTAATGCTGTCTCTTTTTAATACTGTTCCTCATATTGTGGTGACCACCAACTATAAAATTATTTTTATTTCTACTTCATAACTATAATTTTGCTACTTTTATAAGTAATAATGTAAATATCTGTGTTTTCCGTTGGTCTTAGTTGACCCCTGTGAAAGTCATTCGACCCCAAAGGGGTCATGACGCATAGGTTGAGAACCCCTGATCTATGCTGAATGATAGTTCCCAACTTTCAGGATTGTTACCATTCACTATTTAATATTTTTCACCTTTAAAAAAAAGGTGTCCAGCCCATAGCAGAGACCCAGGGATCCTTATCAGCTGACTAATATCCCAGTTAGCAGACCCTGATGGAAAGAGATGGTAAAGAGGACACTGGTGGAGTTTAAAGGCTCAGATAACTGTCTTTTTGGTAAGTCATTCCCCATGAGTCCTGCGATTCCCGACTTCTCCCAATCAAACCTGCCCACATGTCTCCATGCAAACTTTTTTCCAAAGATAATACATAACAACAATAATAATTAACACAGTGCTAATAAGTAGCAAATATGCATTTTAAATACAGACAGTTACTTTGGAGTGAACTGAGGTTTAGACAATTTGATAATTTTTCTAAGGTATCAGTCATAAAGGAGAGCTCATCCTCAAGTTAGGTAATAATCATGGTCTCTTTGACTCTACACTGGGCTCTGCATGACAACACCTTAAATAGAGCAGTTAATGCTTCATTCACTTTCTTTTTGCTTTAGTGTTTCTTCAACGAAATGCAGATGTTCTGATTGAATTTTCAGTGAAGAGTATTAGTTAAATTATTCTCACCCTTCCTCCATGAAGGAACAGACCAATCAAGACTCATCTGAGTACAGGATGACTCCCTACATTTTGACAACAGCAATGGAATCACACATTTATGAATCCCACTTGAAGTTTGTGTATTTGAAACGTCACATCTCTTCGATATATAGATTATTTTCATCAATATTTTTTTAAGAAAGGAAGCGGTTGGGAACTTAGGGTATAGTATCACTCCCTACCACCCAGGAAGCAAGTGGAGGATATAAGAATTATACTCATTAGACAATGTACTTGAAACAAATGTACTTGGAACAAGGGAGAACGCAAGCATACCCTGGATTCTAAACTCACTCTAGAATGGTGTTTCATTTCCTGGTGGAACATTCAGTCTATCTAAGATAGCCTCTCAGATAAATCATTCTCCATTTTTGATGATGCAAGTTCGGACTTTGGTCTTGCAATTAATTTTAATATTACAATGATTCTAAAATGCATAGTTTTTAATTAATAAGCAACACATTTTTACTTGCTAAGAAGAGCCACTAATCAAACAATACTTTAATGACCTTAATATATCTATCTTCATCACTTTTCTAGTGTTACTTCTTTCTCCATAAGAAAACCATGAACTAAAACAATTTTGTCTTAGGGAATCATGCGAAGAATTCACTGGAATTTTCTAGTTCTCTTTTAGGCTTCCTCTTGCTGTTAAGACCTTGTCACTTAGTTTTATATGACCACATAGTTTTCTTAAGATGCAGTAGGTTAAAGGAAGGATAACCTTTACAAAGGAGTAAAAATAGCTATAGAAAAACTTCTCCAAAGTAAAAGAAAGTTTTAACAAGACTTTAAAATAATAGTTTAAAATGGGAAATTTTAAAGAAAATAAACAAGTGGGGATAAGATAGAAACTTGTGGTTCATACATTTTAGTAATTAGCCAGTCATATCCATAGTATACGGCACAAATCAATTTATATCTCCAAGAAATGACCTTTGGAGGGAAAGGAGAAAAAGTACCCCTATTTATGGATTTTGAGTTTGACAGCACAACCTTCTTTCCCACTGTTTCCTTCTCCTGCTGGGTCAAGGACTTTTAAGCACCCTTTTGTAAATTGTCATCTCATATCTCTTATCTTCCAGCCCAGTGCACAATACTATCTGTTACACATGGATACCAGCAATAATACACAGGGGCTCTGGCATAAGAGACTGCGAGTTTGGTGCTCATCTGTCTTCTGAGCCTCATTCTACAAAGACGTTCCTGCTTACACGGAAGCCACCATTGCCAGGAATTTAAACAGAGGCACATGGCTTCTTGTATTTCTTCTTCTGAACGTTAGTCTGGTGGTGCATCCTCAGCCCTCCAGGGCCACACGGATGCAGTGAATGTTTGACCTCCATACAGCAGCATGAATTTAAAGAGATTAGTTTCATTTTGTTTTTGCTCTGAGAGTGGGTAATTTCATGGGACTGTTGTATTGCAAGAGACTTCACAGAGTACTGTTTGAGGGCTTAAATAAAATAAATTCTGCATCCTATGTGAATACTAGAAGAGACATTAGCTGCTACTAATGGGAAAGAAGTCAGCTCTCTTTGAAAGAAACACAGGAACTTTAAACGCAGCCACTATCAACATGAGCTCGGAGAATCTACCAGCATGCTTTAAAAAAATGCAGACATATGTATCCCATCTATTGGAGAATCTGATTCAGTTAGGCTGCAGCAGAGATGAGGCATCTGGAAATTTTCTGAGTTCCTCTGATAACTGTAGTTAGCAAGCAGAAGTTGGGTTCACTGATGTCTGCAAAAAATCTCAGAGCTCAGTTGTTCTGATACTAGCAGGTTCTGGAAGACTTGGAAAACGTCTGATCATCTCATAATTCTTCACCCTCTTTATGCTTCCTCTGACATGAAGGTTTTTCAGAATAATTAATTAAACCTTGAATGTGACATGGCCTTGATAAGTATTCGGTGGTACAAAATAGAAGTGAAAAAAGAAACCTCAGACAGCAGAGGCTTTTGGGGTCTATTGTTGGTTCTAACATGGTTTTTCGACTGAGGCGGCTTGTCTGATATCAAATGTTATGTTTATGTCATCTTTACTCTGAAGGTAGCTGGCAGAAGAGGGAGATAAATATCCCTAGTTTATGGAACGTTAAGAATTAAGGCAGTGTTGTTTTTTTTTAATTAATCTACTTTCTTTTTTTTCCCATCTCACACAATCTCTCCTGGGAGGGATGAATTATTGTATGGTAACCATGTTCCTGTCACTGTTCCTGTGTGGGAAGTCACTGTAACCATGTTCCTGTCACTGTGTTCTCTACTGTATTAGAACTGGACTGTAACCACTATGCCCCAATTTATTCTACTTCAACTAAATCATTCTATCTTCACAAGGTCTGTGATTCTACAAACAGACAAATAAACAAACCAGCAAAAACAAAATACTTGGATAATCTTCTCAATTGTCTGTTTCTACCCAACAATTGTGTATGTGTATATATGGGTGTGTGGTATCTACATGGGTATATGTGCGTACATGGTGTGTGTGAGTGTTTATAGGTGTGTGGCATGTGTGTGCCTGTGCTTGTGTGAACACATATGTACTTGTGTGTATGTGTGTGTACATGTGTGTGGTGCATTGTATGTGTGTATATGCATGTACATGGTATCTGTGTATGCCTGTGCTTGTGCGTACATGTGTGTACCTCTATGTATGCAGTGTGGTGTATTGTATGTGAGAGTGTATATATGTGGGTGTAAATGTGTGTGTGGTGTGTGTGTGTATCTGAGTGTATGGTGTATTGTATGTGGGTATGTATATGTGTGTGTACATGGTGTGTGTGTGCACGTGTGTATATGTGGGGGGGTAATTGTGTATGTGAGTATATGTATATGTTTATACCTGTGTGGCTGAGTATATGCGCACGCACGTGTGTGTGTGTGTGTTAGTGTGTGTACATGAGTATGTGTATGTTTCAGAGATCAGTATCCTAAGGGAAGTTCATAGTTGCCACAGTCTGGCATAACTCCCACTTCCCCTTCTCGTTTCCACTGGAACTCCCGCAGGCCATAGCTGAAGAGGTCACAGAAAGATTCTGCCAATTCTAGAAGTGCAGCATCATCTTGGCCTTATGAACTCTGTTCCCAATGATGAAATCTGACTTGGTTTAAGGGCTGAAGGTCAAAGGCATGAGCTGGGTGACTATGCTTTTCCCTAAAATAGCCTACAGAAGACAATTTGCTTTGCTGTCCTGTCTAGTGTGACTCACTAGAAACCAAATTGCCAGCTCTAGACAGACTTTGTGGTCAGATTTCTAACAGTGGATTTGGGGAGGAAAACATATTTCTTCATATGTGACAGCATTCAAGGGCAGCCATCGGAAAATGCTTCGCTCTGTCCGAGGTTTCTATTTGTGTGTTTCCTGGTCTATTGTATGAATGTTCAACTCTTCTTTTTTGCATGCTCGTTTTCTTCAGGATATAAATTCAGAATAAAACCAAATAGATAAAATGCAGGTTTCTCCATCCTGAAAACAAAAATTAAAAATTCTCAGTTCAAGCCAGCATTAAATCCTGGCTGCAGCTGCTGATCTTGGTTTCACAGTCGCCACAATGAGTGTCTGTTACCTGCATTTTACCTATTTGGTTTTATTCTGTACCCCTGTAACTTCTTTCTGATTCTGTTTTTGTTTTTTATTTTTGCCTTTGTCTTAGTTTGGCGATGGCCTCCCTAATGATACTAAAATGCCAACTCCTCCTGTGATGGCTATTCTTGGTTGTCACCTTGACAACATCTGGAATTAACTAAAAGCCAATGGCTGGGCACACGTGTGTAAGAGATACTTTCTTAATTAAATCATTGGAAATGGGAAGGCAGACTTCAAATCCAGATCTTTTAGGTGGGAAGATAAATCTTTAATCACTATCTTTTGAGGTGGGAACATATACCTTTAATCTTGGCCACACGTTCTGCTGGCAGCCTGTATGAAGCACATGGAAGAGGAACTTGCTTTTTCTTTGCAAGTTTGTTCTTACTCCTGCTAGAAAGTCCATTCCTTCACTGGCATGAGAGCCTGCTTCTTTGGGATTCTGGAATATACTGAAGACCAGTGGAGACATCCTGCCTTGTGGACTGAACAACTCCTGGATTCTTGGACTTTCCGTTGGTAGAGAGCCATTGCTGTACTAGCTTGTCTAGCTATTACAGGCTTGATTTCAATATCACAGCCTGTAATTCAATCTAATAAATAGCCATATATATATGATAGACAGACAGATAGATAGATAGATCGATAGATCGATAGATCGATAGATCGATAGATAGATAGATAGATAGATAGATAGATAGATAGATAGATAGATAAAGAGAGAGATAGACATTCATTTTATAAGTTCTATTCCTCAAGAAAAAGAATTCTCAAACTTTGGGTGTGACCCCAGCAGCAGCCGTATATTAGATATCCTGTATGTCAGATATTTACATTATGATTCATAACAGTAGCAAAATTACAGGTAGCAGCAATGAAATAACTTTATGGTTGGATGCCACCACAACATGAGGAACTGAATTAAAGGGTAACTGCATTAGGAAGGCTGTGGACCCCACTGCCCTGGAGAACCTTGATTCATTCACTTCCCTTGCTTGACTTCACTGACCACTATTGCTTCTCGTTGTCCCATCTGCTGCTCCTCTGGTCTCAGATTTCCTTCCCTTTTGGTTGCAGACACCGGGCACTCCCAGTTTTTCTTTTCCCTTTCTGGCCTGTAATTTGTCTTTCTTTACGTTACTCGGTTCTTATATGCAGGTTTTCAGAACCACCCCGCTCTTCCTGATTGCTCTATAAACACTACTGGCTAGGTTTCCCCACCTGAGTGGGAGCAGCCCTAATTGCCTCTAGTTCCTCGAAAGCAGCTCGAGTGAGACAAATGTTCACACGTTGCCTCCTTCAGGTGTAAAATTTCAGAGAAGCATGAGTAGAAGCAGATGCAGAAATCCACAGCCAAGCACCAGGCTGAGCTCCGGGAGTCCAGTTGAAGAGAGGGAGGAGGGAGTATATGAACAAGGAGGGTCAAAATCATTAAGGGGAAACCCACAGAGACAGCTTCCCCAAGCTAATGGGAGCTCACAGACTCTAGACTGAAATGACAACTGGGGAGCCTGCATGGTACTGAACTAGGCCCTCTGTATGTGCGTGACAGTTGTGTGGCTTGGCCTGTCTGTGGGGTCCCTGACAGTGGGAGCAGGATCTATCCTGATGCATGAGCTGTTTTTTTGGAGCCCGTTCTCTATTGTGGAATGCCTTGCTCAGCCTTGATACAGGATGGTCGGGCTCCGTTCTGCCTCAACTTGATATGCCAGGCTTTGTTGAATGCCCATGGGAGGTCTAACCCTTCCTGAGGAGTGGACAGGGGTAGAAGGATTGGGGGAGGGAAGTGGAAACTGTGGTTGTTTTGTAAAATGAGCAAAAAAATTTAAAACAAAAAACCCACAAGATCAAATATCAAGTAAGGCTGTTGGCAGCTTTGTAACTAACTAGCTTTGCAACTTTGATTCCTCTGTTTCAGAAAGGCTGTATAAGTTTCTACATCGGTGAAGAGCCCTATATGTCTCCAAACTCTAAGTATGGAACACTGAGTTCACCATCTTCTTTTCCCCTATTTCTTAACCCAGATTTTCTCTGGTAGGATAGCATGTTCCTGTGAAGGACACCAACATCACCCTAAGAAATCAAAACCAAAATAAGAATGGCCATTCTTTTATCATGCATCCTGCACACCTGGACATTCTCAACATTCTTGCTTTTGTTTAGTTTATATTTTCCTGAACATTTTAATGCAGTTATCACATCATCACTATTACCATCTGTGTTCTACTTCATAGCAATAATTCTCTGTCTTAAATGTACGTGCAGAACTTTCCAGGATTTATCAAAACCTTCAGAATAAAGCCAGACGTCTCCAATAAAACACTCATTTCCTTTTGAGAGCTGAACCTGGTTTTCACTTCAGAACCAGACCAGCATTCAGCTTCTGCTGCTTGAGGTCCAAATGCATTCTCAATGTGCTCTGCTGGGCTACATCTTTCTTTCTCTGCAAGTGTTCTTTCACTGGCAGAAATATCCCAGTCCTCTAGAGATGATGGCTCAGTGGTTAAGGGGTCTATCTGTTCTTCTGGAGAATCTAGACCAATTTTCCAGGCACCCACATGGGGCTCACAACCATCCATCTACACCTCCAGCTCTAGGGAATCTGATGCCCTCTTCTGCCTCTGTGGGCACCAACCATACAGGTTGGGCACAGACACACACACAGGTGAACAAAGCATATGCATCGATCAATCGATTAATCAATTCCCTCCCTTAACTCCTAACCATACTCACCCTGCAAACTTGAATTTTGTTTTCCAAACACAACTTTACCCAGCCATTGAGTGATACTCGCATCTTTATGTTCATCATCTTTACTCAATAACATGACACTTAGACAATTCTGCTATTTTTGTGGGAATTTGTTTTCCTCTTACATCATTAGACCAGAGACACAATATGCTGTGTGCCTTTTTTTCCCTCTAATACCCAAAGTCATTACCAGCATAAGGAAGATATTTCATGAATGGTCTGGGTAGCAGATGTATGCAACGCTGCTTTGATAGAATGAAAGGCAGAATCTCAAATCAAGTTACTTAATTGCTACATTATCATTATTATTGTGCTGGGAGATTAAGAAAGGATGGTAAAATAGTTCACTGGATGAAAATATGTGTCATGCAAACATGCTGACCTGAGTTCAAACTGTGGTATCCATGGAGTGAACCAACTCCGAAAAGCTGTCCTCTGACCTCGATAGTAATAATAATAATAATAATAATCTATAATACGTTTATTATATCTCTGTATAAAATAGCTGTATATTATTATGTCTATGATATGTTTATATATTATTAAATGTCAATAATGATATATCTATGTATTATTATATATCTATAATAGTAAAATGTCATATATAATATAATATCATCATAATAATTATCATTATTATTATAAGACTAAAAGTTAATTCTGTTTAAGATTAATTTATTTTAACTAAGAGTCAGTTTCTTTGACTGTCAAAAGTGGCTCATAGTCACTCTCCTACCATAGACAGGAAGAAGGAAAAGGAGCAGAAGGAAGGAGAAGGAGGAGGAGATTGTGGTAGTGGTGGAAGAAGGCAGCTAAGAAGCATTTCTGTTTTTAGGTAAATTAATTTGGCCAAAGCAGTAACATGTGGCTAAAGATATGTAAACTTTATGGGCTCCATGTCTGTTGCCTGGGTATGACTTATACATTTTCAAAACAAGAAAAAAAAGTTCTTAGATTTCAGAAGAGGCTTTGATGTCACCCAGAAAGCACAGAAGAAAGTAAATGGTGGCCCAGTTGCCAATGAGACACTGGCTTTGAATGGACTCAGCGTGATGAGCTACAGCAATGAAGTATGTTCAAGTTAGCAAGGGACACATGTGCTGAGACCACCATCTCCCTATTCATTCTGTCTCTGCTGCTGGGCTCCAAGATGGGCAAGGGAAGCCTCTTAGAGTAGCGTATATTAATCTGATTGGAAAGGCTAATGGTGCCAGATTTTCTAGGTTAGGGAAGAATTAAGAAAACATGATTCTTTTTTTTTCTTCCTGTATAGTGTGTGTGTGTGTGTGTGTGTGTGTGTGTGTGTCTGGATGTTTGTGTTTAAAGTATAAATATGAGCAAATGTTCTTGCGTATGTGAATGTCTGTGTGCTGGAGCTCAAGCTTGTGCGTGTGCATGTACATATGGAGACTATAGGTCACCTTCAAATATATTCCTCTGTAGCTCTCTGTCTTATTTTTGGAGACAAGAACTTGAGCTAGTTGATTGGCTAGCCTGGTTAGCCAAAGATCTCTGGACATCTGCCTGTTTAGATATATCTGAGATTATTTTGTAATAAATTACCATTTAGTTGGTAGACTATACAACAAAGTTTTGCATTGATAAGCCTGGGCATATATGATCCGGTCATTAGAGGGCCTGATTAAAATAAAAATTAAACTAAAAACTGGGGGACATAAAGTGAATTATTTTATCTTTTCTTATTCTTAGAATGTTGCACGGTCCTGTCCATGGCTGAATTATATCTCCTGCCTTTCTGGTTCTTTGCCTTTTCAGTGACAAATAGTTGAATTTCGCATCCTCTATAATCTCATATGAGAATTCCTATAAGAACCTGGTGCAGATGGATCTCCTATTGACTATGTTTTTCTAAAGAACCCTGACAGTCTGAGAAGTCTTGAGGATTTTCTATATGTACATACTGCTTAGAAAAACTGGCCAAATATGAGACACCTGGTAGAATTGATTAGGCCGTATCCATTAAAAAAGGAGATTGTTAGCAACAACAGTGGATATATTCAATTTTGGTGAAGAGGATGCTAAGTATTTAGCAGCTTATACATATTGATTTATGAAAGTGTTTAAACTATTATATATTAATTATCAAAGTCTTTATTATTCTGTAGACTTGAGATAGTGCTTGGATAAATATGTCTCTGTGACCAGTGTTTCCTTTCCAGCATTTTCTACTTTTGTTCCCAGATTCCTCCTCTTCCTAAATACTTCCAATTATTTGGTCTTTATTTTGTTGGCCAGGTAATGAGCTAAGCTTATTCCTATTTACAGTAACCTACTGTGATAAGGGCTATTTGATGCCTGCGATGCAGATGAAGAAAACGCAGTATAGACAGATGCAGCAACTACACAGAGATGGCTGCAAGTTTTGGACCTGGGATTTCATTACAGATCCAGACCAAGAGCCCGTACCCTGCAGTCAAATAATCCCAATCCCTTTCTTTCTTTCTTTCTTTCTTTCTTTCTTTCTTTCTTTCTTTCTTTCTTTCTTTCCTTCCTTCCTTCCTTCCTTCCTTCCTTCTTTCTTTCTTTCTTTCTTTCTTTCTTTCTTTCTTTCTTTCTTTCTTTCTTTCTTCTTTTTCTTATTTTTTAAAGATTGAGGTTCTTTGTTATTTATTTATTCAGTTTTGTTTTCTTGAGACAGGATTTCTCTGTGTAACCCTTTCTTTCCTGGAACTAGCTCTTGTAGACTAGACTGGCCTTGAACTCACAGATATGCTTGCCTCTGCTCCACTCAAGTGCTGGGATTAAAGATGAGCACCAACATCGCCTGAGATGATCCCTATCCTAAAATCACAAGGGTGTATTATCACTGTAAATCCTTGCTCTGATCCATGCTTGTGAAAATCAGGCCGGAGAAGTTTTGTTGGGCTCTGACGTCACCTTCTCCTTCTGTGGAAAGGATGGAATGGAATTCCTGTATTCACTGTAGTCTTTTCTGACTCATAGTGTGGTGTCAATCTGAGTTTTACAAGCTCAGTGTGAAACAGATCAGTGTGTATTTTTGACAGCTAGAAATCCATTTGCAAAAGATAGAACAAAAATAAACAGCAACATAACGCACACAGAAAATGGCATCTCCAAGGAAATGACGGGGGGAGGGGTGCAGAGCTATACCACCTGAGGACAATGGAAATGACTCTGGGTCGCTCTATTAGAAATCAATAAGGCAATCCACTGGCTCCTCTAAAGCTAGCTCATATGGAAACAGTTGAAAATGTACTATTTTTTTTGTTCATCCATCTTAGACTTTTGTTCTTTATTCCTCTGGGCAATGAGATGCCTTCCAGAGCTAAGCAAGCATGTATCTCAGGTGTCTGTAAGGCAAAGGGAAAGTGCTTTGTAGCTCACTTCTCTGAAGGTGAAGAGCCTTCAACTCAAGAAGATCACCAAATACATCCAGTAGATCTATGAATCTATTCAGGAGAAGTGGGATTCCAAAAAGTATGGCTTCTTGTCACACAATATACTCCTTGTAGTGTGTTCATGGTTATAGATGTTAACCAAGTAACCAATGAAAAACAATCATGTATATATAAGGAAGAAATAAGTCTCTCTTTAAAAGAGTTCCTTTCCAACAGAATTCACTAATTGAGGAACTACAGAAAAATTAGGTGTCTGGGCTCTAAGTGCTGACTTTTAGTTCAGGTGAAACTAACTATTCCATCTCTGCGCTCTCTCTCTCTCTCTCTCTCTCTCTCTCTCTCTCTCTCTCTTTCTCTCTCTCTCTCCTGAGTTGCTCTTTCATTATTTATAATAAGTAGGTGAAGAAAGATGCCCTGTTAGGTACTTTAGTTCTTCAGCTTTTTGTTGATTCCAGAATTTGAATTTGTACTCTTCTTCCCAGGTATTTCATCTCTTGTTCAGGCAATTTTGTGAGCTCAAAAGTTCATGTTCAATGAAAGACATGGAAAGAAGGAAATAAGAAAGTCACCTGCAGGTGGTTGTGTCAGGTAAACTGCAGGGCACTCCATTAAAATTCTCTTTTGTGTTGAAGCCAGACCAACTTTGCAAGGAAGACGGTGTCATCAGGTATTTCATCTGATTTATTTTTTTTAGTGAAGGAAATGCAAATAACACTCAGAAAGTATATTCATTGTTTCAGAAGTCCATGAACTGCTGCAGCTGAAAAGGTTGTTTGGGCTCTGAATCAGCATTATTTCTTGTCACTTTGCTCTTTTGAAAATAAAAAAAAAAAAAAACAACTCATTCCTGGCTCACAAAGTAACACTAGCTTTTATAATTCCCTACATTCAAAGTAGACTGGTAGTTCTCACAAATTAAATTAGAGATCCCACATTTAATTTACTGATGACGAACTGTAGGATTTAGCAGTTGGCTCTGATAACCTTAAAATGTGTTCATTTTACTGGCAATTTACATACAGCCTTATTTCCCACCGTGCTCTCATCAATTGCCACAGCAGAATCGCCCTACGGTTTCTCAATTTGCCAACCAATCAACACAATGTATCCCTCCCTTTCTTTCTTGTACATTTTCTCCTAAATTTGAGACTTCAATATCGAAGAAATTGTACCAATAAATCTCACACGACTTTTCTATTTCTGTGAACCTGGAAAGGGATAAGCACAGAAAGTTGTTCCTTGGAACTAGGGAACTAGTTCAAGATGATGGTATTCAGGCAATTTCTTTCCAAATCGTGATACTGGATATTATAAAAATAATTCCCCCATCCACCCAAAGTTCCCGGCATCTATATGTCAACAACTCTATGGAATATAACAAAGACAAGGACTGGCATCCTGGGAAGCAGGTTCTAAGGAGACTCTAATGACGCACGCTGAAGGAGAGCTGTGCTCCAGGCCCGGAATGAGTTAATGGGGGCTCGAGCACAGTTCTGGATCCTGTCCGCCCTTTTCACCCTGTGACTGGGCCCCAGAGTTTGGAGAGACTCAGACTTTGGTGGTCAGGCAGTATTCGGGTTTCTGATTTGAGGAGTTGCTTCAGTGCATAGGCTGTGTGCCACAAGCTCATAGACCTGAGTCTGAATGTTTGGACCTACATAAAAACAACTGGATGCAGTATCTTGTGTCTATAATCCTAGTCATCTTGTCATGAGTAGGGAGACAGAGACAGGGGACTACCTAGAAGTTCTGAGGCCAGATAGCCAGGCTTAAGTATTGGTGGTGAACAAGATATTATGTAGAGGCCAAGGAGGAAGGCAAGGGATGACACTTCATATTGTCCTCTTAACACACATGGGTCACAGTGCATATGAGTGCACACACACATGTGCACGTGCACACACATGCACACATGCACGCATACACACATACACACACACACCAGACACACATATACTTGTATTTTCCTATTTATTTATCATTTTTATTTTGGATATTGTAATTGCATTTATCCCTTCCCTTTCTACCCTCCAAATTTTCCCCTACCTCCTCATTCATAGCCTTCCTTTTCACTAGTTTTACATGAATATATGTATATATGTCTTAGTTATTTTTCTATTATTGCAAAGAGAAACCATGACCAGGGAAATTTATGAATAAAAAAAGCAATTAATAGGGGACTTATAATTTTAGAGAGTTAGTCCATTTCCATTATGGCAGGAAGCATGACAGCAAGCAAGAAGGCATGACACTAAAGCATGGCTGTAGCTAAGAACATACATCTACAAAACCAAGCCACAGAGAGAGAGAGTATGAGCCTGCTGTGGGCTTTGAGCACCTTCTCCCACAAGGTCCCACCTCCTAATTCTTCTTAAATAGTCTACCAAGTGAGGACTACATAGTCAGATAGATGATCCTATGGGGTCTGTTCTCACAAACTACCACTAGGTATATACAGATACATAGCTATAATGTATAATGTTTAGCCTGTATAATGTTACTTGTGTGTGTATTTTCATAACTGACCAATATTTATATTCCCTAAACTCTTGCCAGCTTGATGCCCAATGAGCTGAACAAGGATGACAGCGATAGACACACTAAAGTGGACAGGGAAAAGCCCATGAGACCACAACCTTCTGCAAAGAATTACGGTCAACTGACAAAAGCTGGGGACTACAGAAAAGGTCTTCTCCAGGGAAGAGCACACCAACTGGTTACTCAGTCCCAAGCACTTGCTTGAAAAAGATTAAAATCAGATTTCTAGGTTTTTAAGCCCACACTAACTCCATAGACAACATAAATGCATGCTTTACCTAAGCTGTGGGAAGAGGGCAACCTTCTTTCAAACTTTATGGCATTTTCAGGGCAATCTTGGCTGAAGGCAGTGAAGAGTGGGTGGTGAGAAGACTTCAACTGTTGGGAAGTGCCTACTGCGGGTGCCCTGTGCTCCCTGATGGGAATACAGTGGAACATGTGACTGAATCAAGAAGGGTGGGTGATCTAGGGACAAGACTTTTGGAAGAAATGAAAGTGCCCTTGATGTCTTAAAGTGAACAATGATGAATACTATCACATAAATGGGAAGGAGTCTGACCATTTGAGTAGAAATATCCTCTTCCTAACATGCCCTTGGAATGTGGCAACAGAAAATCCTGCAGAGCAACTCCTCCTAAGGGCTGCTCTGGGGACACATGTTTGGGGAAAAAGAATGGAAAGAGACAGACAATGACAGTGGCAGCAGCCACTAGGAGACACCTACAGGAATAAAAAAATCCTCATGAAAAGCCATTAGTTTGAAACCAACATATTTCTATTACATTGCATTTTTTCTATCTACATATTGTCATGTTTGAATATTGATGCAGTGAATTTGTATAGTAAAAATTACAGTGTGCTACAAATTTTATTTGTTGCAAAGTAAGACATATCATAATGGAAACTTTAAATTTTACCTGTATAGAGCATTGCCATTAATTATTTTTCATGTGTATGCTTGTTCTCAGATCCGGTTTCTTTGGTAAGTTTGAACTTTCTTTGTATTGTGGTCTTATATACAACCTTTCTAAGGTTTCCTTACTATGGTATTTTATAAAGAGAAGCACAGTTTTCAAATTTGTCAACACAATATGTTATTTGAGCCAAGCTTGCCAAATTATTTGCTTGTTTGTGTGTTCATGCATGTGGCAGGAGAGGGTGTCAGATGCCCTGCATCTGGAGTTACAGGGGCTTGTGAGACATGGGTGCTGAGAAGCAGACACGGTCCTCTGATAGAAAGGAAAGTGCTCTTAACAGCTGGATCACTTCCTATGCTTTCATTTTGATAGCTGGTGTCTTCTGGACTGTGTGTTCTGAAGGAATGTTAGAAATAATGATTTCTTAATTTTCCAAATAAATGCTAGGTCAGTCTCTAAACTTCTTACTGCTTTTCCTGGCCTTTTGTGCTCAAGGTTCCATTACAACTGAACAGAAAAGAAGAAGGAGTGGATTAAAATTTTGACTTATCTGGTCTCTGTAGTGATGAGCTGCGGGCAGGCCTGCTTTCCTGCCGCCCTGCTCCTGCAAGGCTAGCTTAACACCTGAAATAACAACACACAAATTGTATTCATTTAAGCACTGCCTGACCCATTATATCTAGCCTCTTCTTGGCTAACTCTCACATCTTGATTAACCCATTTCTAATAATCTTATTACCACCACGAAGTGGTAGTTTACCGGGAAAGATTCAGCATGTCTGACCTGGTGGCTGGATCCATGGCAGCTGTCTTGGAGAGGAGAGGCATGGCATATGTCTCACTTCCCTTCTTCCCTGCCTACCTATGCTCTGACCTATCAGGCCAAGCAGTTTTCTTTATTAATTAACCAATGAAAGCAACAGATAGATAGAAGACCCACCTACATCGGGTCTCTACATTTATCAAAGCAGAGACTTTCCTCCCACTTTGCTGGTACCCTTACTCTCAGTTTCAGAGCATTGCAAGGTGCAGAGTAAGCAGTCAAAACTACATTTGGAGGTCAATAGGATGCTTGGCTAGTTGGCACTGCACCCAGGAGTTGATCTGCATTAGAGCATGAACTTAGTGTTTTGGCACAGTTTTGACCTAAGCACTGGGGCATAAAGGCAGAAGGATCTGAAATTCAAGGTCACCTATAGCTACTATTGTGAGTTTTATGTTAGCCTGGACTTTTCTGGACCCAAATACCTCTGTGGGGTTTTCACTAAGCACAGCTGAACTCAGTGTAAAGAAACCAATCCCCAGAAGGCAAACAAGAGATCAAAATCATTGCAAACTGTTGTTTTTCCTAGAGTGTGGATTAACTCCTAGATTTTATCTCTTTCCTCTCTGTTCCAGTGTGTCCATGCTAACTGTGATGTCTTATTTCTTCCAATAGTGTGACAATGTAAAGAGCCAGATCCTAAGATTCCATGCATAAAGTGAGCTCTGCAGAACAAAATGATGTCTTAGTGTGGGATCAGATAAATGACTTCTGAAGTGTACCTGGCAAATAAAAAGCAAAAAAGCACAGTGTACTATTTGTGAAAATAAATAAAAATGACTTTCTTACATTACATAAACACATGTTTATACATATAAGCATGCTCAGAATTTTACATTGCATGAAATAATGGATTTTTTAGACTATTAAGTAAAATCTAGTTCCATGTGTAAATATTTTCCACTCAGAGTTCAAGATCCCTTGTATTACCCTCATCTTGTTGTCTAAAGAAAAGGTCCCAGGAAGTGATAGATAGATAGACATGTGATACTCCATGGGATTTTCATTTTGCCTAAGTAGGGCCACTAGGTAGCACTTATTAAAAATCTTCTATATCATACACTATTATTCTTTCAGTTCTGATTTTTTATTTATGAATATTCATAATAACATTTTGTCTATTATGTAGGATTCACATAGTATTATTATTGAATATGTAAAAATTCTAGTTATGGTCTCAGAATAAAATTTTGATCTCTTTTATGTAGACTGATAGCTTAGTGCAAGTGTCAACAGTCATATTTTGTTGGGGAGAAAAAGAGCGATGGACAGCAAATAAAGTATTTATTACCTTGTTCTGACTGTGGATCACAAAATAAGACCTGAATGGATGATCTTGGATATAGGTCAATAATACCTTATTTATAAATATAAGCAATGTAAGCCAGAAAGATGTCTCGGGGTAAAAGATCATTGATGCTAAGCTAGTTACCCAAGTTGATTTCCATGGCCCATATGGTAGAAAGAAGCAGTTCGTGAAAGCTATCCTCTGACTTCCATATGTTACATGAACAAGCACACACACACACACACACACACACACACACACACTAAAATGAAATAAAAATATAACCAGCAGTTACACTGCACTTTGATGTGGGAAGTCCTTCTGTATATATGTTGCTTTTATTGGTTAATGAATAAAGCTATATTGGCCAGTGGCTTAGCAGAATAGATAGAGCTAGGCAGAAAAACAAAAGTGAATGCTGGGAGAAAGAAGTCAGTGTCAGAGAGAAGCCATGTAGCCGCCACTGGGGACAGACACTGAAACTTTGTCAGTAGGCCATGACCTCATGGTAATGTACAACTTACTGCAGATGGATTAGTTTAAGTTATAAGAGCAAGCTGAAAATATGCTTAAGCTATTGGCCAAACAATATTGCAAATAATATGATTTCTGTGTGATTATTTCAGGGCTGAGCAGCCTGGAACAAACTAACAGCCTCCCACCAACAGAACTGGGCCTGAAAATTGTACTCTTGTCAGTCAGTCTTATTATACACTTTCATTATGGTCCTCTTCCCTTTTCCCCATGATGTGTTTCCTCAATGATACCATGAGTTCTTGTCTTCCTTCTCTTCCCTATGTCCATATGATAAATCACCTCTTAAATTCCAAGACTCAGCTTTGCCAGAACCGTCTTCATGAAACATATCTTGACTTCATTAGGAACCATTTACCTTGGGTTTCCTTTGTGGCTCAAGCCCTAACATTCAATTTTGTAAACATCTGTCTCTAATTGTAAATTAATAGTGTCTACTGCAAGATCGGCTTAAACATCTTCATTATATAGCACATGCTTGACTCATCGTAGTTCCTTTGTTGAATGTATGTAAATATATATTTGTACATAGACATATATTTCAAATTGCCAAGAATCATTAATTATTATCTGAGATAAAAGCATGTAGAAAATCAGATTCTATATTTTTAAATAGGAATCACACTTTTTCTTTTACATTTGCTACATTAAAAATAATCAGCAAATGATTCATAATGTAAGCAATTATATCATGAAGCAGCTAATATTTCAGTCGG
The DNA here is from genome assembly GCF_037038515.1 of Microtus pennsylvanicus. Classification (NCBI taxonomy): domain Eukaryota; kingdom Metazoa; phylum Chordata; class Mammalia; order Rodentia; family Cricetidae; genus Microtus; species Microtus pennsylvanicus. Next base: position 99,028,502 of record NC_134585.1, on the reverse strand, counting down.
CTCCATTATGGTAGAAATCACATCCTCTCATTGAAAAAAAATGCAACTGGAATAAAAAGGAATTCCAAGTCTGAGGGATAGCAATTAGCAAAATCAGTGTCTGGGGCACTGCCTGCATGTAATTGGACTCATGGACTATTGCCTGTAACGACTCTAATAACCATAGCCAGCACTCGCCTTGTTCAAGCCGCTTTGTACAAAATAATCCATTAGAGCAGGCTTATGGTTCCAAAGCAACATACCACACCCCTAAGTCAACTCTAAGCGCTTCTCCATGCTGAATTTTATTGCTCTTGATGGCCTGCGCATTGCAATATCCTACTTTCAACATCTGTGGCCCTCTCGCTAAGAACAGAAAGGCGGGGAAGAGCTTCCTTTCTCGTCAGGCGCGTATAGCTCAGGACCTTTGAGTCTCTAAAACAGGGTTGAGTGTCCTGTGAGCTTTCCTAAGTCCGGATGAGAAAGGAGAATGCCGTTCTGGTTAGACTTTCATTAGGAAAAGGAAAGAATTTTGAAAGCTCTAATGAGTACTAGCAGTTCAGTGCGCTGCGCCAAAATCTGGAAGGCTCTTGCCGGTCTATTAAGCTAATATTCATGTCTGAAATTCTCAACGATGGGGTCTATTCCTTTTTTTCACTACTACATGCATTTAATTGACTCTTAGCCTATGCTTCCTGTGGTAGAAACTGTCTCAACACCAGACTTTGAGTTTGGAGAATTCGATATGGAATCTGAGGTGCTTTGGTTGTGAAAGCTGTCTGCTATATGTCTGTGTCCTTGAATTGTTGGCCTCCAGCTGGCAGTGCTGCTTTGGGAGGGTATTGTGAAACCTCCAGGATGAGGAGCCTAGATGGAGGAAGTGGGTCTCTGGGCTTGCAAGCCAATTCCCACTTCCGATTCACTTTCCACACCTTGAGCACAGATGCATTGGGACTGGCAGGCATATGGCTCCTTTGCCTTGCCTGTGGTGAAGCAATGAGTTCTTTCAACTGCAAACAAGCTTAACTGTTTCCTGCCTTAAATTGCTTCAGGTCAGGTGTTTAATCGGAGAGAGGAGAAAAGAAAACAGTATGAAAGCCAATCAAAATCTGATTTAATTAGGTCAGCCCAAAGCTAAGCTCCATGTATAGGATGGTCCTGGAGAAAGGCCTGTTCTGTCTACACCCCAGGTTGGTTACCCAGTGAACCAAATACAACCTGTACACTGAACCTGTTTAAATCAGCCCACTGCTACTTAAGACTAGATGACGTTCAGACTGAACAGTGGAGCCAGAGACATGGGATTAGGATCCCAAGGTATCCAGTCAGATTTTAAATTTGCACAATTATAGCCAGTTATTAGTATAAGTGTGTCCAGAAAGATTTGCACAGGGCACACAATGTAATAAGGAATCCCTCACTGGATATCTGAGACTTTTAAATGGAAGTGGATTTCCTATACTATTTTTTTGTTAAATTTGGCAATTTGAGATTCTGCTACTAATTATGTAAACTTGGGGAGCTTCTATTCCATAGCACTTCTGTTGATTGGATAGAATAACAGTGTCTTTACAAGGAAATTGCCCATGTGACATGCTGGGCTTCATGGTGAGTGCTTAATAAATGGTAACTAATTTTATTATGCTGATTTTCTAAAGTAAAGATCAGCAAACAGTTTTTCTCCCCAAGAGGTAAGCTAGTAAATAGACATTGTGGACCCTGGAGCCTCTGTGAAAACATTTTTCTTGGACAGCAGGCCCCATTAGAGACATGTTTGTACCCCAATGCAAAACCATTTACAAAATTAGGGAATAGATTAGATTTTATAAGGGACTATATTTTTCCCCAATCTATAAACTAAACTAAAGCTATGCTCTGTATAAGCAATCACTCCAGGTAACATTCTCCCCTTTGTTAAAATGCTCATTATTAGCGTCATTCTCTTTTGCTGTAATATTGTCTATTCAAAGGATGCTTTTGATGTATCACTAGTATTTCACTATTTAATAATTCTCCCATGAGTTAATAGTTATAGAATATGTCTCAGTTTGAAGCCCTTCCAATAAATTCGTGAAGATATATTCTAATGACTCTAATAATACATGTCCGTATGTACCTATGTTTTGTATAATCATACTTCTATCAATCTTCTAAACATTATCATGAGGTAAATCAGCATAAATTTCTCCGTGGTATTCCTTGATTCTACTCTTTTATAGAGAGGGGTTTTCCCTGGAATCTTCACAGCCTCCTGTCCATCTATCTACTCTGCTTTCTGTATTTCTAGTATCTGAGTGTTTTTCCAGTATTATGACATGCTCACTTCCATCTCTCTGTGTCAACGGAGTGGATGATTATGGAATTAATAGGCATTTGTAAAGATCATCTTTCATAAGACAGAGATAAAGGGAAATCCCTAAATCCTAGAAGTCACCTATACTTTCCTATTTTATAAGTGTGTGTGTATGTGTGTGTGTGTGTGTGTGAATGCTTCTATATGTGGATTTGTGTGTTCCAGCAATGGTGTCCCTTTCTCTTGATCCACTATTTTATCCAGTGTTTAGGAAATAAGATTTCAGTATACCCACCATCTAATTTAGCATCACGTTTCTCAGTACTGGTCTGATCATTGTTGTTATTGAGTGGTTGTGGCTCAGCACACTAATGGCTTTGTGACAAAGCCGGCTTGAAACCAAACAAGACGTCAGTTCTTTAAAGAAAAACATTTGCAACAGTCGAGAAATTAGAGGCTCTTCCTTATTATTGTATTGCTCCCCTTTCATCTTTAGCTTTCTGATGTTTTCTTTTCATTTTCTCCTTGATGCCCTCAGACATCTTAATGAGATGTGTCTAGGCCTAGGCCTGGCTCGTAATTAACTCCTTCTCTTCTATCAGATAGTGACCACGCTCATAGTATACCCAGTCTCTGGGAGCTTACGTGTGGGACTTAGAAAGAGTATTAGCTGCACGGTTTCTAGGATAAGCTGCTTCTAAATTAGCAGTGAAGAATTCCACTTAAGGAGTCAACTATCGATAGATTCCAGGATGGGGAAACGGAATGAGCAGGTTGATAGAAGCTCTCATACAAAGACAACTTTTGACTGTCATGGAAGTACAGTTTGACTGTAAGAGAAGATGAAGCTGAGGGGAAAGATTGCCACAACAATCACTACCAAGAGCTAAGGCCCACAGCCCCCGAGTCTGAAGTGAAAGGCTTGGAAACGTTAACCTGTCAGCTTCCTCATCAGAAAGCAAATTTCACAAAGTGGAGTGTCAAGCTGCCAGGATAGAATTCCTAGTTTCTCCAGAGAAATAAAGGTAAAAAATTGGACAAGTTTTACCAAATATGCATGAATGGTCTGCATCTTTGTGTCTCTCAGAAATCAGCTACTACTTGACATTCTGAAATGGTTGACTTAGTTAGCTCAAAATTGCCACAGTGAGAATTGCAGAGATACTGGGGTGTGTGTAGGGGGGCCTCTATTTGGCTTTGAGTTCTGCCAGTCATACTTCCTTCCCTTCCTCACACGAAACACATTGTAATGATGTGTTCAGAGCATTTTGCCATAATCTCTGATTTTTAACGCTAAAGTCTCAGAACATGGACGTAGTGAGATCCTATTAAGCAACTTCCCCCATTTCCTTCTTCTGCTCAGTGGACTCTACTGTGACCTCAGTGACTGTTTTTGGAGCCCTTCTTCCCTTTCTATGTGCTTCCACTTCTCTGAGAGCATCTTTCTATTGAGTGGATCCCACTCTTGACTGAAATTCTGTGTCCCATCCAGTCAAGTTGTAACCTAGAGCCAGTGAATTTACCCAGGCAAGCCAATTGGTCTGTGAAGCCGGATTGTCCGGCATTCAGAGAACAGTTATAGCTAGATCCATCCATCTCATGTGCCTGCAACAAGCATTGATCTGACTGTTTGCACTGAGGCCATTCCCATCATTTCAGCTTCACCACTCCTCAGAGCAGCTCAGTGGACATTTTCAAGCCTGCCTATAGATTCTGCGAGATTTCTGTATTCCTCAGTAATGTTCTCTTTACCTTGAGTTAGCCAGATTCTGGCTCTTCTACTGGAAGTAAGGAGTAAAGGCAAGAAACTAATAAGAGGTGTTTACTGATGTTGCATGGAGATGTATGTGTGTTTCTATGTCCATGCATGTGTATATTGTCTGTGTACAGACATATCTGACGCTATGTCTGATAGAGACCTTTTTACCTGAAATTTATACAATCTAGCCTACAGAAGGGTACTTTCCTTTTCATGCTATGTGCAACACAAGAACCTAGCCACCTTTATACATTACTATATTTGCAGGATATAATTAGAAGCTAAACTGTATGAGAGGTGTTCTCTGTTCTGTAGCTATATCCTTTCTTCATTAGTAGCACCAGAAACTATTATCACAATATTTTCATACTTATCACAGCATATGGCTTAGTAGCCTTTCACCCACAGACCATATGTTCCAAGCACCATAAAAGTTTGAAATATGGGGTAGTGCTAAATCGTATGTATACTATGAGTTTCCGGTAATAATTATGTATGAAAAATTAATTTGTCAACTTGGAACAGGTAGCGATAAACAGCAATAATGACAAACCAAACAAGCGCAACAGTGTACGGCAGATGATTGTCTCACTTTTCTCTTCCTGTGATAAGACGCCACACACAACCCAGGCAATGGACAGGGGAAAGTGATAATTAGGGGCTTATAGTTCCAGAGGGTGAGTCCATGGTCATCATGACTGGAACCATGGCAGCATGCAGGAAAGCATGATGCTTTTCTGGGAGCTTAGTTCTTGATCCACAAGCAGAAGACAGAGGGGGGTAGAGAGAGCTTCCTGGGAATAGCATGATCTTCTGAAAACTCAAGCCTTTCCCCAGGGACACACTCCCTTAAACAAGGCCACACTTCTCAATTCCAAACAGTTTCACCAACTGGAGACCAAGTATTCAAACATGTGAGTCTATGGAGACCATTCTCAATTCAACTACCACGTCTACTGTTTTTAGGCTATATTATAAAATATGTATTATGGAGAGAACATGTTTGAGAAATTTGAACAGAAATAAAGTCCCCATCAGGGATTTTCTACAGTATAAGAATAGTCTTGGAAGCTTCCCTTGGCTATTAGAAAAGGAACAGTGGCTTAGTTAGGAGCAAAGCAGTCATTGTTTCCACTGACCCAGAGGTTTCAAGTCTGTCCCCACAATGAGGGACATTGTGGGATTGGTATGGCTTAGTATAGTCAATCAGGACCCTTTACCATTAAGCTGCCACTCTGGGAAACCATCAGACCCCTACCTGAGTCAAACATTGACAAATCAACACTACCCTCCTTTACATGATGATTGCAACCAGAAACTTCAAGAACAATAGCTCCTGCATAAAAATGTGCTAGTCCATTCCCAGGGCATAGTCCACTGCTCTCTTGCAGACAGCTTGAACTTGGCCTTTCTCTTCCAGCCCGACTTGGGTGATTGTTTCATCATCCACCAGTCTCTCACCAGGATTATATAGTATATAGTGTAAAACATTGTGTTAAAAGCCAATGTGGATGGTCTGCATTGTGCTTTCTTGCAAAACGTCTTAGGACACAGCTGGCTGCAGGTAGCCAAAGTGAGCATGGGAATCATTAGGCGAAGGGGGAATTTGCTAATGCTGTAGTCACTTCAAGGGAGGCAGAAGTTTGCTGCCTGCTTCTAAGGGTCAGGAAGGGGCATGTATTCCGCGGTTGCCATTCTGTCCATACATGTCTTATTTCAATACCCTTCTTTTTGCATGTCTGTCTTCTCTAGTACTGGAGTCCCGGGCCCCACCGTGTCATATGCCTTTCATAACCTTTAGCATTCACAGGTCATGCTGAGTCTTCCGAATTCCTAGTGAGTTCTGAAGAAATGGAAACAGCTTTGTTAGGAAAGCTTTCTACTTTAAATGGTATTATTTTCAGAAAAAAAGAAATTGCTTAATAATACTATTTAGAATTCTAGACTTCTAACCATGCCACTAATTGGTGTGAAGTTCTGAGTGACTCAAGAATCCTGGAATAGGGAACTAAAATATTAAAAATATATTGAAAGTTCCTGAATGTGGCATTAGATTGCAACACAAAGACTTGGAAAAATCTCACGTATCTTAGATTTACAGTAAAACTGAGTGTCGAGAATGAGATAACCGTGGGAGTTTGCATGAAAAATTAAACAGAGCCCTTCTTAAAATGTAAAAAAAAAAACCTTATAAAATCACCTTGTTACAGCTTTTAGATGAATAAAGATACCATTTCTCAAGAAATTAATTAGAAAATACTGGCTGTTTGCACCGAGCTTCATTTTAAAAACTGTACACATTTCAAGGAAGCAAATAACAGGTTACCCGTGCAGTAAGTACATCTTAATTACATCCTCATGTTAACAGTTGACATGAGCTCTCTTAACACAATGACAAACCTTCAATATGAAGCAATCAGTGCACACATTGGTAAAGAGAATACAATAACCCAGAGATGATCATTTGAAGTCGACTGGAACAAACACAGCATTCCTCTCCAAATGAAAATTTGAGATGTTTTTCTACTTAGCATTTACTATTTTATTGATACTCAAACTCCAGGAGAGCCCTTGTCTGTAGCCTTCATGGTAAAAAGTGTAAGGAATGGCTAAGGAAAGGTTTATTAACCCTGGACGAAGGAACAACCGTGGTTTAGCTTAGGAATTCAGCCTCTGTGTTCGTGAGGTAGTGGGGGTGGAAGCACCCAGTCCTGACCAGAGTTCCTGTCATCACAGCTTCTGAAGGAATTGTAAAGAAGTGTCATGGGAAACTATTTCTGTAAGGGTCTCAAATTTGTGATCGGTGTGCACTTTGGATATTGATTACTCTCTGAACCACTTGCCATTCGAAAGTTATTAAAATAGCTTTTACTCCATGTTCATAGGAATTACACTGTGAAGGAATCACAATTTGTTCTTGTTTGGGGGAATTTAATTTTTTTCCAGTCTGTGTCATGTGTTTTTTCATTTATTTATTTATTTATTTATTTATTTAAAATTTTCACCTCCTCTCCTCCTCCCATTTCCCTCCATTGCCCCCTTCCCCTCCCTCTCCAGTCCTAAGAGAAGTCAGGGTGCCCGGCCCTGTGGAAAGTCCAAGGCCCTTCTCCTCCATCCAGGTCTAGAAAGGTATGCATCCAAACAGACTAGGCTCCCAAAAAGCCAGTACATGTAGTATAATCAAAACCCAGTGCCATTATCATTGTTTTCTCAACCAGCACTCATTGTCAGCCACATTCAGAGAGTCGGTTTGATAACATGCTCATTCAGTCCCGGTCCAGCTGGCCTTGGTGAGCTCCTATCTCCATAGAGTATGGGAGAGCTGGCCTTGCCTCTTGTTCTATGCTGCCCAGGGAAGGGACAGGGCAACTCTCCTGTAGCAGCCTGTGAGGAGTAAGCACTTGGATATCTTCTTCATGGAGGCCTTTCTAGCCAAATATTTCAAAAAAATGAAAAAAAAAATACAAAGGAAAGAGAAAAGAAGGGAGCTGTGATAGCCAGTCCATTTGGTGTGATGCTCTGAATGACAATGCACCTCTAGCCTCACATATTTTAACGCTAAGTCACCTGGGAGTAAAACTCTTCAGAAAGGACCAGGAGGTCCAGTGTGTTAGAGGAGGTGTACCACTGGGTGGGCTTAAACATTTTTAAAGCCTGGGCCAGGCCCAGTCACCCTTGCTGCCTGCTGCCTCTGACTCAAGACATAAAGGTCTCAGCTACTGCTCCATCAACATACCTGTCTGCTTTCCAGAGTGATGATCTCACAGCTAACCCTTTCTGATTTTAAGCCAGTCCCAAGTTCAATGTTTTTGTCTTATATGAGTTGTCTTTGTCCTGGTGTCTTCTTCACAATGATAGAACAATGACTAAAACATAAGACAGCAAGGAAAGACATGGGTAATGGGAAGCAAAATGGAGCCCTTTGCAAGAGCAGTGTGCTTTTAACCAAAGAGTCATTTCTGCATCCCCAGTAAGAACAACTGTTTTGATTTTAAAGGAAAGTGGGGAAAGGAGAAAATACGGAGGCTGACAGGGAGCGGGGAGAGGAGTAGGAGAAGGGAGGAGGACAGAAAAATATGGCTGCTGTCTCTAAATTCACATGGCTCTAAGAAATAATTTAAAAATAATTATAATATACACTCTAGGACTGGCCACAGGTAGCCTGTTCCAATATGACCAACATGATGATGATTTAAATTAAATGAAGGTTTATTTCTGCTATTTAGCAGTCTTTCTTGCACAGTCCCACTGTGACTGGTGGTTACTTTGTTGGTTCCTTCTCTGCCACCCTTCACTCCCAGCTTTGCCTTCTGATAGAAGTGGGTTGACTTAATGCAACCATTGTGTTAAAACCCCACCTAACAGAGATCGAGTCAAGAAAGGAGGAATGGACCCTTTAAAAGAAGAGGAATCTGCCATTATAAATACCGTTCCTGCTCTTGTTCTGTTTGCCAGAGCCTAATTTAAATAGCCATAGCAAATTTAAACAGCATCTGAGAAATGTGCTCCACTAAACTCCTATTAATACAGAGGAAGAGGAGAGCAGATAATGGGGAACAGCAGGCAATGTCTCACATGCAGATGAAATGCTTTCAAATGGGTTCATAGAATTTCATTTTAAATATCGTACATACTTCAAAATATTTCCTTCAGAAAGGAAGCCCGAGAACAGGATTAAAAGGCTGCCATTTGATTTAGGCAGTGCTGACAGAGGTGTTGAAGGTGAAAAAATAGCATGGAGAGATGGGGGGACTCCATATCCACAGGATTACTGCCTCACAGTGGCTCATGCCTATCAAGTTCATCGAAGTGGTACAGTAGCTCTAAACACGTTGTACACCTTGGCCACACAGGGATTTTTGATGAAAATATCAGGGAAAGAAAGTTACTAGAGGGACTCAAGAAGACGCACATTGCACCTAACATGCACGTAGGCAAGGATCTAGTAATCTCTTCTCTGATATGAATCTCTCTCCTTCTCCCTCTCCTTCCCTCTCGTGTGTGTGTGTGTGTGTGTGTGTGTGTGTGTGTGTGTGTGTGTGTGTGTGATTATGGTGTTCATTTGGGGCTATGCAAAAAAATTTGTGTACACATATGTGGAGGTCAGCACTGGGTGGCTCTGTTGATGTCCAGCTAAATTTAAATTTTCTATTTCCTTCCTTCTTTCCTTCTTTCTTTCCTTCCTTTCTTCCTTCTTTCCCCTTTCCTTCCTTCCTTTCTTCCTTCCTTCTTTCCTTCCTTCCTTCTTCCCTTCCTTTCTTTCTTTTCTTTTTAACATGGTCTTAGGAAGCCCTGGTTTGCATAGAACTTACTATGTACATCAGACTAGACTTGAACTCACAGAGTTCTAAGTTTCTCAGTCTCCTAAGTATTTGCATCAAAGGTGTGTGCCGGCACCTGGATCTCCATCTCCTTCATTTGAGGCAGGTTCTCTTTGGGAACCTGGAGCTTACACCTTCAGTTTGGCCAGGAAAGCCCAGGAGTCCTACTGTCTCTACTTAGGTGCCCAGCATCAAAGATCTTCACGTCTGCACATCAAGTACTTTGCCAACTGAGACACCTTTCCAGTTTCTTGAAGTCTCTTTTGATGTGGGTGGATTTTCATTTGACTTGCAGTTTTGGCCTTTTCATTAAGCATCGCTTTTACTCACATTCAGAAAGAGTGAAATAGAATGAAGGATGGAATGGGATGGAATTAGTTGTATACTCACAACTCAGCCTCTTTCATGTGTCCCCTTTGGTGACTTTCCTTTGGCTGGAAAATGTGCTCTCTAGTCTACTGTATGCTTAGTGCTTCCAAAGAAACACAGTATGGAACTCTGTAGATGCAGAAAGCCTTGGGTCCTGCAACACCAACTGTGGCTGGCTGGAAAGTCAGCCTCTCTCTGGAGTTTGCTATTGGGAGATCTGTTTGGGATTTAAACTTAAGCGCCAATCTTCAGGTTCTTTTTTCTCTACCACTACATTCATCTGCCTTCCTATCTATCTGTCTTAGAACTCTGCTGGTTTCAAAGGAATTAATGATGACCTCATTGAAATTCAAAAAAAAAAAAAGAAAATCAACAATCACATTCTGTAGACTGATTCGCTGATGCTATTTAAAGGAGAAGAGAATTAGTTGTGGTCATCTTATTTTTATGTTTATTATGGCTATAGTTTGTAGAGAGCACATGCAGTTCCTAGCACTTTACTAGGAAATTTACGAATCATATCCCACCCATTTCCAGAGCAAATATGAAAGATTTTCAGATAAGGAGACTGAGGGCCATTCACAAGGAACTACTCATTTGACTAATGAGTAGTTATTAAATGCCTACTACTAAATGTTCTAAAAAAAAAAACAAGCAGACAGAATCTATCCACTTTTATAGAATTTAGCTGATATAGATAATAGATATAAATAGATATCAATTGTTCATGTGAAGAAGCATAGGTTCCAATTTTGATTAGTGGCACACACACATATAAAATGGCAAACTATGCAATATGGCTCTAGAGAAAACAATTCTCATGGGGACTTTGGGGAAGGGTTTAGGGGAAGGAAAAAGGCAGCAAGGGGAACAGAGAAAAATGTTGCACTCAATAAATATAAGTAAAAAAAATCACAAAAAAGAAAAACAGAATAAAAAAGAAAAAAAGAACAATTCTCAAGAATCAGCTAGCCAAAGGAAGATTACATATATACTTTTGTTAATTAGGGGTCTGAATATGACAACAAAGACTCAGACTCCAAAAGAGATGACAGCACATACCAAAGCCTTTTGGTATAAGAAAAAAAACCCATTTTAAAATAGTTGATGTCGCTGGGTGGTGATAGGAAGAAAGATCCTGAGTAGGGGATAAACAGTGATAGATAATGGATTTAGGTTTAAGAAGGCAGTTTAGCTTTATTTTAAGAGGACACCAAGGCTGTTTGTGGAATGTTGAATGAGCTGTGGACCAGTGGTACTTGAGTGGAAAGGGTGTGCACTTTTATTTTTAGTATGTATGAGATAGAATGAGTGAAAGGATTGAGGTACAGGGAAATTTTTGGTGTCAAAGATGGTACTTGTATACCAGGATAAGATGGCTGTCTCTGAGTGCTTTCTCTTTGAAGAAAACTATACATGTATTTGGTTCTAATAATCTGCTTGGTATGGTTGTAATGGGTACTGCCTATGGCTTCTGCTTGTGACAAATGTCTACCATTTAACATCCCAGCCAGAGTACTCTCTACATGAATCACCAAAATGTGTGTTATTGGAAGAGAAATCAAGAAAAAATTGTCCTAAGATCAGTTAAACACCTCACCCAAATATAGTTTCTGCTGAATATTTTCCTAGGGTTATTTAAAAAGTCCTATGATGTGTGGATATAGAGGACTGAACTTTTGACCACGACTGTGCTTGTGAAGGATTAGTGGGGTGTGTCATGTGGAGTAAAGGTCTAGGACCTAATTGTAGCTTTAAAAAATTCAAAAAGGAATGAAAGGCATAGTTCTCCAGTGGCTGTTTTTATTTTTCTTTGATGGATCCTGTTTTTGCATCTTCTTTTCTCATGCTGCAAATCCATTAGACAGATACAACTTTTCCACAGTACCCATTGTGCTCCCAGCTGTGGGATGGATCCGCCTCTGGGTATAGATCCACGAATACCACATCTTAGGTTAGCTAACAGCATTTTTACTTTTAAATGAAACAGAATAGTTAATCGAAAGCCCTATAATCCAATTAAACTTAAAGAATCAAAGTAAAAGGAATTGATTTCTCTCTCTCTCTCTCTCTCTCTCTTTTTTTTCTGAAGTGGAACAAAGACAGAGTGCTGAAAGGTGAAATAATGTCACGGCATAGGGAAAACCCAAATGTCTATTTAGGACTAGGTTCAAATGTCTAAAAGATCTCTAATAACAGTGTGACAATATAAGGCTCACCCATATCTTCATTCTCTCTCAGTAGGTTATTGAAGCTCATGTATTTCTGTGTGTACATTACCTACCTTATAACTGCAGATTGCAAATGCCATCAGTGCCCCATCTCAGTTCTGCACTAATGCAATGCACAGGACAACATACAGCCTGTTTGTTTGGTCACCCTTAATTTTGCTAATGTTTTGTCTGACTCTGTTGATTAAAAAGCAGTCTTTCCTTTTACTGCTTGAGACATTGACTGAGGTCTACCGTCAGTTACTCATTATTGTCACCTGTGCTGGGGGCTTCGTTTTTCTACCTAATTAATCGTTCCTGGTCTCCATTGACCAAAGCTGGGGTATTTTGAGGAATGATGTTTTATCGGAAATACCAGGCTTGACAAAAAGGCATAGATTTCACAATACTGCTGCATGTACACTGTTAGTTCAGGGTAGCCAGGTAGCCACTAAATGACTAGGTAACTTTTGCTTGACATTACTGTCCCCATATGTAGCTTCTAGGACCTGCTCTTACATACGGAAGCCCCAAGTCATTTTTTCCTTCCATTCTCAGCCAGGACTCATTACCCAGCTTCAAACTAATTCCAAGAGATCCTGGGACAATCCAGGAGCACATGGAATATTCAGCAAGCCCTACTGTATCTGTTACACTAAATTTGTCAGCTTTCTACAATATAAAATTGACCAGATGGCATACTTTGATTGAAATTCTTCTAACAGGTCTTTGTGCATGGTTTCAGGAATGAAGTGTTAGGAGTATTCACAATGAAAAAAATGATTCTTTCTGGACTGGATAGGGGCGCAATGAGCATAGTTACTATATAAAGTTGATGTAAGCCAGTCAAAGAAAGTAAAGGAGTTAAGGGAATGGAAAGGAAAAACAATTGCGAGTTAAACTCATGGAAGCAAGCTAACTATGCTAATTAATCAAAATGACCTTGAAAGAGAAAATGAAAGCTAAATACAGTATCTGTAGAGCTTCAGTGTCCTTGTGAACAGTCTTGATAGTCCATGTTGATTCACCAGCTAATTTTAGATGAAGGGATGATGTTATCTTCAGGGAACCCAGGGAAATTCCATCTGTAAAATCTAGGTAAGATCAAGGATATGCAGTCATTTGAAAAGTTATGGATGGAACTCAAGGATCAAGACAGTGCATACTAAAGCAGACAGAATATGATTTGGAGACACATTTAGTGTGTGTGCAATACCAAACCCTGCATGAAACATGAACTCTGATAGACTCTGCACCTGTGTTATTATAGACTTGGGAGTTTAGAGAGGAAAAAAGACAATGATGAATCCATACACAGAAAAGGAGAAAAAGTGTGAGAAAGTGAATTCTAGCTTTCTCTTTCTTCAGTTTGACAATGTATTTTTATATGAATGGGCAAAGTGTGCTTTTTATTTTACTGCTTACTGCATTAGTAGTGACAGTGGTGACGATTTAATGAAATTTCAAAGCTCTGTAACAAGTGCTTAGCGCACATTATGCAGTTTTATATTCATACCATATTGTGCCACCACTCATTATGACAAATTATGACTAACTGAGGACAGACAACTTCCTAAGATCCATTTGCTAATATACTGGACTTGAGCCGTATGAAGCTACATTAGCAATGAAAGTCTGTTCTGCCTGTCTCTACTGTTAGAATTACATCTCTTGCTTCTCTTTCATCTCCAAACTTCTCCTGTGGATATATGTTCTGCTTCACAGCTCCAAAATCTCTCCTCTTTCTCCCCAAATAATATATACTGTAAAAATGAAATTTGAGGGCGATAACCAGACTGTCTTAACTATAAAAATGACCAGGTGATACAAGCTCCTAATTTATACTTTGAAGCTTATTGTAAAATTAACTGGGATTTATTGAGACAAAGGAATGCTGTCTGAATAAAAGACACAAAAACTTCTATTTTTAATTTAGATATCAAACTGTAGCTCTGCAATATGTTGGAAACAAAAACAGTACTCTATCACTGAAGAGTAAATGGAACAAGCAATTACTACATATTATTAATTAGGAGAAATAAAAAGTAGATGATTTTGTATTGCAACAGTAAAAAATTCATGTTTAAAACATTTAAAACTATACCTTATTTGAATTTATACACATAAAATTCCCATATTAAATGCTAACAGTACCTTAAATACTTTAAAAAGTATTTAAATACTTTAAAAAGCATTGTGTAATTTGTATATGTGTATGTATGTAGTGTGTATCTGTGTGTGCATGTGTGTACAAGGGTGCTCCCACATGTGTGTGCGCAAGACAAAATTGATGACAGGACTTCCTAAATTATGTCCACCTTAGTTTTTAAGACTGACACTAGAGTTCCTCAATTGACTAGACTGGTAGGTTTCTGAGCTCTGGGATCACCCTCCTGTCTCTCTTTCTGGTATTAGCATTATGAAGCTGACCACCCCAACAATTTCCACAACTTCTGAGTATCCGAATTCCAGTCCTCACACTTTCCAGGCAGGCCTGATACCAACTGAGCCATCGTCCTAGCCCATGAAGGAGTTCTTGTTCTGATTTTCCAGGCTTGTCCATGTTTTCATTTCTTTCAAACATTTGCTTTGTATTTTAAGTTTTCATTTAATAAATTAAGCTCTATAGAGCAATGTCTCATTCCAATTTTGTTTATTGTTATAACACATGCTGTCATCTAGAGTATTTCACTATCTAATAAACCACTGATTGCATTCGCCTGCATATTACTTTAAAATTGCCTACCGACTTACAGACTTATTTAAAACAGTTCGCCTTGCTCCCCAAACACCAACTGTTGGTTTTCCCTCTTATTTCTTGAACTTCAAAATTGATAATAACCTTGACAAATATTATCAGATATAAGAGTAGGTAGAATTTGATGAGGATGGCAGAAGCATCATCCTCAGCACACTTCACAGGGCCTGCGGGAACGGCAAGAGCTGGGAAGCATGAAAGGGAAGCAGTGGTTTTACAAGCGGGTTACAATTTTTATTGACCTCTAGCCTGAGTCCAATATCTTTGTTCTAAAGAGTGGAACTGGCAGTTATAAAAAGAAAATCTCTTCATGTTAGGAATCCCAGCTGCCTTGTTTTTTCCCAACTAAGTTATGTGTAAAACATAAAGAGAATTCTTAGATCTGTTGGGATACGGGGTTGCTAGGGTGACTGTTAAAGGAAGTGAGGCCGGCACTATCCGAGATCAATAAGAACAGGGAGGCGCTGGGGGCTAAAGTTAGAAATATTAAATCTTTGGACAAGACCTTTTCTTCTAAAGCTTAGCGATCTAATTGGTTTTCTTGGTTTTATCTTTCAGCTCAGTTCCCTAACACATGGACACCTCGGTTCAGAGCCTACATTTGTTGTACCTCTCTTTGTACTTCCTCAAGACATGAGGTGAGTTCAGACCTGGGAAAGTGGTGCAGCCATAGGCAGTCAGAGTTCATACCCCATAGCATTTCACTGTTGGTCCTGCGTTCTGTTCTTTACTTATATATCCATTTTATTACCCCTCCAAGAAGATAACTGCCCCAAGGGTGCCTATTAAAACCCCCTGATACTATACAGAGCTATCCCTTCCCACACAAGCAATAGTGGGCTACATTAAATACTTTGTACACCATGGTCAAGTGCATTTTCCCACCGTGTTCACTGATCACCTGTAAAGAGGAGAGGAAAGAGCATAAAGAAAGGGCATGTCTACCTCTTACAGTCTCTGACTGGTGCTCCATGGAGGAGCACTGGCTATTTATCACACACACAGACACAAGCAGGGCTGAGGATGATAACTCTGGTCTCAACAGTCAGCATTCACCAATAGCTACCAGATTCTATAAGGCAGAATGTATGTCACAAGCAAGCTACTTACTGCCTATGTAGACAACACTTAAATGTTAACATCATGGCCAGCAAGATGGCTTAGTGGGTAATGGGCTGAAAGACTCTATCATCTAGCCCCTCCCACCACCTTCCCAAGCTTATCTCCTAATGCTTTCCCTCCTATTGACTATCACCCCTCAGTTACTGCTTCTTGTACATGTCAGGTGCATTAAACCCTCAGCTGAAAAATATCGATTTTTTCAGTAACTTTTTTTTTGTAAAACGTTTTTTTTATTGAGGTTTATTGAGCTCTACATTTTTCTCTGCTCCTCTCCCTGCCTGTCCTCTCCCCCCTTCAACCCTCCCCCAAGGTATCTTAAAAGACTTAGTTGCCAAGTCTGATGACCACCCAGCTTGGTTCCAGGACGTACATGTTATAAAGAAAAAACAAATTTTTACAAGTTGTCTTCTGACCTCTTCACACAGGCTGGGGCACCTACCTGCACCCCACCCTCATCCCCAAAATCAGGATCACAGATCTTTCCAAGAAGAGATATAAGCATAAAAATCAAGTCTTAATATTTTTATTGACTCCTCATCACATCAAAATTGTATTTCCAACCCTGAGCGTTGAATCCTGTTTAGTTCCAGTATAATTCCAATGAATGGAATTTTAACCAGCCTCATTGATTGGAAAACACTTTAGGGGGTGACATGATTAAACACTATGATCAGGATTACTACAAAAAACTTTCTAAAGAAGCTGGTGAAATACACAGAGATCAAACCATCATTACAGTCATTGTCTGCATAAATGTTATCTAGGGAAAGAAGTCTTTTGTTGTACTTTTCCTATCTACTGAATACAACTAGCAACAGAATTTCACACAGTGTGATTACAATCTATTTTAGTTAGGATTACTATTGCTGTGAAGAAACACCATGTCAAAAGGAACTTGGGGAGGAAAGACTTTATTTGGCTTGCATTTCAATATCAGACTTCATCATCCAACGCATTCAAGACAGGAACTCAAACACGGCTGGAACCTAGAGGCAGGACCAAATGTAGAGGCCATGGAGGGGTACTGCTTGCTTGCTTGCTCTCCATGGTTAACTCAGTCTGCTTTCTTAGAGAACCCAGGACTATTTGCCCAGAGGCAGCCCCATTCATTATGTTCTGATTACTCCCACATCAATTACGAATTAAGAAGATGCTCCACAGGGTTGCCTTGAGCCCAGCCTTATTAAGGCATTTTCTGAATTGAAGCTTCCTACTCTCCGATGACTCTGGGTTGTGTCAAGTTGATATAAAACTATTCAGAATACCATCTTTATTTCACAGGTGAAGAAACTCAGAGACGGAGAGTTTAATGATCATCCAAGAGAGTCGCAGAGATGGACTGAAGAGGACTCTTGTAGAGGACTTCAATTCAGTTCTCAGCACAACCATCTCTAACTGTAGTTCCAGGGAATCCTTTATCCTCTACTGAACTCTGTGGACACCTGTCCTCACATCTCCGTATACCCACACATACAAATGCACATAATGCACACAATTAAGAAAAAAGCCAAATCTGTCAGTATTGATACCTTCAAAGTCCTGCTTTTATTCAGCATGCTCTCATTTAATTGCTTTCCTTACATTTTCCTGTCTCATTTATTACTCAATTTCTATACTGTTCTTTAACCTATTTATTTCTATGTGTTGTTTAAACCAAAGTTTTCCTTAGAGGAAGGCTCTCAGTTTTGTCATTTATTTTCATAAATAGTCTCACTGAACGATGAATTGCAACGTTCATTTATGCAATTAAAAGCACACCAAATATCCAACTTATCTCAAAAATTAAATCAGGTGTTAGATTTGATCAATAGAGTCAAACATGCTAGGAATGCAAACTTACTTAGAATTTAGTCTGAGAAAGAGCACGGGGCTATCAAAGATGCTATGCAAGGAAAGAATAGAGGAACAAAGCAATTCCAGCCTCAAGCTTGGAAGATGAGGGGGAAGCCACGAATCAGCTGATGGAGCAGTGGGAATGTTATACAGGCAAATGCAATGATGTGAGAATGAATAAATCTACTAAAGTGGAGAAGACCCAAGTAGTACAACTACAATATATAGTTCCAACTACTAAGGACCTACTTGGTTCCAACACTGTCCAACGCTGCGGCTGTCCACTTAGTGGTATTTCCATTAAAAGGGGACACCAGACAGAGCTTAATTGGCAGGGCATATGTCAGCAGCTGTGGAACTCTGATCCTATCTTAGTGTCAAAACAGGCTGTGCAGTACTTAAATCAGAGGTTGATGGGAGGTGGGAAAGCCCAGTACTGTATGTGTGTTAAGAGGGCACTTCTTTAGCTACAATGTCTCTTTTAAAAGACTTTAAATCCTACAGAATGGAGGTTAGAATCATAAGACAGTAAACCTCAAATAGCAATTTACTTTGAAGCAGAAATGTAGTTACAGATGATGAGGGGGTGATAAAGTAGGCACATAAGTTACCCCTAACATAAGAACCAAAAAAATTTAAGAGTAGAATTTCGGGTGCTGAGAAGAGCAAGTGAGTGTTCTGGTAAATGTTTACTTTGGTTCACTGGAGAAAAGCTTTCCAGTCATTCCTGACAGTCTCGGCAAAACCCTAGCCATGTCTAAACTAGCACACTCATATAATAGTTACATGATAAGACCCACTGTGCTTCACAGTAAATCAGGATATTCCACGTCTATGTTCCACAATAAGCCTAGGCTATATTAAACAGTAAATCATGGAATTCCTCAATAAACACACTAAAACTCCTTCAGCTTACTTGTTTTTTTTTTCTCTTTATGGTATTATCTTCTAGTGGTGGAGGAAGGTCAGACATGTGTCTTGTACCTAACTGTGCCACTTTATCCCTTCTCCAGTGATGGCATCACATCCCTTCTCCCATGGCTAGAGTGGTGAGCATTAGACTTGATAGAAGTTTCCAAAGATCACAGCTCTGGAGACGCGGTGAGTGGACTGGTGGTGACCATAGGAAGAAGTGGAGCAGAAAGGGCTGTAAGGTGAGAAACTGCACTACTCAGAAACCTTAATGAGCAATTTGTCATAAAGAATCAGCAGCACATAGGTAGCAGCATGCCAATGAGTTGTCTAATGGTAATTTGATTATTATAAAGTATTGCATTATCAGGATGAAGGTGTACTTTCCCAAATCCATTTGCGTGTTACTCATTCTGCACCTGCAGATACTCAGGAATTTTCCAACAGTGGGAGCGTCCTGCTGGAAACTTCCCTTGAGCAGTGAGCTCAGTCTGTCCTCACCTGCCACCTCCTCCTCAAGATACAGAGTGATAAACAGAAACGATGAACTACCTTAGCAGATCATGTGAAGAAACTCATGATTCGAGGGACTAGTAAGGCCTTATAGCACATCTGTGAACAGATCAAGGCAGATTTTTATTATGCTCACTTGTAAATATTCAAAGCTCTCTTGAGCCCTTCGTGACTTCATAAGATGGATAAATATGCTGAGCTGTGACGTCAAGCTTTTCTCAGAAATGGCTTACAGACAGGGAGTAATGTGTTGGCTATTCACATTACTTAAATTTCATTACCACAGAAAGTAGCCTATAAGGAAATTATTATCATAAATAATTAAACTCAAACAACACTGGTCAAAATAAATATGCCAAGTACATTTTGTACTTTAATGATCTTGTTTTAATTGTGGCTGTTTGAGGATCCTTTTGTTGTCTTTTAGTGTTGGGGGACAGGTTTGGTTGTTTGATTCTTATTTACTTAAGTACTAATTCCCTCAAACTGGCAACACATATTTTTCCCTCCTAGTTGTCAATTAAATTTAATAAGAACATACTGTGTGGGCAAATGATGTAAAATACAGTTTGTGAAGAAGTACAAGAAAGAATTAGAAATCTGAGAAGCTCAGTCTTAAGCACAATTAATGCATAGATACTTATTTCTTCCAGTTTTATGCTAGCATGCACTGAAAACTCAGTCAAATTAGGTAAAAATCTTATTTGAAAACTCCAAAAAGATTGTGTTATTCCCCCCCCCCAAATATCGTTAAAACCAATGGTTCACATATGGATGTACTGTGAACAAAAGAGACACATTGGCACCATAAAATGTAAGCAAGGGACTGGGGAGATTGCTCGATGGTTAAAGCACCTGCCTAGGAAATATGAGGACCTGAATTCAGATCTGCACACTCATATAAACTCTGGGCAGTGATGGTAGCTGTTCTATAATTCCACTCTCAGAAGACAGAAGCAGGAGGCCCCCAGAGCGAGCTGGCTAGCAAGACTAGCCTTACAAATCATTTCTGGGTTTGACTTAGACCCCGCCTCAACGAATACAGTGATTCCTATAACCAAACTCAGGCCTCCACTTGTACAGGGACTAGTTCCTAAACATACGCAAAGGGATGAATACACTCATGTAAATCCCACAGGCACACACACATAGAACAGGATTTAAAAAAATAAGATTCATACGAAGGCAGCAAATCATACCTGTTTTCCCAATTTGGAGAGGACAAGGCTTTAATACAGTAGGAAAGCGTTTATAGAAGCAGATGTACTCAGGTTTGAATTGTTTCCCCAACCTTGAAACAGTGATGGGAATTGGGATAGAAAGGGAGAAACTGGTTGTTATTTTAGAAATTCATATTTTGATAGGCTCGGTTGTTTACTCATCCACGTTCAAAGTAGATTTGTCCTTGCATGCACCGCTAGCTCAAAAATATCCTCCATTAGGACAGGTCTGGGACTGGGCTTGCCAGCAAGGGGGTACTTTTTCAAGGCTCTTCTCCAGCTTTGGAACTTAGAAAAAGCAGCTAGTAGATGTCTCTTTATTTCAAATCTAATTATTTTCCTCATTGAAAGCTCATGAGCTGAGCCAGAGTCTCGAAGCTCTCATGATATCAGGTTACTAGGGAGGCATTTTAGACTCACACATTCTGGCAGTGCATGGAGAATTTCTTCCTGCCGGAGAGGTGACATGAGGTGAAGGGAGGATGGGACCCTCCTCTTCCTGGACTTCAGGAATTAGTTCCTAGGAACTAATTTTTCCTAGGAAATTTTTTTTTAATTTTTTTGTGCTTCCTTTTAATGGTTTGTGCTTCAAAACGAGCAGTACCTCAGTGGATCTACTAATTAAGTAAACTGAAGAATTTTTGCTCATAATGGTGAGTCCATGTGCTATTTATTGAAGAAATTGGATTTGATTCTGGGAAGGAAGCACTTAATGAACATACCTGGGCTGTGTCTCTTTCTTTTTCTTTTTTCCTCTAATTCTACTCAGCTCTGCAGCCCTGTTCCTAACATCTAGAAAAATGATTTTCATTCTGTCGATGCCTGACAATGCTTTGAAAATTTAGCCTGAAATGAAATGAATGCTAGCAAATGAGTTTAACTGAACTGTATTTATTAATGACAAAACTTTATTTTCACAAAATTTTTATATTTTTCAAACAGCTCTGAAGATTATAATATCACCTCACTTTTACCTATAAGGAAAGTATTATTCAGGAAACCTAGTGGAGAGGATCATATCCACAGTCTATTTGATTAGCCCTTGGCAGAGGAGAATGTCTTGTTCCCCTCTGCTTTTCCACACATACACACGTTTCCTCACAGGTAGTATGTTGCAATTGGCATGCAATGACCAATTTTGAAAGCAAACTAATGAATTTATGTTGGAATGGTGTTTTCCTTTAAATTCCAAATTCTCTACTTGAATCAGGAGACTTAGTTATTTGGTAAGTTTTGAATTATTTTTTTCATGTGGAAGTAGCTGAAAGCTCATTGGTTGCCCCCTGAAATTTGAAAGAACTGTTAACTCAGAACAGCAGGGAAGTGCTAAAAGAATTTCCTGTCCCATCAGGGGTGTAAAACAAATGCACGCAGTTTCATAATGATTTCGGTCACCGCTTTCCAAGATGTATCCCAAGGAGACCCTCTTGGAGCATGTTATTAGATATTCCCTACTGCCCCCTCCCCTCTTCTCCTTTGTGTGTTTGGTGTGTGTGTGTGTGTGTGTGTGTGTGTTTGAAGTGACCTGTGATCAAACATGTTTGGATAATGCCGATTTAAAGGAAGGCTTTAGCATAGATTCTGCCTCTCCAGGGACGTGTTAATGCAAGATATTTCCTCACAGCATTCGGCCTTCGCTCTTCTGCTGCTGGCTTGAGAAACATTCTTTTTGCTTGTTTGTTTGTTTTAAAATTTAAGATGTTATAGAAGAATGTCTTTGATTTTATTGAGCTCTACCTTTTTCTCTGCTCCCCTCTCTTCCTCTCCCCTCCCTTTATACCTCTCCCATAGTTTCCATACTCCTAATTTACTCAGGAGATCTTGTCTTTTTCGACTTCCCATGTAGATTAGATCCATGTATGTCTTAATAGAATTGACTTGTGTTTGAGAAAATTCTTTTCACTGCATCCTTAAAGGACTCATGGGTGTGTGTGTGTGTTAAGTTAAGGATACCATCAAGACTGGAAGAATGGATCCTTTCATTGTGTTTATTAAGGCAGATTGGGCTGCATGCCTACAGGTATAATGTATATGTGGTACTGACATTCCTATGTCTTAGAATTTAGAATTTTGCCCTTCTCATCAAATTTTTCTTCAATTCTTTTGAAAGTGGAAGTTTATGACAACTCAAATGCTTGTTTTTTTTTTTTTTAGCAAGTATCCTACATCTGGCAACAGCCCTCTATTGACAAGGGTTCCATAACTCTTAGTTGTATGGTTTGAATGTATGTTCCAAATACAGAGAAGAGAAACATAGAAAGTTATATAAGGTCTGGAAAGACATCTCTTTTGCCAGTGATGAGTCCAGAATAGAGAGGGCAACCCCTACCAATTGGAGTCCTTTTCAAAGCTTGTTTCAGTTGGACCTGAGGGAAAAAGGGTTTTACATCGTATGTCTTAGCTGTTGAAAGTATGTATCTGTGAAACGACCTGTGGGTTCAGCAGTATTCTATGAGAGAACCTAGAGCTCTGAAATGGACAGGACTAAGAGTAAATGAGGGAAAAAAGGAAATTGGAAGTTGTTGCACGGGAGCAGAAAGACTGTGGGGTCTTCTGAATCATTGTCAAGAAATCAAATATTGATTGTCAATGCACAGGATCTAAATTATATAGCAGTCAAACCTCTGAGCATGCATGTGAGGTAGTTTTTAGATTGACTTACTGGATTTGGAAAAACCCAGTCAAGATGTAGGTGGAACCATCCTAGACTCCTAGACCAAAGAAAAAGGAGGAAGAAAGCAGAGCTTTAGCCTTCATCACTTCCAGTGTCCTAACTGCACATGTAATGCAGCCAGCTGCCTCAGCTTCCCACCCCAGGTCTTCACTGTCACTGTGTACCCACACACTGTGGAGCCACAGTTGACTCTTCTTATCTGGAATTGTTTTAGCCTGTTATTTGCCACAGCAAGGAAAAGGTAAATTATACCTGATTTTGGTAATATCTGAAATTTGTCATTTTGGCATTCCTAGTTATATAAACTAATACATCATTATCTTTTTTACTAAACTAGTTGGAGTTTCTAGAGCTAGCAATAAAGAAAACTAATTACTCCAATGCCATGGTGATTTCAGCTATTGTCCTGGGGAAAATATATCCTTTTACTGTTTTTCAGGAATCTGGGGAATAAGGGACAAAGCAAATTACAAGAGATTGCATGCTTTTACATTTGTAAAGTACTGTTGTTAACACAAACCTTAGAGGAAAAAAATATAATTTGTTGCCCTTATTTTGCAGTTGAGGAAACTGAGGCTCAGAAAGCTGAACCAATTCGCCTATAAATGAACCACAGTTGGGACTAATCAAGTCCATATTCTTTTTCATATAATAATGCCCACCAGTTTCTTCCGTTTTCCAGGAAGAACGGCTGTGGTAGGATTTGACCATGTTTATTGGAAGACATGCCAGCAAAGAAGTCTACACCAGCAAGGACTTGGTATAGAAACATAGGTTCGAATCCCAGCTCTGCCACTTCCTAAGTGAGTTACTGTCCTGGTTAAAGTTTTAATGATGTGAAGATATACCATGACCATGGTAACTCTTTTCTTTTAAAATTTTAAGATTTATTTATTTTATGTATATTGTGCTTTATTTGCATGTACGCTTGCATGCAGAAGAGGGAATCAGATTCCATTATAAATGATTATGAGCCACCATGTGGTTGCTGGGAATTGAACTCAAGACCTCTGGAACTGCCAGTGCTCTTAACAGCTGGGCCATCTCCTCAGGCCCCATGACAACTGTTATAAATGAAAACATTTCATTGGAGCTGGCTTACTGCTCAGAGGTTTATTCCATTAACATCATGGTAGGAAGCATGGGAGAATGCAAGCAGACCTGGTACTGGAGAGATATTGCTGAGAGTTCTACATCTTGATCCACAGGCAGCAGAAAGAGACTGTATCCCGCACCAGGCATAGCTTGAACATCTGAGACCTCAAAGATCACCCTCAGTGATACACTTCCTCCAGAAAAGCCATACCTACTCCTGCAAGGCCACACTTCCCAGTAGTGCCACTCTCTGTAAGCCTATGTGGACCACCACAGTTACTTCACAACTCTAGCCATGGGTTCCTTCACTGCAACAATAGCATGTCATTACTAAAAGGTTATCGGTAAATGTGTGCTTTCCCACACATTTTGTGACCTTCAACACATTTTATTACCATTTTTTGTTAACACATATTTTATAAATATTTGGGGCAGCATGTTTTGTAGTAACTGTTTCATCTTATTCTCAAAGTAAGAAGTACTAGCTAGCTGTCCAATACTCACAGGGCACTGGTTCTGCTTCATATTGCAGAACTCTATAAAAATATATTTATATTCATAATACCAGCCTGATTTTTCTAATTCGTATTTTCACAACCTGGGTCAGTTGATACAATTCTATTTTCTCAGCAACCCTAGCACAGTGATTGGCCCTTCATATTTTTGTGCATATTATTTTATTGTAAACCTTCTCTATGAAGTCAGTTTTATTATCTTTATGATACTTTTAAAAGGAGGATGGGTGTACGCTGTCTCCCTAAAAACTCTCCAAATTTTATGATTGTGCTCCTTCATCTCAAATTATAATACTATAAAACCATTTCAGGATTAGTGGACAAAGAAACGAAGTCAATATTTCTCGTTTCCACATCGATATCCTTTTCTAAGGCAAATTACTTCTTCCTAAACTACAGCAACAAAATTAACTACTCCTTCCCAAACCACAGCAACAAAATTAACCTCATGGTTTGCTCTCAACTGTGGAATTTGAACTGAAATTGACATGTGCTACTTTGCAGTGGAAGCTTCTAGAAGCATCGCAGGATTCTGCTTCTTTCCTTTCCCCCTCTGTTATGATATAACCAATACCCCAGACTTATTGAGTGGGTGACGAAGTATTCAGAAGACATATGTTCACAATGATATCACCTTGTCAGTACATGAAGAAACCGAGATATAATAATGAAACTCACCAAAGAGGAAAACAAAAGACAAACAGTCATGAAATTCATTTTTTGGTCAGTAGTTTGTGATTTTCATTTTCCAATTGATTTTTGGATTAAAAGATTTTTAAAAAAAAATATTTTTTTAAATGTGGCTTGATCTATTGGGGGCAGGTGGCAGTGGGACCAGAACTTTCCCTGGGTGTATAAAATCCGTTTTTGGAGCACATCCCTTATGGTGGATTAACTTGCTCAGCCTTGATAAGAGGAAGGAGCTTGGTCCTGCCTGAACTTGGTATGCCAGACTTTGTTGACCCTCCAAGGGAGGACTTAACCACTCTGAGGAGTGGATGGGTGGTAGGATGGGGCAAGGCAGGGGGTGGTGGGAGAAAGGGTGAGAGAGGGAACTGGAGTTGGTATGTAAAATAAAAATGAAAAAAAAATAAATAAAAAAGAAATAATTTTCTTCTTACCTTGTAGATTAGATTTCTGTATGTCTCTCTTATTGTCCTCATTATTGTCTAAGTTCTCTGAGATTGTGGTTTGCAGGATGATTTTCTTTGTTTTATGTTTAAAAACACCATTGAGTGAGTACATGTAATAATTGTCTTTCAGTGTCTAGGTTACCTCATTCAAAATAATGTTTTCTAGCTCCATCCATTTTCCTGCAAAATTTAAGATGTCATTAATTTTTCTGCTATGTAGTACTCCATTGTGTAAATGTACCATATTTTCTTTATCTACTCTTTGGTCAAGGGGCATTTAGGTTGTTTCCAGTTTCTGGCTATGATAAACAATGCTGTTATGAACATAGTTGAGCACATGTCCTGTGGCATGGCTGAGCATCCTTTGGATATATACCAAAAAGTGGTATTACTGGGTCTTGAGGAAGGTTGTTTTCTAATCTTCTCAAAAATCATCACACTGACATCCAAAGGGGCTGTACCAGCTTGCATTTCCACCAGC
The DNA here is from genome assembly GCF_037038515.1 of Microtus pennsylvanicus. Classification (NCBI taxonomy): domain Eukaryota; kingdom Metazoa; phylum Chordata; class Mammalia; order Rodentia; family Cricetidae; genus Microtus; species Microtus pennsylvanicus. The sequence goes on along the minus strand of NC_134585.1, from coordinate 99,002,315 downwards.
GATGCAGAAGTGTTCTTTTTTTCCCTACAACCTCTCCAGCATAAGTTGTTATCAGTGTTTTTGATCCTGGCCATTCTTACAGGCATAAGATGGAATCTCAGAGTTGTTTTGATTTGCATTTCACTGATGAATAAGGATGTTGAACATTTCCTTAAGTGTCTTTAAGCCATTTTAGATTTCTCTGTTGAGAGTTCTCTGTTTAGGTCTGTACTCCATTTTTTATTGGACTATGTGATCTTTTGGTGTCCAATTTCTTAAGTTCTTTGTATATTTTGGAGAACAGACCTCTGTCTAATGTGGGGTTATTGAAGATCTTTTCCCATTCTGTAGGTTGTTATTTTGTCTTGTTGGCTGTGTCCTTTGCTTTACAGGAGCTTTTCAGTTTCAGAAGGTTCCATTTATTAATTATTTCTTTCAGTGTCTGTGCTGTTGGGGTTATATTTAGAAAGTGGTCTCCTGTGCTAATGCATTCAAGTGTACTTCCAACTTTTTCTTCTATAAGATTCATTGTGGCCGGCTTTATGTTGAGGTCTTTGATCCATTTAAATTTGAGTTATGTGCATGGTGATAGACATGGATCTATTTTCATTCTTCTACATGTTGATATCCAGTTATGCCAACCCCATTTGTTAAATATGCCTTTTTTTTCCATTTTATATTTTTTGCTTCTTTGTCAAAAATCAGGTGTTCAGAGGAGTGTGGATTAATATCCAGGTCTTCTATTCGGTTCCATTGGTCCTCCTGTCTGTTCTTATGCCAATACCAGGCTGTTTTCTGTTCTGTAGCTCTGTAGTAGAGTTTGAAATCAGGGATTGTGATGCCTCCAGAAGTACTTTTATTGTACAGGAATTTTTTTTTTTTGGCAATCCTGTTTTTTTTTGTTTTTGTTTTTTGCTTTTCCATATGAAGTTGAATACTGTTCTTTGGAGGTCTGTGAAGAATTTTTCTGCGAATTTGATGGGCATTGCATTGAATCTGTAGATTGCTTTTGGCAAGATTGCCATTTTTCCTATGTTAATTCTGCCTACCCATGAACATGGGAGATCTTTCCACTTTCTGGTGTCTTCTTCAAATTCTTTATTCAGAGATTTAAAGTTCTTGTTATACAAGTCTTCCACTTGTTTGGTTAGAGTTACTTTGAGATATTTTATGCTATTTGTGGCTATTATGAGGGGTGTTGATTCTCTGATTTCTTCCCCAGCCCTTTAATCATCTGTGTACAGGAGGGCTACTGATTTTTTTGAGTTAATCATATATCCTGCTACATTACAGTAAGTGTTTATGAGTTGTAGAATTTGCTTGGAAGAATTTTTGGGATAGCTTATGTAAACTATCATATCATCAGCAAACAATGAGAGTTTGACTTCTTTTCTAATTTGTATTTCCTTGATCTCCTTTTTGTGTCTTATTGCTCTAGCTAAGACCTCAAGAACTATATTGAATAGATATGGAGAAAGTGGACAACCTTGTCTTGTTCCTGATTTCAGTGGAACCACAAGGAGTTTTTCTCCATTTAGTTTGATGTTGGCTGTTGGCTTGCTGTATATTGCCTTTATTATGCTTAGGTATGTTCCTTGTATCCCTTCTCTCTTCAAGTTCTTTATCACAAAGGGGTGTTGTAATTTGTCAAAAGCTTTTTTGACATCCAATGAGATGATCATGTGGGTTTTATTTTTCAATTTGTTTATATAGTGGATTACATTGATAAATTTTCGTATGTTGAACCATTCATGCATCTCTGGGATTAAGTTGACTTGATTATGGTGCGTGATGGTTCTGATGTGTTCTTGGATTCTCTCCTGAGTAAATTGGGAGCATAGGTTTCTTGGGGGAGGGGAGAGACAGGGAGGGGAGCAGAGAAAAATGTAGAGCTCAATAAAAATCAATAAAAAATAAAAGAATTTCAAACATCATTTACATGCAATATTTTTCTTCATGCCTGTGATTTTTATTTATTTATTTATTTATTTATTTATTTATTTATTTATTTATTTTTTGTTTTTCGAGACAGGGTTTCTCTGTGGCTTTGGAGCCTGTCCTGGAACTAGCTCTGTAGACCAGGCTGGTCTCGAATTCACAGAGATCTGTCTGCCTCTGCCTCCTGAGTGCTGAGATTAAAGGCGTGCGCCACCATTGCCTGGCCTCAGGCCTGTGAAATTTGTTGGTATATCATTGATAGTAAATAAAATGAAAAAAAATTAACTAAACAGTACTTTCAGAAGATCTGTTAGATGTTTTAGAATCATAGAAATTGAAATTTTAAGTCAGATTTTGTCAATAAAGTTTTAATTTATTTTATTACTACTTTGATACTAATCATGTTAGTTTTCTTTGGTAGATAATAGCTTTTACTGTATGTTATGACTTTTAAAAGTTATTCTTTGTGCCACTTTTTCTTATATTTCTAAAATTCTATGTTTTCTCTTTTATGTGTTAGGCATTATTTTTGTTGAAACATGATAATTTGTCATCTGGGTTATTCTTATCCATAAAATGATTATTGAAGAGCAGTCCGGGTTCCCTGCCTTGTGGGAAGTCCAAGGACCTCCCACCTCCTTCCAGGTCTAGTAAGGTGAGCATCCAAACTGCCTAGGCTCCTACAAAGCCAGTTTGGGCTGGTGAGGGAGGGGAACTTGATTGGGGGAGGGGGAGGGACATGGGAGGCGGTGGCAGGGAGGAGGCAGAAATCTTTAATAAATAAATAAATAAAAATAAAAAAATAAAAAGCTCAAGGCAGGGAAGAAATTAACACTGCATTTGTTTAAAAAATGATTATTGAAGAAAAAAGGAAGGTTATTTTTATTTTAAAATACTGAGTTTATTGAGTTTGTGTTGTGGGTACGGGAATTCTCACGAAACAAGGTTCACATGGCAATAAGAGGACAATTAGCTGAAGGTGACCTTTTCTCTCTATCATTCTATGTCAGGGATTGAACTCAGATCCTCAGGGCCGGCGAGTGCCTTGACTCTCTCAATCATCCTTCCTGCATGAATTTTAAGATCTCAGATGCCACTACTAAGTATTTAAAATTTTGGTTATGGAACAAAAGTGCCCAAAGCTTGTTAACTTGAGAGTCTTAGACACCCAGTAGAGTGACAGTAAATCCAATCTCACAGAGGCAGTTCTAACCATTGTCATACCTGCCAGGCATATGACTGAAGCTGCCTTTAGAGTCCCCACCTTAAATCCCTCCACTGCCCCATCTTTTGGTGAAAACATTTCTACGGTGGCACATGGACAAGAACCCCTTCCAAAGTTTTACTTGCTGAGCAGCACTCGGATTCTAAGGGGCAGTAGATTTAGCATCCAATTTGAATTTTTGTCAGTTTCACGTGAAAACCAAGCAATGTATGTTTGATTGCTTTCTCGTCTGTTGTTGGTCTCTTATTAAAAATCAAAGAATGAGCACAAGGGCTGCCCCCCTCCCAGAATAAAATTGATTTAAAATATACATTGCAGGTTACTTCAAATCTTTTATAAATTGTGTATTCCTCTAAGTATACTCTCAAATCAAAATAATGAGTGCTATATAAAACAATTTCCAATGTAGCTTAGCTTATTTTTATCTACCCACGGTCAGAACATCAACCATACCACAATACCTGACTGATTAGTACAGCTTTAAGCACATCACATTCTAATTTGTCTATGGGTTCTATTAAGGAAAAACCACGGAATCACGAAAGATAAAGCGGCACCGATTCTCTGAGCTCTTTTGTTGTATTTATATCTTAAGAAATTGTGTCTTTAGTTGCGAATTCAAAATGAGTTGTCAGGCTCCCTTAATAATTAATGCTGAAGTGAGCAAGTGTTTCAAGCACACACATTCCATTTAATGTTAAACAGCGTTATATTTACTGTAATTCCACCTTTCATCCTAATGCCAACCTCTAAATCTTTAATGCTTTAATCACACATCTTTTTCTGACATCCCCTGTGAGTTCCTCAAGCCAATGCCCACTTTGTGATAAGGTGGGCACTTGATGCTGGGAGGGTTAGTCAGCAGCCATTGTTAATTATTAAGGAAAACAAAACGCAGCTGCTGGAAATCATGTTTGTTCCCAGCAGGGCATGCTACCTTTCATCTGCTCTGACACCAAGGCGAATGCAGTCCTAAAAAGGAGATAATGCCTTTCAAGAACACGGTCCCACAGAAAAAGAAAGAATTTCCTAGAAAATTAATGAGCCTAATTACCAGATAATATCCGTGTTTGTCTTTCAGTAAAACCTCTGCTTTTGTTAGAGAGATCTAGAAGGAGGAGCAGTCATCGGGTGTGGTCCTAAGAAATAGTTTTCCTGCTGGTTGGAGCCAGGTGGAACAGAAACAGGAAGGCAATCTTTGAGCCCATAGCCCACGCCCTTTCCCAAATCTCAAGAGATTATTGCAGTAGCTTTTAAGGTATCTGCGGTTTTGAATCATTACTCCATTTCTCTGATCCTTAAGGTTCTCACTCTAAACCAGAGGTAGCTTTACAACCAGTGCATTGTGTACCCTTTTTGGTGTCAATTGACCCTTCAGCGTTGAAGTCGCCACATAGCAGATATCCTGCATATGAGATATTTGCATTATGTTTATTATGGTAACAAAATGATAGTTACGAAAAAGCAACAAAATTAGTTTTATGGTTGGCGTCACCACAACATGAGGGACTGTATTAAAGGGGTGCAACATTAAGAAGGTTGGGAACCAAACACCGAATATTCAAAGACTTATTTTGATTTTATGTGTTGGTCTGAATAAATTTTTGTTCACCACATGTATGACTAGCACCCAGATAGGTGAGATAAGGGCATCAGGTCCCCAGGAACTAGAGTTGTGAGCAACCATGTGAGTGTTGGCAACTGAGCTTGGGCTCTTAACTCTCTCTCTGCAAGAGAAGCAAGTGCTCTCCAGCACAAACATGGGATATTTAAAATATTAACAGAGGGTACCTTAGTAAGCCTCTCAGTGCAATGACTCACTGAGTAACACCAAATCCAGCAGGCTTCACAAATTGTGATTTTACATCTGTAAATTTTACCAACCACAGATAGAAAAGAATTGAAAGTTCTCTTTACTGGGTATTTGAATGATTATCTTGTCCTTTCTTCGCGAAGAACACAGAATAAACCCTGCTTTTACGGCATTAACACTACATCGATTATTACAATGATCTAGAGGTACAAAGTATATAGGAGGAATGTATGGAGATGTACAAATATCACATTACACAAGGAATTGGAGTGTCCACAGATTTGGGTGTCAGTGGGGCCCCTGGCAGTATTCTTTGCTGATATAAAAGGATAACTGTAGTCATTTCATGACACTACCATCCTAAGCACTAGGTATGTTATCTGTATGACCATTGTAGGTTAGTTCAGACCGCTGCAGTATGAAGGACTGAGTATGTAAACTTGTAGCTCTCTGATTAGGAGAAATTCATAGAGTTTTTGTGGTAAGTGTGAATGTCGGTTTCACACAGTAGGAAAAAAAAACAAACACAACAATGATTAATAAATGGATAAAGGTTTGTGACCTTTCTTAAACAGACAATTATTTTTGCAATCAATACAGTTTTATACTGTATTAATGTGTGACATTGATTATTTTCTATTTTTTGGAAATTTTATACACGTATTGTGATAATGCTATCAATTTGACAGAATTTAGAACCACCTGGGAACATGGACTTGCCTATGAGGGATTATTCTGATTACTTTAACTAATGAGCGGAAACAGATCTCAACTCTGGATTGTTCTCTGGGCATGGAATCCTGGATGAATAAATGGAGAAGTCAAATGGAACAGTAGTGCCTATCCATCTCTTTCTTCTTTCTGAGTGCGGATGTCATATGACCAGCTCCCTCAATCTCCTGCACCTCTGATTTCTCTGTCTTGATAAACTTTACCTGGAAGTGTATACCAGAATAAACCTTCTATCTCAACAGTTGCTTTTGTCAGAATATTTTATCGTATCAACAAAAGTAGCTAAATTATGCATTTAATAAATTTTGGCCCTTTTTGTGCTTCTTACCCTCTCTCAAGCCCTGCCCCCTCCCACTTTCCCACTAAAACCATTCATTCCATCAAGTCCTTTAAATACTTTGATATATTGCTCTGAATTTTGCAACACACTGAGTTAAATAATTAGGTAGTTTGTATGTGTTCGAATCAGCAGGCTTAATAAGTAAGACACAGAGAACTTGTTCAAAATGAAAATTTTGATTCTAACAGGGTATTCACAGAAATTCCAGCGGGGAAGATGCCAGTGTGAGGGATATCAAGATGGCAGAGACTCAGTAAATAGACACATAGCAGTTCAATTGGAGCCTCTGTTGCTCTAATATGCTTGCTTTGAACTGCACGAATCCCTTCAGCATCAATGGGTGAAGTACCAGAGCCGTTACCCTAAAAATGAATTTATAGCAGTGGGAAGGACAGCTGTGCAAAGCCTAGACGAACTCTGAAAGGCTTTAAGGTTAAGTGAACTTCAAGTGGCTTCTGAAAAAGAAGGAACCTTATATGATGAGACTTCTGGGGTGGGGAGAGGTCCCAGAACAATCTTAAGAAAAGAAAAAGATTCCTAACTATTATTGGTTCATGAACAATGTTCGAAACTCCCTTGGACCCTAAGGATGATATTTTCTGAAGAGAAGACATTTATATATGCAGGTTAGAAATCACATGGGAGATTTTACTTTGTAACAATGATTTTTAAGTACAAAGTTTAAGTTAGTTGAGGCTAAAATCCCAAATTGCTGTAACCTAGAACATGTCTATCTGCGCTGTCCTCTGTGATGCTTCGCTGATGATGAGCGTTGGCTCAAACACCGGCCAATGACTGGGTTACAGGATTGCCATGGAAACCCAGAGCAGAGTGGAAACTCAGAAATGGTGACCTGCACTGATGCTGCAGAGTATGTGGCAAAGGCTAAGGGAAAGAACCCTTAGTAGCCGTGTCCTCTCATACAAACCACGACCTCTACCTCCCAAGTGCTGGGATTAAAGGCACGTGCCACCACCAACCTGCTAGATATATCTTATTCTATTTTCTTATAATTTCTATTGCTGTGAAGAGACACCATGACTATGACAACTCATAGAACAGAAAACATTTAATTGGGGCTGGTTCACAGTTTCAGGGATTTAGTCCATTGTCATCATGGTGGGAAATACAGTAGCATGCAGATAGGCATGGTGCTGGAGATAATCTGAGAGCTCTATATCTGGATGCTTGGGCATCAGGAAGAGACAGTGACACACTTCCTCCAACATGGCTACACCTCCTAATGGTGTCACTCCCTATGGGCCTATGGGGTCTGCTTGTACTCAAACCACCACATCTATATTATCTATATACAATTAAGTAAAAAAGATTGTTAAGTATAAATTACTATGATATAATACTTTCTTCAAAAGAAAAAGAAAAGTCAAAATATTAACATTTCCTACTATTTCATATAACCATTATCAAGCTCAATAATAATTCTATTTACATTTAAAGAAGTACATGTGATAAATATTTAAGAAGAAGTTCCTCATAGTGTCCTAAAATTGTTAATGTATTTCTTTCTCTGTGGCGCAATGACAAGCCACTTGCCCGACCTGAAAACTTCCTCTGTAAAGATGTATTTGGAGACCTTTGGGGGAGTTTGTTTGCGGTACTGGAGATCTATTCTCAGAATCCTCCAAATTCAAAATAGTTGCTCTACTGCTGAGCTGCATCCACAGCTACAGTGATTAAATAAATGGCTGAGGTAGGAATATTTCGTAATGGAGATATCCCTTACTGATTTTCGACTGATAATGTCTTAAAGTGAAGACTGCGTGAGTCATCTTCACTCTCTGCTGGAGAAAAATGCCTATGACCTCCCAATAGGCACAAAGTTTAGTTGCTGGGGCTGTGATCAGATCCAGACATGTGTGTGTCTGAATCTCACATCTACCATTTTAAAAATGTGTGACTTTGGCCAAGATAGCTCAGTGTTGTGTCACCAATAAATGGGAGACATATTTGTTCTAGACAATTTTATAGATTAAAGGAGAGGTGCAGGCTAAGTGGAGCATAGGTCTGGTTTACATAAGTCAATGACGAGGACTAACTTAGCATTAGTACAGTCATGACAAGCTGGAGACTAACAATACTGGGACTAGGCCTCACACCCTTACAACAACCAGGAAAATATACAAACTGAACCCTGCGGGGGGGGGCGCGAATCAGAACTGAGACAAACAAATACTAGATGCTCCAGAACATTAAGAATAGCTTGCATAACTTGTATATAGGTTGCCAATTTCCTTGTAGGAACTCCAGTACCAAACCCTGTTTGACAAGACCCCTACTGTCCCACTCCTTCCCAATCATGCGTTTAAACCCCACCTAAACCTGGAATTCCCCCCTCCTTATCCTTTACTTCTTAAAAACCCTGCCATAGCTGAAATCAATGCTCTCCCTTATCCATCCACTACGTCAGAGCAGAAGGAGAGCCCAAACTTGAGCTTTCTAAAAGGGCTCTTTGCTTTTAATTCAGACTCCTGGTGGTCTCTGGGGCTCATGACAGGGGCATAACACCACTTGTGCCTGTTATAATTTTCTACATCATTTATCATACATTTATCACACACCTTTAGGAGTACTTTTGCGAAAGGGAGGTGAAATTCCAGTAGCGTTAACCACTTATGAGAAACACTGTCTTTCTGAATCTTTGCCCTTTATCCCTTTTTGTACTAAAATAAAGTCATTTACTTTACTTCCACTCATACCACATGCTTATGACATATCATGATGTAATCAGAAAACCGAGAGGAAGCAGAAAACATTACTGATTTCCTGGTGCAAGGTCCTGCCAGGGCCTCAGAGAATACAGAAGGGATAGTTTCCTTATCTGGGGTAGATAAAGGGTAGGTAAAACAGGTGAGCAGATAGCCTCAGATAAGGTGTTTGGATAGCAGCAAATGAGGAAGGCCAGGAAAAGCTTAAGAATCTGACCAGCACCCTGAAAGAGAGGAAGAATTGCTGCTGATGGGGAGTATGGTGTGACTTCTCCTCAACAGATGTGAACTAACATCTATTTGCCCCAGACAGACAAAAGAAACACACAAGTCTAATTTAGGAACCAATGAGTTTATTGGGGTTAATTACAAGAGCATGGAGGATTCAATGACCACTGTATCATGAAGAAGCCCATTTCAGCATCCCTGGAGCTCCCTGTAATTTGTAGGCATCTGGAATTGGATGCTATTTCCTTGTTCCAACATTTTTTACTCTCTCTCTCTCTCTCTCTCTCTCTCTCTCTGTGTGTGTGTGTGTGTGTTTGTGTATGGGAGGGGACTTGTGAATCTTTTGTGTTTCAGAAATTCCTTGAGACTACATGAGATATGTTCACTGAATCCTATGTGCTTTGTTTAGTTTCTGGGTCTTAACAGCCTGCCTTTTCTTTCTAGCAAGGAATTTTTCAGTTCAGATGAAATAGATACATAACAGAGAGAGAGATGATATAAAAAAACTGAAGACTAGAGAATAAATCTTCAAAGTAAGGGAAGAATCCTAGAGAGAGGGTGCATAGGCCTTAAACTAAAGATACCCATGTGTGCTGAGATTTAGGGGAAGGATCCAGCTTGAGATTTCAGGGATATTGAATTATACTTTGAACCCAATGCAATTTAGATAGAAAATTTGAAGTATAGACCCTTTAGCTTTAGTTTCTGTAATAAAAGCTGATAAACCAGGTGATTTGAAATCACAGAAACATTCTCTCACAATCTTGAAAACTAGAAGTCTGAGACCAGTGCTGACAGGAGCATGTATACTCTGAAGTCTTTTTTTTTTTTTTTTTAAATTTATTTATTTATTAAAGATTTCTGTCTCTTCCCCGCCACCGCCTCCCATTTCCCTCCCCCTCCCCCAATTAAGTCTCCCCCCCAGCCCGAAAAGCAATCAGGGTTCCCTGTCCTGTGGGAAGTCCAAGGAACCCCCACCTCCATCCAGGTCTAGTAAGTTGAGCATCCAAACTGCCTAGGCTCCCACAAAGCCAGTGCGTGCAGTAGGATCAGAAACCCATTGCCATTGTTCTTGAGTTCTCAGTAGTCCTCATTGTCCGCTATGTTCAGAGAGTCCGGTTTTATCCCAGGCTTTTCCAGACCCAGGCCAGCTGGCCTTGGTGAGTTCCCAATAGAACATCCCCATTGTCTTAATGTGTGGGTGCATACTCTGAAGTCTTAATAGGAGACCCATGGCTAGCTTTTCCTAACTTCTAGAAGTTTTTAGAAACAATCGGTACTTCTAAGTTGGCAGATGTAACATTTTAATCTCTGCCTCTGCCTCCTCTGGGTTTTCTTCTTCTGTTCTATGTCTTTATGTCATGGTTTCTTTATGTTGTGTAGATCCCATTAAAGTTAACTTAAGATAAATTTATTTTAACTTTAATATGACTCAGAAACTTTCTACATTCCAAAATGAGATCACATTCACAGGTTTCAGTGAGTGTGAATTCTGAGTAAGCTATCCCAGCCAGCATTACCGTGACAATCATATGTTGCTCTGCAAAGAATGAAACACTCTCATTTGTGAAAATATGAAAGGACTTGAAGATCACTATGTGTGCTGAAATAAACCAGAGGCAAAAAAAACCCCAAATATGTATTGTATATACATATAATGCTAGTGTAAATGTACATAATTTTGAAAGATTACATTTATAGAAGGTGAGAAGAAAATGGTGTTGACCTCAGTCATGGTGAGGAGAAAGGCAAGAGAAGTAGAGAAAGGTCGATCACCGGGTTTTAAGTCATTGGGAGTCACAAGTAAGAAGCCATGGTGTGGACTTTTACAGTAGGATGACTACAGATAACAATTACATACTGTAGAATTACATAAGAACTAGAAGAAGAGATGGATATTGAATATTTTCATAATGAAGAAATAAGAATCATTAAGGAGGCAGGCATATTTGACCAGATGTAAATATTATTCAATGTCTGCCCATATTAAACACAAAAGGCCCCACATATTTATACATGCACTCCCACACACACATAAGTTAAAAATTTTAAAGGTAAAAGAGCGATATCATTCCATATGTATCTCATCAGTGGCTTCTTAAGAAAATCTTAAGAAAATCTCAGCCTTCTGTGTCCATCCTCCTTGCCCAGACCTAAAAGTGCCCAGGAAGGACTATCTCAGGAGCCCATACAAAACCATGGAATAATAGCAAAATACTAGCAGCTTAATTAAAGCTGCTTTGTCCATTTAAATGATGGGAGGGGGAGTTTGGAGTTAAACACAGGGTTAAGGTTATAAACTGAATGGAAGTGACTTTCTTTTATGAAGGAAAGTGACTAAATAGCTTGGAATTGTTTCAAACAGGGTAAAAATTAAACTCAATGTAATAATTTAGAAAGTAATTGTCAGTAAATAAAGTTTATATCTATAACTTATTATCTTAATAATGAAATTTGTAGTTGGCAGATGTCCGATAGATGTCAAATGAAGGTCCAACTTATTAACAGATCCTTGAGAAATGGAAGAAGGGGATGGGAATGATTCAAAAGAAAAACGACCCTCAAAGGGAGTGGCCCAACTAAGAGGTGAGACTTTGTGGAAGAAAGCATATCCCTGAGGGGGTGGGCTTTGAGGTCTTTTTCTCCAGCTTCACTCGTGTGACAGTCAGTAGGCTTTCTGTTGCTTGCAAGAAACAACGCTCTCAGCCCATCACCACATTTGCCTACATGATGCCGTGCTCCCTGCCATGATCGTAATGTACTGAACCTCAGAATCTGTAAGTGAGCCACCCCAATTCAAAATTTTCTTTATATGATTTGCCATGGTCATGGTGTTTCTTAACATCAATAAAAACCCAAACCAAAAGAGAAGTTGGGAGCAGGCACTGGGTATTGTTGTGATAGGCCTGACCCTGTTTTTGTTTGGAGTAATATGTAATTTGGTACTTTGGGTTAAGAAAGCAGTGGCATGCCCTAGGAACCTCTTAATGGAGCATACTAGTAGGAACATGGAAGACTCTGGTGCTGATAATAATCTGAAATGTCAAGAACTGATTCAAGAAGTGTCAGAGAATTTTAGCATTGCCTAGAAATAATTCTTATGATATTGTGTGAAGAATGTGGCTGCCTTTTCTCCTTGTCCAATTTGTCTGTCTAATGCTAAAGTAATGCGCTTTAGATTAATTCAATTGGAAGAAGAAATATCAAAACAACCAAGTCAACTCTGTCGTGTGGATGTTAGTGGTAACCCTACTGAAGATCTAGAATAAAAAGGAGTGAGCTGAGCAGGGTAAATTTTGAAATATAAATTCTAAGGAGAAAAAGAGCACCAGGAAGTGCAAAGGAGATAAATGGATTAAGAAATGGAAAATAGGGAGTGGTGACCTTAGGGCAAGATCCCATACAGATAAATTTCCAATTTGTGAAAGGAAGTAAAGCAAAGCTTAGAGCTGGGTGTGGTGGGACACACCTTTGATCCCAAAACGGAGATGGCAGAAACTGGTGGTTCTTTTGAGTTTGATGCCAGCCTCTTCGACAGAGCAAGTTTCAGGACTTCCAAGCTTAGGCAGTGAATTACAGAAAGCTGGTAAAGATGTATTTGAATGACAGGGTGTGTTTCAGGCCCAGTAAGAAGCAGAACTTGGCCGCTTCAGTCAGGTGTTCTGGCTTTAGAGTTAAGGATAGAAGAAATGGGTTATGAGATTTGCCTCAATGCCTAAGGAAAGCTGCTGAGACCATGCATGTGTCAGGGGTGTTCCTGAATGGAGGCCTTTGCATGAAGGTGTGGAGATGAATCTGGGATTGCCTTGGAGAAGCTAAGATATTAGAGATGCCAGAGTCATGGAAAACCTTTCTAGGAGCACTGCTAACAGGGAATAGAAGCAGCACAAGAGAAAGAAGTGTGTTGCAGTCAACAAAGCTGAACAAATTTGGAGATGTGGAAAAGGATTTTTGTTTTGTTTTGTTTTTTTTGAGACAGGGTTTCTCTGTAGGGTTGAAGGTCTGTCCTGGAACTAACTTGTAGACCAGGCTGACCTCGAACTCACAGAGATCTGTCTGTCTCTTCGAGTGCTGGGATAAAAGGCGTGTGCCACCACCGCCTAGCTCATGGAAAAGGTTTTGACATCAGACTTGGAGATGCAGAATTTGCAGTTTGCCCAGCTGATTTTCTGTCTTGCTTTAGTCCAGTATTTCCTCACTACACTCCCTTCTCATTTTGCAATGGTAATGTTTATCTTGTGCCATTATATGTTGAAAGTACGTGATCTGTTTTTTGATAATTTTTTTTTTAAGGAGGATTACAGTTAAGAGATTGTTATGTATCTCAGAAGGGATTTTGAACTTTAGAACAAGTTTGAGACCACTATAGACAATGGGGACTTTTGAAGCTGATTGAATGCCCTTTTTGTTCTATAGTAAGGCTATAAGCCTTTGGGGGCCAGGGAATTGAATGTGGTGGTTTGAAGGAAAACAACACCCAAACAGAGTGGCGCTACTAGGAGGTTTGGCCTTATTGGAGAAACTATGTCACTAGGGGCTGGACCTTAAGTCTTTTTCTCACGTTTCTCTCACTGTGACAGTCCCTACACTTCTTGTTGCCTGCAAGATGTAGCTCTCTAAGCTCCAGCACCACACCTGCCTGCACTCTGCCACGCTTCCCATCATGATCAGAACGGACTGAATCTCTGAAACTGTAAGTTAACACCCCAAATAAATGTTTTCGTTATATGAGTTGCCATGGTCAAGGTGTCTCTTCACAGCAATAAAACCCCAAACTAAGACAGAAGAGATGTAATACAATATGTCTGCTAAGCAGGACCACACCCAAATACAGCGAGACAGAATTACACGGAGCTGGAAAGTAAGAAAATCCTCAAGTTCTCAGAGCCAGAACAAGCCCCAGAAGACATGGATCACACTGACCTCCTTCTTGAGGTTTGCCTTTTACTTGATTTTTTTTCCACCTGTAAAGGGATATAAGCTTTTAAAGCATCCCCTCTCTGATCCAGTCATGGCAGGTTTTTGGTCAAGTCTTTTAAAAATACTCAGGGTCATTTTTCAAGTCTCTCACCCCACCCTGTTTCTAGTCAAGCAAATTCCCTGAAGATGCTCACTGAATGCAGAACAGGAGCTAAACATCAAACAAGAAAACTGGAAAGTGGAAAAGAACACTGGAGTTGCTGAAAATGGAGAAACTTTTTTTTTAGTATCATGTCAATGCCCTTTGGTCTTCAGAGCAAGTATCCCAAGCATACTGTTTGAACTAGGGTTCACTAGAGGTACATTTTTTTAAAAGTCCGTTTTTTTTTCCAGCATTATCATGCCAGCTGGAGTTACTTATTTCATTCTAACTCAGTAGGAATCCACAGGCTGCATAAAAATACATTAAGGAATATTTATACGATGGCAAGCAGGACCAAATACATGAGAAAGAATAATATTGTGCATTGCTCATTATAAACATGATCATTTTGTGTATGTAACGGATGTGTTGTTAAAGCACAGTGGGTTGTTTGAAGTTTACAAGTTTGTTATGGATTGATTTATTCATGAAATGCTTTGTTTCTATGACAACTTTATTGGTTTGCCTGTGGTCTAAATACATATAGGCATGGCAGGAATTCCACGGTACAAAACAAATTACACACTCCCTTCTGAATCACTTGCTGCCTTTAGGGAGTGTAGCAAAAGAATTTCCAACCAGGACAGACATCACCATGCGCAGAGGCGAGCATTAGAGAGATCACATAATAAGAGGAAAGAGGCTTTTAAAAAAGAACAACTTAAAAGTCTCCAATGGCCTCCAACTCTATCATATAGGGGAAGATAGAAATGAACAGCACAACTCTCAGCTCAATGTAAGATAAGAGAAATATAGTCTACTCATAATGCATGAGGTTTTTTTATTTAAGCAAAAACATTGATCAAAGACACACAATTCTTGTCATAAATAATGTCCCTTGAAGAATACCATTAATATTCACAACATTTGTGTAACTACAAAAGAACCTCAAAATTGTTTAGAGAAAATAATGGATTTGGGAAGATAAAAGGAAAAGGTGAAAGAGATGGAGGGAGGGAGGGAGAAAGGAAGAGAGGGGGAGATTTTCGTGCATCAGGGATAATCAAGGAGGGAATAACGTCTAGTTATCTAGTGAAACTGAAGTCAGGGAAAGCATGCCAAAGCATGTGAATGCTAGAAAATAGAGAGAATAATCCACATTTTCATCCTCATATTACCCCTAAACAAATGCCTATTCAGTCAAGGGAGAAAGAATTAAAAAGGTAAAGTCATTATTCTTTTTTTATTGATATTTATTGAGCTCTACATTTTTTCTCTGCTCCCCTCCCTGCCTCTTCCCTCCCCTTCAACCCTCCCCCAAAGTCCTTATGCTCCCAATTTACTCAGGAGATCTTATCTTTTTCTGTTTTCATGTAGATTAGATCTATGTATGTCTCTCTTAGTGTCCTCATTGTTGTCTAAGTTCTCTGGAATTGTGATTTTTTTTTTTGCTTTATGTTTAAAAACCACTTATGAGTGAGTACATGTGATAATTGTCTTTCTCTGTCTGGATTACCTCACTCAAAATGATGTTTTCTAGTTCCTCCATTATCCTTTATATAAAACCCAGAGAACACTATGCTATGGAATGAAAATAGTATTAAACAGAGCAAAACTGTGAA
Source organism: Microtus pennsylvanicus (assembly GCF_037038515.1). Lineage (NCBI taxonomy): Eukaryota > Metazoa > Chordata > Mammalia > Rodentia > Cricetidae > Microtus > Microtus pennsylvanicus. The sequence continues at coordinate 98,986,650 of NC_134585.1, read as the reverse complement.
TATAACTGAAAAACACACAAAAAGACATATCCACAGTCATCACACACACACACACACACACACACACACACCCCTTGTATGGAAGCAAGAAGTTGATATCAGATATTTTCTTCAATTATTCTTCATCTCACTTTAGAAACAGGGTTTCTCTGAACCTAGAGTTCACTGATTGGTTAGTCCAGCTGTCTAGTGAAGCCTCACGATCATGATCTTCCTGTCTCTGCTTCCCTAGTACTATGTTTACTAGTAAACACCCTTGCATTTGGCTTTTTACATGTGTCTTCATAATTTAAATTTAGAAATTTACCAGCCTACCATCTTTCCAGTCCCTTATGCTTTTATCAAAACTACCTTGAGTTTCCTGCTCTTCTTTTCGTTTCTAGAGACATTGTAAGAATGTGCTCATAGACAGGATGGAATGTGAGAGCAACTTCTGGAATTAGTTCATCTCCAAGTGTTTAAGTTTTTGCTCATGGACTGGATTAAACAACTGTCTGTGGTCCTGAGTTCCTTGCTCATGCTCTCTCTCCTTCTGCTCCTGATTTGGACCTTGAGATTTCAGTCCGGTGCTCCAATGTGGCTCTCTGTCTCCTTTCATCACCTGATGAAAGTTAATATTCAGGAGGATGCGTATATGTTTGTCTTTGGATTCACCTTCTTATTTAGCTTCTCTAGGATCGCAAATTATAGGCTCAAGTGCACCCACACACTGAGACAATGGGGATGTTCTATCGGGAACCCACAAAGGCCAGCTGGCCTGGGTCTGAAAAAGCATGGGATAAAACCGGACTTGCTGAACATAGTGGACAATGAGGACTACTGAGAACTCAAGAACAATGGCAATGGGTTTTTTGATCCTACTGCACGTACTGGCTTTGGGGGAGCCTGGGCAGTTTGGATGCTCACCTTACTAGGCCTGGATGGAGGTGGGTGGTCCTTGGACTTCCCACACATCAGGGAACCCGGATTGCTCTTCGAGCTGATGAGGAAAAGGGATTTGATCGGGGGAGGGGGAGGGAAATGGGAGACGGTGGCGGGGAGGAGGCAGAAATCTTTAATAAATAAATAGATAAAAAACAAACAAACAAACAAACAAAAAAAACAACTGTCTGTGGACCACCTAAGCTCATAGCCATGGCAAGTCAAGTCAGAGGTGAGTATCTGACCTAGAAGACTCGAACCATTTATTTGTCAAAAATTAATTTATTTTAATAATTGAATGTTGGAACAAAAAGTATACAAAATAAATGGCAATATCAGAAGAATTTCTGATGGGAAGGGAAAATAGGAAAGGAAGAAGGAAAGACAAGAGGAAGAATAGTACTAAAACATGGCCCAGGCATCAGAACATTGCTTAGATGCAGGTCTATAATAACATTTTAAGTTACATATACCCTACAGGGAAAAAAGCCTATCTGCTGATTTTAATGTTGTCCATTTCAACCAATTTGGAAGATGAAACATCTTCCTAAATCAGCATAGTAAAAATGGCAATTCTACCAAAGGCAATTTATAGATTCAATGCAATCCCCATCAAGATCCCATCAAAATTCTTCACAGATCGGGAGAGGACAATAATCAACTTTATATGGAAAAACAAAAAACCCAGGATAGCCAAAACAATCGTATACAATAAAGGATTGTCTGGAGGCATTACCATCCCTGACTTCAAACTCTATTACAGAGCTACAGTAATGAAAACAGTGTGGTACTGTCATAAAAACAGAGAAGTCGACCAATGGAATCGTATAGAAGACCCGGATTTTAACCCACAAACCTATGAATACCTCATTTTCGATAAAGGAGCTAAAAGTATACAATGGAAGAAAGAAAGCATCTTCAACAAATGGTCCTGGCATAACTGGATGTCAACCTGTAGAAGAATGAAAATAGACCCATATCTATCACCATGCACAAAACTCAAGTCCAAATGGATTAAAGACCTCAATATCAGCCCGAAAACACTGAACCTGATAGAAGAGAAAGTGGGAAGTACCCTACAACAGATGGGCTCAGGAGATCGCTTCCTATGTATAACCCCAGCAGCACAGACATTAAGGGCAACATTAAAATTCAATGGACTTATATTTTAGAGTTTGTACTAGTTGGATTTAGATGGTCAAATCAAGATTAACTCCAATCCACATTTGATAACTGAACATTCCGTGTATTGGCTTTAGGTTTCTAGAGTTCATAACAGCATTATCAGTGTCTTACAGGTAAGACCTGTAAGTCACCTATGAAGTCACCAGCGCTGTGCATGCAATATGAAGAAACTGATGTTAATATACACCATTCTTCTCTTCAAACATCTAAATTTAAGTGAAAATCAGGAATCATATCCATAATGATATCTTAACAAAGTCACTTTGTGTTGATCTGAACAAGAATCAAGTCTTTTCTTTCTCCACACCACACCCCTTCCTCAAACTCTCCCACATCCCCTCCCACACTCTTAAGCCTTTTTTATTTAATTATTGCTGTTACAAACATAATAAATACGTATCTTGCAGCCTCTTCTGAAATGGATGAGCCAGATGCTATTTCTCACATGCCTTTTTTTTTTTTGTCAGCTTTATTTTATCCACCTACCCAGTGACCAGGAATTTTTAATTTACAGGATTTTTTTTTTTTTGAGGAAGGCTGTGTGATGTCTGAGGACTGACAGAAATCTCTAGTCCTCTGTGATGCCAGACAGGAGAAAGGAATGGATTTCCTTAGAGTTTTTGTTTGTTTGTTTGCTTGCTTTCTCTTTTGTTGTTTTCCCCTTTCTGATACTTCCTACGGACAAAGCTCTGGTCTTCTAGGGCAAGTGCAATATTGACAGAAGAAACTCTTTAGCACACTCACCCCCAACATTTTCACAAGGAAATGTGCCCTGATAAAACACCAACAACGGCACCGCAGATCACAGACTCTATCTATGTCCTGATGGGAGGCTGTTCCATTCAAGGGAATATGCAGCATTTCAGCAATTGCAGTTCTGTGTGCACAAAGGTCACCCAGATACACGTAGAACAGATTAGTAAATAAACATGATTGTCTTCTGAGGATTAAAAAAGTCGAAAAGCAAAAAGAAGAAAAATTGAATCATCTTCCAGGAGGCTCCTGCAGAGTTCACCAGGGGAATTCATATGGTTTGAACATCTTGTCTACCAACCAATTTGGTGCCTGGATCATTTTGCTAATTTGACATGGGAGGCTTCAGTGAAGCCAAAGCTAAGGCATTCTAGGCATTTTAGCACTTACTGTATAGTAATATTTTTTAGTTGTTATTTTCTTAAATTACTTTCTGACCTGGTATTCTTCTTAGCTTGTATTGCAGTGATTAAAGCCTTCATCCTTTGGAGAAAATCTTAGGGAGTTTTTGTGGGTTTAACTAAAATTTCCAGCTTAAATTCCTATGATTTCAGCTCACCAAAACCAATTTAGCATAGGCTGACCTGGCCTTGGCTAAGTCAGGGGTTCTGAGACAGAGGGAAGGGAAAGGATATAATCAGGGGAAGTCAGCTAATAGGCAATTAAAGCTCCATTGCTTCCCCCCCCCCATCACAAAGTTCCTTATCTAGACTCTCAAACACAAGGAACAAAGCCAGCCCAGTGAAATCACTGCCTGCTTTGCTCGACCATTCTGCTTTCTCTCCCTTGTCTTCCTTAAGATTCGTCTGCTCTCATTCAGAACTCATTCAGTTTTCAACCTCTTGGTTTTACCCCCTGACTGAGCTTTTTGAGAACTCCGTTTTATTAGAAACATTTGGATTCTCCTTTCTTAGACACGTGCCAGTTAGTTGTAAAGTGATAAAGGGTGTGGGGCGTTCATCCCCTATCACTTTTAGTGAAACACACAATCCCTCGGCTCTAGGCCCTGCCAGGGTGCCTACCCAGGCTTCTCAGAGCTCCTGTTTTAATTACCACAGTTGCCGACTCCTTGGCCTTGGTGTTCCATATTTTCTCCTTGTTTAGTGTGCCATTGCCAAGTCAATTTCCCTTTCATGCCAGCGTGTTGTTGTATTCCTTGGATCCTGACAGGGCATCCTTAATATTCATGCTTCCGATTCCTGCCTCTTTTACAGTCATTTGCCTCTCTGAACTTTCTCTCCTGCCCCTTCATTCAGAGTACCAGTTCAGCCTTTCCTGCCATCCCTTTTCCAATTTGATGGTGACTTGGATAGGAAGAAGGCCTATATATCTCTGTTCTGTGTATACAGGCTTCAGTACATCCACGTAGGAAGCCTAGTGCTTCTCTTCTGTAAGTTGCAATTGGGCATATTCTAGAAAATCTTTCTTAAGCAGATTTTTAAGGAAACACAAGAGTGATTTGTGTTGTTTGCCATTATTTCCGTTTTCACACACTGCAAATTATCAGCATGATGGAGGGGGACGATAGGAACACTTTTAGGCAGTATCTTTGCCATGAAGACACAAACATGGACATAGCTTTGAAAGCATGCTTGAGAGTAAACTGCATTGAAATAAGCAGGAGACAATATTTGAGGATTTATTATCTTTGCAATTTAATTCATAGTTTATATAATTGACTTGCTAATGGCGCTGATTTCTAGCAGCTGAATCAGATTTGTCCTAGGAATAACTGGTATCAGCAGGCTTCTGGATACCATTGTTCCCACTTCTTAAGAGAAACAACCATATATTGCCATATATAACCATTTCTCTACTGGAAGAGGTAGGTAAGGGATGTATGAGATTTCTTGGTAAAAAGATCATTCCAGTTTCCCAGAATCCTTGTACAATAAATTTTAGATCACTTATTTTTAAAATTTTATTGGTACATTGGAAATGAGTTAATTGGCCTTCAAGAGTAGGTAGATACTCAGAACTATCCAGTCAATTCCCATAGATAACTTGAGCGTTAAAATGAAAACCAGGAGAAACTGTATTCATCTTTGAACTCAGCAGTACTTCGCTTGCATACATCTTAAGAATATTTGCATGAGCAGACTAATGTTAGTAGTATATCCTACTTTTGATTTCTATTTTACCTAATAGTTATACGTGTAATAAAATTGGTAAAATGTCATCACACCGATGCATCAAGCATCTGCATTAGATGCTGGAACTACTTGAAACAAAGCAATAATTTCACTGAATCTTTTAACTATGATTCATCTTAATCAGAAAAATATTTATTATTTGAAAGCTTCATAAAATATATTTTGATAATATTTACCCCAACTCTATCTCAGATATACCCCTTTTCTTGTCTCCTAAACTTTGCATACTACTTAAAACCTTAATAACCTATTGACTCCAATTTGTGTCACCCATCTTTCTGGATATCAGATCATCTATTGGAGAGTGACAGACATACCTATGAGATATAGGAAACTAGCAATTTTCTGTGGGTGGGGAGGAGTAAAAAGGCCTTAAGCAAAGAGGGATAATATAACACAGATGGGCATGAAGAAGATAGGAGGCATTAGAAAAGGGATGTTTAAGTGCAGGGAGGGATGGGAGCATAGGACAGGCAGTGGAGGGGGTAACTAAGACAAAGAATGTTTGAAAAAGCAACATGGAAACTACTGTTTCCTAACTAACCTTAATTGTTATCATCATCAGATGGGGGATTTATAATCACTAGATGTGATTACTGATCCTTTGTGACTACAGGATAGACAAGATCTGGTAGAAACATAGACATGGGCATTCATGTGTTTGCTGAAGGAACAATGGAATCAAATGAAATTTTGGTGTGTTTTTAACCTTAGTTACACTAATTTTACCAATATGCTGACTTGTTCTGAGGCATTTGCTATTCTAGCTTATTTACCTCAAAGTATGAATTTGTTACTGGGAAATGAACCCAGAATCGTACAGGCTAGAGAAATGCTTTTCCACCTAGCAAAACTGTCCGTTAAATGATTTTTTTTTTCCTTTTTCATTAATACTGACAACTCAAAAAGCTGAGGTTGAGGACAATGATTTTGAGACTTGCCTGGGCAACTTGGTGGGTTCTGGTTCAGGGAGTAAAATGGTATCTTGCTACATGACAGTGGCTGAGAGTTTGCCTAGCATAAGCAAGTACCTGGGTTCAATCCACAGTACCAAAGTGAGGAGGGAGGGAGGGAGGGAGGGAGAGAGAGAGAGAGAGAGAGAGAGAGAGAGAGAGAGAGAGAGAGAGAGAATTTTTTTAACTTCAAAAATAGTTCCCTGAGGCCGGGCGATGGTGGCGCACGCCTTTAATCCCAGCACTTGGGAGGCAGAGGCAGGCGGATCTCTGTGAGTTCGAGACCAGCCTGGTCTACAGAGCTAGTTCCAGGACAGGCTCCAAAGCCGCAGAGAAACCCTGTCTCGAAAAACCAAAAAAAAAAAAAAAAATAGTTCCCTGAACACCAAACCTAAAAGTAGTAATCTTCTTTAATTCCTCAGATATTTATTCTCATACCACCATGAGATTTTTTTTACTCATATTGTTACTCTAAATTGCAGTTACAAAATTTGAATCCACCTATTGTGTGGCTATTCTTGATTTTTGCATAAAACTATACACTTGCTGGAGATGAGGAACAATTTCTTTTTTATTTATCTTTATGTCCTTGGAGTTTCTCTTAGTACAAGAAATTAGAAGTTGAGGACATGTGAAATCCTGAATGAATATGATATTTTTGAGTTTAAGCCAAATAATCAGATTGATTTCACCAGGAAGAAGATAGTTCAGTCACAATTGTAATAGATGCATGAAGTATTTTAGAAATATATGTAGTATCATCTTCTAAATTATGTTATATTAATGTTGCAATTTTTATAAAAATGTGGAAATTAACAAACTACTTATGATATAATGCTGAATTAAATGTTAGAACAAAATTATTTGGCATGGTTATTACTAACTTGTAAGAAATAGAAGAGAAGCAAGAAAGAGAAATATCAACACAAGTGTGGCTTCATTCAGAGTACAAAATTATGATTGTTCTTTTCACATTTTTCCAAATTTTCTGTGACAGGAAAGGACAAATGGGAATTTTTTTGTATTCTAGAACACTTTTCTAAAAAGAAGTATGGGGCTGGAAAGATGGCTCAGCAGCTAAGAACACATACTTTTCTTAAAAAGGACCCAAGTTAGGTTCTCAGTACCCGCATCAGATTTTTCAGAACTACTTGTAACTTCAGTTCCAAGGAATCCTACACTCTTCTTGCTACAGTGGGCATCTGTGCTCACACGCACATACAATCTCATAAACACACATATACGTATACAAAATTAAAATATTTCTAGAAGAAGTTTTAGACTCACAGCAGATTAAGAGAAAGATATAAAAGTTTCCTACACATTTTTTTCTCCTTCCAGGCACAACCTGCCCAAATTTGTTACAAATGATGAAAGCACAGTTAGCCATCATAATCACTTCACCTCCCCATTTTATGTTAGAGTTAATCTTTGGTGCTGAGTCTTCTGTAACTTGGAGGAAATACAGAATAAACTGTGACTGCCAGTGGAGGGGCCAATAAAAGTCTTTACCGTGAAGTTGAATCCTATGTTGGGTAGATGTTTCAGATTGACTTCTTTCACTTAGCAATATGCCTTAAAGTTTCTCCCTTGCTTTTTTAATTATTTCACCGCCTTTTCTCTCTCTCTCTCTCTCTCTCTCTCTCTCTCTCTCTCTCTCTCTCTGTCTGTCTCTCTGTCTCTGTCTCTGTCTCTCTCTCTCTGTCTCTCTCTCTCTGTGTGTGTGTGTGTGTGTGTGTGTCTTTCCCTTGTACTAGCTAATATTTCACTGACTAATGTGCCCCAGTTTACTCATCACAGATGGAAAGACAACTTCACAGTTGCTTCCCAATTTGGGTCCTCATTTGTGTGTGTGTGTGTGTGTGTGTGTGTGTGTGTGTGTGTGCACGCGATTTACTCCCTCTGCTCCATTTCTCTATTTGCACAAATTTTCATCATGTTTGGATTGCAGAGGCTTTAAAGTAGCTTTTGCTATTGATACTATCCTCCTTCCAATATACCCTCCTTTCAATTTTTGCTGGCAAATGAATCTCTAGTCTCTCCATTTAAGTTTTAGAATTAATTATTTTTGTATCCACAAAGTAAATTTCTAAAATTTTTTTTACTGGTATTACATTGAATCCTCAGATGAAGGTACAAGTAACTGACAATATGAAAATACCAAACCTCTCATTCTATGAACATGGAGATGCTCGTCCAGTCATGGGAAATTTATTGGATTTCAATCATTCAAGACTCTTGTGTTTCTCTGATACCCATCTTAACATACATTGTTGTATTGATGTCTACGGATTTGCATTTTAGAGAGCTAATAGAAATAGTATTCCATTTTTATTTTCACATTCCATTTTCCCTTTGCTGAAAGGTAGGAAAGTGATTGCATTTTTTGAACTCATTCTGCATAATATGTCCTTGAGATTATATTTATGTTTTCTTTAAATTCTTGAATATAGATGATCATATATTATAGTACAAAGGTTATTTTATTGCTTCATTACCAACATATGTGTCTTTTATTTATCTTTCCTGTCTTTGATTCACTTGCTATCTACATTGAGAATGAATATTGGGAGGATATAATTAACTTATTTCTGATCTTACAGGAAAAACTTCTGGTGTCTCATGATTAAGCTTTATTTTGTAAAAAAAAAAACCCAACCAAACAAATAGTCCTAGTATTGTTCCTCTGTGCTATACATGAAATTTACATTTTAGAAATTAAAATATGCCAAATAGTTGGTTGTCAAAGTCTTGCAACAACAGTGGCAGAGCTGCTACATTTCATTTTATCAGACTGAGCTTTAAAGGGTGCCATCAATAGGGAACAGGACACTGTAACCTAAAAGAGGGTTGGTGACTGTGATGCTTCCCGCACCTCACCCAAAGCAAGAAATGCTGCCCAGAGTCAGCAGTCTGAGCCACAAGGAAACTTCAGAATACTTCCTTGACATAAAACCATCAATGCCAGTCTTACTGGATTTCTGCCGACTATGGAGAATTCAGTCTCACCCAAAAGAGAATATCAGCTATAAAACTGGATAGAAGTTATGGTAGGCCAAAATTACAGTCAAAGTTGTTGGGAATTAATACAAGTAGCCTCGGTGATTAAGAGCATTATTGAGAGTTTTATCTGTTTACTTTGGTTCTCCATAGATAATGAGAATGATAATCCAGAATAGAACTATCTTGAAAAGTAGTGGCCACAATGGACTAGGAAGTGGGCTGACTACTGGTGATAAGAAATTAAATACAGTGAGAAATATATTGAACATCATCTGTTGTATTAGACACAGGAATTGAAAATTATTGATGATACAGGTAAGTGGTATAGAATATGGTGAAATAGCCTAGAATGTCTCCCATACAGGTATAGGAGACAGAACCTAGGAGAGGCCATTACTCAAATGAGAAATAAATTCTAGTGTGGGGGAGAAAGTGGCAGGTGGTATATTGTAAAGCTTGTATGCATCCTATAAGCACAGACATACTGGAGTCCTAGAATAAAGGGTAGAACTCTAAAGTCGGTTGAATAGAGATTGAGACTAGAAAAGAATGTCATCCAGTATACTCGCTGATTCTGGTCCCATCCCTCATACTACAAATAAGTCTGAGTATCAGAGAGGTTATATTACTTGAAAATGATTACAAACCAATTAAAAAAAACAGTAAACATTGTATTCTACTGCCCTTTACTCCTACATAAATGTTCCTTCCACTCTCCTAAAAGACTGTTGTTTGCAGTTGGACATTAAGAATTGTGTGAGAATCCTGTTCTTTGAAGGTCTGTGAAGACTTTTCCTGGAATTTTGATGGGCATTGCATTGAATCTGTAGATTGCTTTTGTAGATTCCCATTTTTGCTATGTTAATTCTACATACCTAAGAGGCATGGGAGATCTTTCCATTTTCAGGTGTCTTCTTCAATTTTTTTTTTCAAAGATCTAAAGTTCTTGTCATACAGGTCTTTCACTTATTTGGTTAGAGTTACTCCGAGATATTTTATGCTATTTGTGGCTATTGTGAAGGGTGATGTTTCCCTGATTTCTTTCTCAGCCCATTTATCATCTGTGTAAAGGAGGGCTACTGATTTTTTTAAGAATAGGTGGAAAAGGAAGGAGCCAGATTTCATAAGTTGACAAGCCGTTTGAATTTTTTCTTTAAAGAAAGGGAGAATAGTTGACTATTTCAGAGTGCCATCATAATAGATGATAAACACTTGATTAATGTGAAAAGATGATACTGGGTATTGATCTGGAAGATGCCTTTGGGGGTTTTGTATATGTCCAGATCTGAAACAGCAAGGACCTTACCTATAGTGGTAATTATATGCATACGATAATGAGCCAGTAAGATACAGGAAGTTATAAATGTATAGTTTGGAAATTGGTTGGTTACTATAAACAAGAAGAAAAGAATTTGAATTCAAATTACTGTGTATAAATGATAGACATGTGTGTGACTGTAATAATTAAAATGTACTAGAAGTGACCAAGATATAATTATTTACAAATTATAAACATTTATGTGTCATGCACATGCATTGCACTGATTATTTAGCATAATAAGCAGACAAAAGCAGTAAGGGTGTGTCTGGTTTGAATAGTCAGGAGCACAGTGAATTTATCTTGACATGTTTTGTTTAGAGTAAATCTGAGACTCCAGTGCAAACATCTTCAGACAGTGAGAAGTGTTGGCTATGTTAAGAGAATAACAAGGTTGAAGACAGATTTGAGACAAAATGAGGTCTCTAAAGCCACATCGAGGGAGACATTATTAGCACTCCACAGAAAGTGCCTTGAGACCAAAAGACATTGAAAGTGCGCGGAGACTTTTAAATAAAAAAAAAGAAGAAGAAGAAGAACGAGCGCCATAAACATTGGGGAGCTCAATAAAAATTGATTTATTTTTCAGAATCTTCCTGGGATAGAGAAAACTATATTATCTCGAGGTAAAACTACAACGTTAGAAGGCTCTGCTCTTCATACAGGCATTTTACAATTCCAAATGTCTCTTCCATCTGTCACAGAAGTGGGTGGAACATACTGTACCGTCTTAGAAATTTGAGGGCATTTATATAAAAAGTACTTGGGCAAATGGCAATTTCTATCACAGTAGAAACATATGTAAAAAAAGTGTGTAGTATTCTGTCAGACACAGATTTTTTTTCTTTCTTTTTAGTTCAGTAGATCAATAGTCACAATCAGAAAGAGGCAAATGAGGTTAGTTTTTTTTTTCCTGCCCCAATTATGTTAAAGACATAAACCCTTTGTCGCATTTTGATCCAGGGTGTGGAGAAAGAGTTGGCAGAGAGGAGAAAGACCAGGCAAAGCTGTTTCCAGAGTGAAAGCTTTGGAACTGATGAGGAAAAACTAATTTGCAGGTCTGCTTCCCTTGGAGGCCTTGGTGAGGCCCTGAGAATAGTGACTCAGGCAACCCAGGCTCTAGACACGGGAGACCCTTCCAGCTACCCTCCCTCCCCCCTCACATGAGCATGCATCTCATCATCTTCTCTTCTTTCTTGTATTTGCCTTTCCATTCTAAGTTTTTCTCCAGCTTTCCATTTACCATTTTAATATTCTAGTGCAATGTGGGTCAATATATACTAGGAGGAAACCAAGCCAAGGCAGTGTATACAAACACTGTGATATACATCTTTCTGATTCGCATTTGTTAATTTACATACTACTTCTCTATGGATTTGTTTTAATCTCTTGGAGCTTTAAAAGCATTTCTTATGGAAGTGTAATTTTCATTCCCTCTTTACAACTAGGAAAATCTGACCCACTTTAAAGTTAAGTTCTCATCTTATTTTTCCCTAGAAACTAAAATTAGATGTTTGGATTTCTTTTTAATAAACAAACATTTAGGAGTGTGGCTTGTGGCAGAGCAACAGCTTCTGTTTGGTATTTGGCATTTTCCCCCTTTCTGGTGACTCACGTTCATCCGGCTGAATTTAGAAACCTTTTACTAGCCATATTGCAGTCCTAATATTATACTTTTAATGTGTTTTCAAACACAGGTTTACAGCAGTGAAAAAAAAATCTCCCGACTACTGCAAAGGACCAAGAAGAGCTGGAGTAACCTGAATTCTCTATTTCTGAGAAAGTGAGGGGGAAAAAAGAAGACTGATGGATCTCAGTGGCCTCGGCCATGTTTGAAAAGCAATGAATTTGAAATCCTCATAAATGTACTCCTTTTAAACTGATGATATGGAAACATACAATAGGTGTTCCAGAAATGATAATAGAATAAAAGCAAGAATGAAGGAATCAATACAGATCACACTTTTTAATGTGGAAACACAGAGACTGAGGTTTCCATTCGAAATACTTGAAGCTGGAAAAAAAAACTAAAATGAAATTTTGTCAGGTGCAAACCTTAAAATGAAATGTGCGTGATGCCAATTCTAATATACTGCCAACTTCACTTATCTGTGTTAGCGACTGTTATTTCTTTAAAGAATAAAAAAAAGGAAGCTATTTAAATTTTTCCTTTAATTCATCCACTTGTCCTTAAAAACGAGACCCAGAGGACTAAAGAGTGACTGGTAACTTAGCAGCAAACTGAAAAGCTGCAGCCTCGGCTTGTGTCTCATTATGTACCCAGAGCCCCACAACCTGCCATGGAACCACGCAGCCACAGTTGGCCACCGCACAGCTCGGGTGCTCCACTCTGAAATGGTAGCAGGTGGCTGGGAGCTGAAACCAAAAGCTGAAATTATCTTTACAATTGTGCCTTGACCCTGTGCCTGCCAATATAAGAGGCAGTAATTGTATACATGAGTCGTGAAAAGAACGGTTTCTTTGATTTAAATTCATATTTGCAGTGGTTATAGTTCATGTATTTATGAATTCAGGAGTATATGCAAACTTTTTATACACACACACACACATATCGTTTATTTGTTAATTCTTTTTGTATTATGGCCATCAGCTTTCTATAGTCAGGTTGGGTTGGTGTGGCTGTTACAATTTGCTTGTACAGAAAGAGCAGTAGATTGAGCCTTCAGAGTCTCACCCTGAGAGGATGTCTCTACTTAGGAACCACAAGTCCAAGAGGCCTTAGAGCTGCCTATAAAACACAAGCCTCGTGCTGCAGAAACTCTAGAGCTGTCATCAATGCGAGAGAAGGCCTAGAAGGAAGAAAGAATGAATATTCATCCCACAAATGCCGCCTAGAGAAGCTGGGAAAATAACTGATAAACCAATATATTTGGCTGAGGTATTACACATGATTGAAAGAAAAAAAGACATTAAAATATGGATGGGTGGAAGGCATTTCAGGGAGAATTTGTCACCAGATGGTAAGTAGTTACAAAGCTCTGTTCTCTGTATCTATAACTTAGAAAAATGGTCCCAGTTAAATGACCTCATAGACTTGACGTAGAATGGTTTTCCAGAATCTCCACAAATGAAGAGTGCATCTCTACTGGTCTTATGCCAAGAAGAAGCATTTTGGGTTCTCTCAATCTAAGCCACCTTTTCTTTTCAAAATGGGAAATAGTGCTATTTTTTCAGGGAAAATATCTCATGCATTTATTTACCATCTATAGTGTGAATTAGCAGAATTTAGAGGGTGTGCAAGCCATCCTTTGACCTAGTGATTCCTTGGTTCCCATAGAGTTTTGAACTGATGGGATCAAGAGAAAGGTGGACTCTTTTAAAGAACATCTCTAGCCGAATTTACAGATTTTCTGTAATCTTTTCTCATTATGTGTTATTCTTATGGTCTCTAGAAAGGTCTATCCATCTGCATGGAATAATTTTTAAGTTGCTTCTAAGTCCAGCATCAACTTTCTCTCGCCATTCACTTGGAAAGAAGCCATTAAGTATCCTAGAGTTAGAAGTGGCCTAGGTATAACAAATTCAAAATAAATAGTTCAAATTTTAGTCCTGACCCTGCTACACACTATACAACCAAAAGCAAGCTCCCTAAAAGTCAGTGACTTCAATTTTCTCATCCCTGTGAACATAAAATTCCTAATGGAGCTCTTCCCTATTTCAAAAGTTGTAAGATTTTTATGATTATTGATCAAAGTTTAAGCTTGGTCTTAAGAGCTGGAGTGGCATAAAGTTTATTAAATGTTTATTAAAGTGGAAGCTCCTCACAGGTGAAGAAAAATGCCAAAGAGGGTTTCTTAGAATGTGTGTAGAATGAATCTAAGAATAACCTGAGATTTTAGAGAGGAAATTGTAAACATTATTGTCTTTTTTATCTGAGGAAAGGATGACTGACTATCTGAGGAGAGGGTGGTTGTCTGTGGATAGGATGCTGGAAACTTCAAAATATGCTAGAAATCCTTCCAAAATTCAGGCAAAGGTCGCCGTGTTTGCAGAGGTGTCTTTCAAAGGAGCTTTCAGGGACCTTATGAAACACCTTCCCTCCTATTCCTGACTATCGCCTAAGTCTGTCTGAAGCTATTATTTGCAGCTGCCTGAGTTACTCTGAGATTAGAAAACATCCATCAACATGTCTCTGATTGATTTTAGAGACACTTTTATTATCGGTTTTATCTTAATCTTCTTATTGATGGCATGTTATTACTGATGTTCACCTATCTTGCTTTTAGTCATTAATGATTTTAGTTTAAAATCAGACTAGACTAGAGGTGTAAGCCCAAGTAAATAAGACAATTGCTTGAAATATACCAGCCTCACGGCAGCCACTAAGCAAAGCACTGTGTAATGTTTTCTTTGAGTGATTTTGATCAAAATTGAGGTACTGAGTTCCCAGCTGTCACACAATTAACAATTCCTCTACTTCCATAGACCCTAACATGCTGAAATTATTATAACTTTCTCTCTCTTTTATTCATTTCAGTGGGCAAGGCACATCCATCACTTAAGCCTCACTGGCACATTTAATCTTCATATCAACTGTCATTTAGCAATGAGGTAACTGAGTTTCTGATAGGTTAAGAAATTTGTTCCAAATCACACAACTACAAATGCCAGAAGCTTACTTTATCCAAAGTCTTAATTTACAAGCAGCCTGTAATCTTGCCATTCATTCTTTTGCTTATTCAATCAGGGGGAAAACCAGATTTGGAGATGGTGATAGCATGTCCCATTGTGAGTAAGTCAGTTCAGAGTTACTTCTTAGACTCCAAAAGGCGATTCACATATCTACAGCCATAGAAATGCATGCTTTTGTGGTGCTCAGGCATTGTATCCAAGTGCAGATATATTCATGAGAATCACGGATGCATAGGGCAGGAGGATGAAACAAAAATCTCTACAGAATTTGTTAGAGGAAAGCAAAGCAGTATAACCCAGCCTCTTCAGAACAGGAATGTCAGTGTCTGTTTCAGAAAAAGTGAGCTCCAGAGTCCAGGAAAAAAAAATCAAAAGAGTTTATAAAAGACTTACCCCATTCCTTTCCCACACTTGGCTTCATCTGTTCTTTGTACTTATGTGTAGATAGTGGAATCCTAGCTTACAGATACGATGAAAATCTTCTCTTACAAGTATTAAATTTTCCAGGATTTCGTGCTCTGGTAGCCATCACAGAAACCTGTAATGGATCTACTCATAGAAGGAACCTGTTTAGTTTAAAAACAGGGACAGGACTTTTTAGACAAAAGAATATTGTGGTCCAAATTCCTGGAGCATATGTTACAGAAAGGAGAGAAGCTAGTGATACTATGTTCCTTTGACTCTGGAACTTCTCATCCTTGTCATCATGGGAGGAAAACATCAGATGGAAGTCCTAGCAAGGAGCCACTAACACACAAAAACAAGAACAAAGTTCTTGAAGCAGTCTGCTCTAAAGGTTGGGCTGGGTTTACTAAGCAAGGTGAAAGGTGAGTTCTTACAGATATGTGGAAAGAGGAGATCTTAAGGTGTGAGTGTAGGGTGTTGGAAAGATGCCGAGTAAAAGGTAAAGGTTAAAAGTATTGATTAAGTTAAGGTAGTGAGTAATATGATGGAGTTATTGTTGTGGTACTAGAGATTGAACCCAGGGATGTGCATTTCAGGGAAGGGATCTACTACTGATGTGTTCTAAACCAGGCTGTGGGTGAAGAGCAAAGGAAAAGAAGGAAGCCACTGGATGTGATAGTACACACTCAGCACCTGTGCAGAGCTGCACCAAGAGAACCATCACTTCAAGGCCAGCATGGTGCATGCCAGTTAAAAAGAGAACAGGGGAAAAGGAGGCAGGAGAAAAGAAGGGAAGAGACGAAAAAGGGAGGGAAGAATAGTCATAGCTGTCTCCTAGAGTTATTGGGAGGAAATCAAGTAATCTAAACGGCATGTACAGTAAGGTAGATGCTATGTGCGCTTGTTAGTATTACTCTTCTCATGGCCTTCATCACAGTTATTACTGATTACACTATTCAAAAGAAGCAATGCCATTTTCTCTTCTAGTACCAGGAAATTAGGAGTTGGATATATTCAGTAAACTCCCCCCATCTCTCTCTCTCTCTCTCTCTCTCTCTCTCTCTCTCTCTCTCTCTCTCTCTCTCTCTCTCTCTCTCTCTCTCATACACACACACACACACACACACACACACACACACACACACACGTGACAATCCTCTTCACTCAATCAGAAATCAAGATCTGGACACTTTAGCATCCCTGCCCAACATTGGCTCAGCCTGAAAAGATGATTTTGCTGCTTGCATTTGCATTTTCTTTTTATTGTTTTTCTCAACAAGTACAAGGCTAATTCTGTTCACTTACCTCCATTCTAAGGCATTGCCAAGCTAGCAAACTCCAAGCACAGACTTAGTTTTATGTCTTGGGATTTTCACACTAAGCTTGTTCTCTAAAGAGTTTGAAAGAAAATGCTATACAATCTTACAATTTAGACACTAGCAATTCCTGAATTAATGTCTTCTGTCTTTCTTTCCTTCCTTCCTTCCTTCCTTCCTTTTTCCCCTCCCTCCCTCCCCCCTCTCCCCCTCTCTTTCTGAAAATTTTGTACATGAGTATATTTACATTATTTCTACCTCATCTCCTGTTTCAACACTTCCCATGAACCTTATACACCCTCTAAAATTCATGATTACGTCTTTAATATGATTGTTACACACATGCTCACACACACACACATGCACACACACACAATTGCAGCTTGGCATCAGATAACCTATCAGGGCACTTCTCCATGAAAGAGGCTGATTCTCCCTTTCTCAACAACTATTGATTTCCTGTACCTCTTTGTCTAGGGGTGGGGCCTTGTATGATCACACTGTTGCAACTTCATGAGTACAGCTGCCCTGGCATATATCAGAACACATTATCTCACAACAGATGTCCTGCTCCTCCGACTTTGATAATTCTCCCACCCCCTCTTCTATGATGTCCTGTACGCTCTTGGTGTAGGTGTTATACTATAGATCAATCAACTGGGGTCACACACCCTCACAGTCAGCATTGCCAGCCTTTCAACCAATTGTGCCTTATTTTAATCATCTCTACCTACTACAGAAAAAACGTGTCTTTGATGAGAGGTGAAAGCACTTATCTGTGGGTAGAAGGATAAGTATTTAGAATTCAGTTAAAAATTTAACCTTTTAAACAAAGTGGTATTGATGGGTTTTCTTCTAGGGTTCATGATATCTCTTACTATAAGTATTAGTTTGGGTTTAAAATATCAGGCACGAATTACCCCTTAATGAATGAGCCTTAAGTACAATTAGAGAACTATTGGTTACCTACAGGATGATCAATTCTCTGATGATATAATATGAAAGTTCAGAATCTATGCTACAATAAATGGATATTTAGGAATTGCATATATGTGAACATCCAACAGCACATTGAAGGAAACATCTTTAATAAAGGGGCAGATGGCCAGGTTTTTTCCTGGGATATCTGCCTTCCCCAGATGATGTGCTTTTATAGGTCAAAAAAGAAGAACCATTCAACTAAGTAAGTTTATTAGAATTATTAGTAGGGGCCGGGCGGTGGTGGCGCACGCTTTTAATCCCAGCACTCAGGAGGCAGAGGCAGGCGGATCTCTGTGAGTTCGAGACCAGCCTGGTCTACAGAGCTAGTTCCAGGACAGGCTCCAAAGCCACTCTGTCTCGAAAAACCAAAAAAAAAAAAAAAAAGAATTATTAGTAGGTTTGATATCTTGTTATCTCTGAAAGTAACAAAAAAATCCATAAGCGATATTGGAGCTCATGGGAGACACATGACAATTTTTCATATTTTAAAGGATGAGTTAAAGGGATGTTGTTATGTCCCATGGGGGGGGGGGCTGTTTCCCAGATGATGACCTCTTCTGGTTGATCTGGGACTTCGTTTCTGTTCATACTTAAACTCCCATATATAAGAAAAATGTGGAGCTCAACAAAAATCAATAAAAAAGAAAAAAAAACTCTCATATACAAAACCAAACCCAAAACAACCCTAGTTCAATGAAAGCAAGAAATTTAAGAGTGTGTATATAATTACTTATGTCATTATTATTACACCTATTTGTTAGTGTGGGGCGATGTGTGCAGTTTAGAAAACAACTTGTGGAATTCAGTTAGCCATTTTCTTTGACCATGTAGGTCCTAGGGATTGAATTTGTGTCATCAGAATTCAAGGAAAATGTCTTTACCCACTGAGACATCTTGCCATCCCTGAAATTATTTTTAAGGCTAAGGAATTTTTTAGGAAAGCTGATAGAAGAGCCAGATGAATTTATTCATGTTTTTTCTTTCTCTGCGTTCGAAATGAAAAGAATATTTAAAACTAAATTTAAACTTGAGAAAGCACATGAATAAATAAGTGTTGTTTGTAGAGCAAGAGGTGGGGTCATGCCAGATGAAGGGAAGAGACTTGTGCACTGGATTTCTGAAAGACTTGGACTTCAGAGCAACAGAATGGGATTAAGTTTCAACTTTTGAATGGGAAAGCATAGTCTTCCTATATAGCAGAGAGTCCTATGTCAAGTTTCAATTTCTATTATAGACAGCTAACTAATATGTAATAAGTATCCTTCCCAAACATCATATGTCCACAGCATGGAAAGGGTGGATTCTATAAATAAAGTAAATGAAAGGTGTTCAGAACCTAGGGGCAGGCGACCTCAATAATAGAGAGTAAAATTCACGCTGACCAATGAATCTATAAAATCTACACACCATAATGAGGCTATTCTAGTATCTTTTTCTCTCATCTTCCAGGTAAACAATAGAATCAGCCTAGAACTAACATGATTTTTGACCTGTAAGCACTCCATATATTTATCTCCTCTACTCCTTTTTTTTTTAGAGAGTAATGTGTGTGTGTATACATCTGTCTGTCAAATTCGTCTTTCACCAAGAATATGCAGCTAGAAAATCGATGAAGCAGTAGTTCAAAGTAAGATAAAGGTGAAGTGAATTTAGGATTACAGCAACATTGCTAATAAGATTAAAAACTAAAAATAAGATTGAGAAAAGTATAAAATTTTGGAAAGAAAAATAGAATCATTAGGGATTTTTACATTTTTTTCTTAGAAATAATCCTAGTGAAAAATATAAAATAGATAAAAACGTAAGAGTTTGGGCTGGAGAGGCAGTTCAGCAGTTAAGAGTACTGGCTACTCTTCTGAGGCCTGAGTTCAGTTCCAAACACATGATGGCTCACAACCATTGACAGTGAGATCTGATGTCCTCTTCTATCTGATGCCTTCTTCTGTCATGCAGACATTGCTTTCAAGTAGAGCACTCACATACACAAAATACATAAATAAATACATCTTTAAAATTTTGAATGTTTAAGCACATATTTTAGTATAGTACACACGTAAAATTTAAGGCTTTTCAGTAATGATAAGAAGAATTGAAAGGAAATAAAATAGATTCTTAATATGTGAATTGTCTCTGCAGTGAGCAGTATTTATATAATCAGAATAATACAGTGTAAACACTATTGTTTTAGCTGACAATTGCGAGGAGTACAAACTGTGGAGAATGGTGGATAAAGTGGGAGTGTGTCAGAGGGCTGAGTCACTATCAACCACGGAAGGAAAGCACAGATGGTATCTGAAAAAAATAAATGAGGTATAATTGTCAGCGCAAACACAGGGCTCTGTGGACTTAATAGATGCAAGTCCAAAAAGCTCAAATAGCTGGAGGAAACTACATGGAGCTGGAGATGGACCAAAGAAATATAGAAGTCCACAGGGAACTACAGAGTGTGGAAGTCTGGGGTGATGCCCCAAGAGAAAGCAATTTGACTAGGGAATCTGGGCAGAGGGTTGATTGGATCACAGCCTGGGGCTAAATGAAGAGGCAAAATTTGAGATATTTTGTCAAACATATTATATT
Organism: Microtus pennsylvanicus; assembly: GCF_037038515.1. Lineage (NCBI taxonomy): Eukaryota > Metazoa > Chordata > Mammalia > Rodentia > Cricetidae > Microtus > Microtus pennsylvanicus. The sequence goes on along the minus strand of NC_134585.1, from coordinate 98,966,432 downwards.
AATATGGATCCTAAGATATATGCTTTATTAAATCACTAGTATGCAAAAAAATGCTGTGAGGACCCCTGAGTGAGTGTTATTTCCCCTCCTTCAGGATGTCCAGTTAGTGGTCTGCCTTCCCAGGAATTTTTCTCCTCATAGTCTATAGCAGAAGTTTTCCGTAGCTACAGGAACTATGGTGTGGTTATTTCTCTGATGGCTAATAAAATTCTTTCATTTTCTATATTTTCAAAGTTTTATTTTGTTTTGTGAGCATTTCCTAAGTGTATGTGTGCATCACATTAGTGCATCACCTGCAGAATTCTGAAGAGGAAGACTGAGCCCAAATAATTGTAGTTACAGGGTGGGGGGCGGGAGGCTGAACTGGGTGCTTAGCAAGAGCAGCAAGTGCATTTAAATGCTAAGCCAACTCTCTAGCTCCAGATTTTTTTACTTTTTAGGATCATAGCCTTAAGGTATAACTATGTACATTTTAAGGATAAACTGAGTTTGTTATAAGAACTTCTTTTGGGGGCGAGGGGTAGAGACTGGGTTTATCTGCCACTTTGGAGCCTGTCCTGGAACTTACTCTGCAGACCAGGCTGCCCTCAAACTCACAGAGATCCGCCTGCCTCTGCCTTTTGAGAGCTGGGATTAAAGGAGTGTGCCACCACCACCCTATTGTGCTCTTTTGAGTTCTTTTTGGCTGTATTTGTTGTAATTTTTATGATCTCATCCTTGAACAAGCAACTTCACAATTGTGAGGTTTTCCTTGCATTCATATAGAAACAAAAATAAATGAAAATATTTTCATGGCTAGTTTTACATTATTTTAAAGCTTTTCTCAGTTATTTGTTTCCCCCAAAATGTTGTTGTTTTATAGTGGGATAGTACTTTTTTGCAAAACAAAATTACCTAATTTGCAATACATTTTCCTATATTTTCAGAGTTATTACTGTCTTTAAAAAGAGATTTAAAAAAAAAACCTAGCTTCCTAAACAAGTAACTGTATCATCTAAGTCTAGTGAGCAATGCTAAAAAATAGTTCTCTAGCTCATGGAACATGACCTGCAAAACACACACACACACACACACACACACACACACACACACACGGGGGGGGGGGGGATTGTAATTACCAAAAGAAATATGTCTGAAGTGAAAGAATATACCTGAAATTCTTGCTCTGGAGAGGCAAAAACCAGACCACCAGAGTTTGAAGGCATCCTGGGCTACATAGTAAGACTGTCTAACAAAGCAGACACAGGAAGAGTAGGGAGGGTGAAGGAAGGATGGGGGAAGAAATGACAGGGATGGGATATAAAGGTGCCTTTCACTCAGCTTTGTAGATGTTTAATATTTTATGTAAAGCATCTTATTCAATAAAAAGTAATATTTTTCGTCATATATCATATCATTTATTGACCAATCATTAAAAGATTAAAAGCAAAAGAACTTGAATACATTATATATAGGCAAGTTGAAATCTTTAAAAACGAAAAATGTTTCCAAATGTTAAGGCCAATGGTTTTTAAAAATTCTCCAGAACACTTCACAAGTTAAGTATTATTTTGCATAGGACAGCACACACATTAACCATCTAAGAAAAGTGAGCAAACTCCTAGTACAACTGACATTGCTAAATGCCTGCTGGATGGAAAACCAGTAAAAGAAATCACATTCTGGTCAAATTCTAATAACACAGTAATTTATTAAATTGAAAACAAATGCCAAGTTTGAAAATTGAGCTTATTGTGCCTTCTATAGAAATGGACTTTTCCGTTTGTGGGTGGAAAGATCACCCCATGTGATCAGTCCATATGGATAATTTTTTTGCATGTGTCTGGTAGTAGTACAAACTTATCACCAAAGAAAAGATATTTTATATTTAAATGCACAGTTTATGATTCTAACCTCATTAGAATGGAATTTGATTTTGTTTGAAAGTAGGGATTCAACCAAACCATTCTTGGTTTATTTGGAAGCATGCTATGTTGCCCTTTACACTGATTGTATAAAAGTAACAGTATGGAGAATTAACCATCCACATACTTGCATGAATGTGGCGGCCATGACACCAAATAAAGCCATGATTAAGTGTATTATCCCAGACCCTGGAAGTGATTACCATATAAATAAATGCAGGAATTGATATTTGGTGAGAGATGCATAGTGAACTCTAGGGATGGGAAGAGGATGAGTGGTAGAGAGATAAGTGTATCCTTAGTGAATTATATTTATGCAATTGTCACGGAAACTATAATAACAAATATCCTGATAAAATGTGATCATTTCTGTTAAATATTAATATCAGTTTAGTTAAAAATTGAATTTTGAATGCATAATTTTGACTGTGTACAAATTGGAAAACGGAGTTATTCTGATGCACACACCAAGGTTTACAGTTATTAAAAGGAAGACCTTTGCAATTGTCTAAGCTGCATGCAGACCTACCTGTCTATTCAAAGAACACAATTTTTACTTGAAAGAAAGTTTCATGAACAAACTATATTCAGACTTGGAATACAGCAGATATATATATATATAAATTAACCAAGACAGCCTGTCACTTCAAGCTGAGTACTGATTGTAGCAAGTGATAAAATTAGGTATTTCGAGAGAATTTTAGGAAACATGTCCACTATCATGAGTTTGACAGCTTCCTCTTCAGAAAGATTTCTCATCTGTGTGCTAGTGAGAAAATGTAGTATTTTGATAGTGCATGGTGAACTGGGTCAACACTGGGAATCACTGTGTAGCTCTGTGATTGCAAACTTTCCAAATGAATTCATGCGCATTGCCACCAAATCACTCCCAGAAATGATCCCTTCAAAGTACTCAACCCACCAATGAAATATGAGCTACCAGGTTATGAAAAGTTTATAGTTTTGCTTTCAGATTTCACAAAACAACAAGCTCTTAGGAAATATTTGCTGAGTTGGAGAGATAGCTCAATTAAGACCACTGGCTGATATTCCAAAGGTCTTGGGTTCAATTCCCAACAACCACATGGTGGCTCACAACCCTCTGTAATTGGATCTGATGTCCTCTTCAGGCCTGAAGGTCTATGTGCAGAGCACTCATACATAAAATGTAAATAAATAAAATTTAAAAAATAACTTAGAAAAAGAAATGTTTATCAATTTTTGGCAAAGAATCAAAAAAGAATAATTTTAACAAGGCTAAAATATTAAAATAGCCATCCCTTATCACTTGGATGCATAGTTTGTTTCCCAAGATGGTGCACTGTTGGGCGTCCTCAGCAACAGGTTATCCTTGACCAATAATGGTTTGACTTAGTGAGTTTTAAAATACATTTATCATTATTATAATGGTTTTATGGGTGTGTACGTGTGAGAAGGAGTTGCATATGTCCTTTTATATATGCATGCCAAGACACATGAATAGAAGTCAGAGGACAACTTCTGGGAATCTGTTCTATTGTCCCACCCTGTTGTAGGGTTTCTCTTGGCTCTACCAGGCTAGCTGGTGTTAGCTTCTATGCAATTCTCCTGTCTCTACCTCTTATCTTCTTACTGTATTCAAATAATTTTTTTGAGACAGGATTTCTCTGTAGCATTGGAGCCTGTCCTGGAACTCACTCTGTAGACCAGGCTGGCCTAGAACTCACAGAGATCTGCCTGCATCTTCCTTCCAAGTGCTGAGATTAAAAGTGTGTGTCACCCCCACCTGGCTGTATCCAACTTTTTAATGTGAATGCCCATGTTTAAACTCAGGCTTTCAAGTTAATGCTGCTTAACACTTTACCTGCTTATGCATCTGACTAGCTCTGATTATTTTAGTTTATGATAGAATAAGAAAATGGGCAGTCGGTGCGATGTGAGCATTGAATTTGGAATTTTGACATTTTGTGGTCTGTTGATAGGAGGTAGATAGCACTCACAATGCTAGATGACTCTAAAACTTAAAATTACCAGTCAGTCTCTACAGGATATGCTGAGTTGAGCTGTTCTGTGTGGTATGTTAGTTATGTTAAATGTATTCTGACTAACAATATTTTAAAATTACAATGTGTTTCTCAGGCTCTAACATCACTGAAAGTCAATCTACAACAAGGTTCTGTTGCTAACCGAGTGCAGAATATCAGAATCCAGCTATCAACCTAGATTTTGTCATGGTAAATTTTAGCGTCTTCCATGTGGTTAGCTACACTATCTACAGTTTCTCCACCTTATTGATCTCAAGTTATAATCTGCTTGGCAAGATCTATGAATGTTAGTAGATACAGCAAAAACATCTCACAAGCCGGGCGGTGGTGGCGCACGCCTTTAATCCCAGCACTCGGGAGGCAGAGGCAGGTGGATCTCTGTGAGTTCGAGACCAGCCTGGTCTAGAGAGCTAGTTCCAGGACAGGCTTCAAAGCTAGAGAAACCCTGTCTCGAAAAACCAAAAAAACAAAAAACAAAAAAAACCATCTCACAATTCTAAGATTCATTTCCAAATTATTAAAGCATCCAAACACTGAAGCAGTTGCTGGGTGCCCTTATGAGTCATTGTATTTCCTGGCTTTAATTATTGTGTGATTGCCGTTTTCAGTGAACTGTGTCCCATAACTCTTGAGAATGCTTTCCTCTTTTCAAAGTCTGATGTTGGGATCCCACACTGGTGGGATGATTATGACGTCTTTAGCAATACATTCTATTACACTGACAAATTAATAAAACATAGTTGACAAATGTTCGTTGTCAGTAATTTCTCCAGGATATGTTGCATGCTATCTAAACTAATTCAGAAGGCTAGAGAGATGGCTTAGTGGTTCAGAGTACTGACTGTTTTTCTCAGAAGATTCAGATTCAATTCCAGGCACGAGCATGTCCATTTTTAACTCTACAACTCCTGTCCCCTGGGAACTAATGCCCTTTTCTGGCTTCTGTGGCCACCCACAGTACAAAAACATACATACAGAAGAAACACTCACAGAGAGAAAATAAATAAAGATAATAAAGTAAATCAGAATTTAATTATAATACAGTACCAATATATTTTTGTGGTGCATCAGAAGAATGCCAGCTCTTTACCCAAAGCTGTGACTTGGGCTGGGAGGATGGCTCAGTCAGTACAGAAGCATAAGGACCTGAGTCTGGATCCCAACACACACATAGAAATTGGACAGGGTGGCATGTAGCTGTAAGCCTAGCATCGGGAGATGGAGGAGACCGGAAGATACCTAAAGCTTGCTGGACAGTGACCTAATCATGTCAAGTCGGTGAGCTCCAGATTCAGTGAAAAATCCTGTCTCAAAAGCTAAACTGTGAAATAATAGAAAAAAGTAGGGAGATACATAATGACAATCTCTGGCTTCCACACATAAACATGCATGTGCATATACACCTTTGCACATGCCTTACACACATATAAATAAATTCTCTCTCTCTCTCTCTCTCTCTCTCTCTCTCTCTCTCTCTCTCTCTCTCTCTCTCTCACACACACACACACACACACACACACACACTAAACTGATAAAACTTGAATCTTTCTCCGCAATTTCCTTTAAGACCAAAATTGATATGATAGTATTTTCTTTATTCCAAGAATGATTTCTCAGCATGATATTTTTCTTACACGTCTGTGCTAGCTTACAGACTTTATAAATATTATAAACTCAGCATTAAAGTATCCCACCTTAGGAAGAGACAAAAAAGGGCCCAAAGGACAACTAACAAACAGCCTGCTTGGGCATTTTCGATGGCTAATTGTGTGTGTGTCGAGACTGAAAACAACAACAAGTACACTCTCCCTTAATTTGCAGGACTGAGCGACCTGCCGAAGGCCCCTATGTGAATGTGTTTGTTCACACACATGAGTTATATGCAGGGACCTTTTTCATTAAGGGTGCAGTGTTTTTCATGCGAGCCCAGAAGCTATCTATCTTCTTTCTGGCAGGGTTGTCTGCTTTTCAGTCAGCATCTGACTAAAGATCAATGAGAGGAAGCTTTTTGAAGGCGCTTTTCAGGTGCTGTGGCGAGGGAGATGATCAGAAAGCTGCCATAAGCTTCAGAACCACTTGACAAATTAGGAACTATTTTGGTGCTCCATAAACTGCCGTCACATCAGTTACCAACACTAATTAGAGATACAGTACTTTGATGGTGCAAGTGTCCAGTGCATTAAATACCACTTTTGCTTACTGCAATTAGCTTAAACATTGACTTACACTTCCTACCATGAGACAGTCAGAGATTAAAATGCATCAAACATTAGTAAAAAATTTATAAGGTAAATACAAGATCTCTGCCAAATAGCTTTTTCCTCTTGCCCTTTGACCCTTGTAGTTCTTATTTTCCAATGCTTTTTTTGCACCCACTTTTTTTTTTCTCCACCAGCTTTCATTTGTCTGGTCTAAATGTCAAACCTTATGATGGTCCATCATCCAGAATCAATTAATCAAATTCTCTATCTGAGAATTAGGTGCTTAAGAAATCAGCCTCTGGTTCTCATAAAGCAATTAGCCTTCCATCAGTCTCAAACAAACAGAACTCTGTGCCTTTTCAAATGCTATCCCAGTGATGGGATGCTATCGATGAATAGGCATTTAACAATCCTTCCTGTTGATTTTTGAAAAACTACTCTGAAGTTTTCTTTAATGGCATTTCCATTTTGCTAACAGGATAAGTCTGCATTTGAAAAAAAATCCAGTGATAACTGACAGAAGTGGTATGATTTTAACACAAGAAAAGAGTGAGGGAAAATGTCAGGTTTTGGTGCTGGATTATCTCTTAGAAATCTCTCTCTCTCTCCTCTCTTCTCTCTATTTTTGCATGTGTATCTATAATCATACATAAATTAAAATGGATTGCTACACTAGTAAATATTTTCAAAAATAAAAAAACTTTGTGAGACATATAACTATATAATCATAATACCTTCTGAGGCAGAGTATGAAGAAACGAATATACTTTGATTGCTAAGATAAATAATCTCATTTTTCTATTGTATCAATCCAGTGCAGCCTTGAGCACAAAATAGTAATCCAGTTCTGACAGTATTTTTTCAGGTATAGAAATGCAGAAAATAATAATAACAATAACAACAACAACAATCTGAATGTGAGTGAGATGTGCCTTGTGTAAACCTCTGTAAATGTATGAGGTGGCATGTATAAAGAGCATAAAAGTATTAAGAAAAATCAAATTAAAATGTATTGTAGTCATTTTGATTAGCACATATTAATTATGCATAATAACAGGTTTCATTTTGATGCTTTCAAACCCATATACAATCTATTTTGATCATTACACCCTGACTACCCTCTCACATCTTCCTCCCACTTCCACTCATCCTCTCCTCCTTCCTGATTAGATCTCCTTTTACTTTGCATGTCTAAATTAAAAGATGTTTTAAGAAACAAACTCTATGGTAATACGTTAGATGGTTAGGAATCATACAATTATTTTCAAACTATCTTGCGTGCCTGTCCACACTCTGCAAGGAAAGAAGAAAGAAAGAAATTAAGCCATCCATTTTAAATGCCTAAAGGACCAAATGTGGCTTAATTTCATGCAAACAAGCTCTGGGATCCAAATCTCTCTGTTCTCTTCCCACTTCAATTTATATCAGGGAAGTAACATATGGCGGAGGACAGGCGAAGGCCTGCAAGTCACCTCTGCAGAGATGGTTTCAATGGCAACACATTGAAACTCGTTCTAGAAAATGGATGCAATAACACTCATCACTTAGGCACTTCGCGGAAGGCGGGGAGGATTAAAGAGCTAGTGCTCCAAATTCAAATTCACGTTTTCTTACAAACCACAGTAGAATTCTTTGTCATCCCAACAGAGATGATGCCAGCGAGAAGTGCCATTAAGGAAATAGTAGCACATTCTGAAGAGTTCCAGGGGGAATCAGAGGCGCTCTGGCAGGAGTTCCGGGCTAAATGTAAACTCAGCCCAGCGCTCCTAAAGCACGATGAAATTCTCGAGTGATAGGCACTACATGGGAACAAGTCATTCTTAATTTAGAAGATAAATATGCCATATCCAGAACTAATAACGAAGAGGCCAGCATAAACACAATACTGTAATGATTATGGCCGTTTATGCCTACATCTGGCTTAGTGTTTTAGTAACATCTGGAATAGTACAATTGCGTGTCCTGTGCTGTACAATGCTGGCCATTTTCAAGATCTTTGAAGTTGCTGTAACTGTTCCTAAAGCAAGAAAAGACTAAGCAGGCCTGATTAGCCTGTGGTTTCCCAATCTTTTCCAGTGGACAAGAATCATGTCTTCCACCAACCTTAGCAACTAGGACACGCTCCTTTAATTTCAATCTATGCACCTGCTCCATGTTCATTCCCTGAGTTACGTGTTCAAGAGGCAGGTTGTGTGCAAAGCCAGGTCATCGGGTTTAATGCCAAAGACAACAACATCTGCTCCTTTGAGAATGATGAACCATGCAAGGAGGAAACAATTTTAATCCATCCTTTGGTTCAGTCATGCAGTCTTTTAAAGAAAAATATTTTTTCTCCCAGTACAAGATTCCATCTCAAAAGGCACCTTCAGCAAAGGGTTATTTATTAGTGATGCTGATTGAAATAAGCTATCTTTTGGGGGAGTATTTTCTGGATAGAGTTTGTTATGGCACACCACGTCTTGATCTCTTGATTCTCCACCTTCCTCCACTTTCCAAGGACTGGGATGATAGGTACCATCACACTAAGTCTGTAAAACTCCAGAAAGAGCAAAACCATCTTCACCTATACATTGGATCCACCTTATAATATCATAACATTCTTTGCTAAGTACTGTGCTAATTGGAAATAGCCTTGGGAGGCACCAAGGTAGTTATGGTTTGGTTTATATCATTCTGTCAATCAAAAGTTTGGGTATAAAAAAAAGTTTGGGTATTATCCACCCACCACTTTGGGAATCATAATCTTTGTGCTACATTTTTTTTTACATTACTCTATTCTTTTCCCTGTGTTTTCTCCAGTGATTTCCTTGGATGTCAACTACTGTACTTTTCCATTCATGAGTTCAGTTACTCTATCTAATACTATTTTGCCAAGTCTAATGTGCTGATTGCAGTGCTTTGGTTAGCTAATGCTTGTTGGCAGAGGCTGTTAGTTCATTTCCCAAACACCCTGACTCAAAATAATCATGCAGAAACTCTATTATTTGCTATACTGTTTGGCCAATAGCTTAAACACATTGATAGCTAGCTCCTGTATCCTAATTAACTCATCTCCATTAATCTGAGCATCACCACGATGTTGTGGCCTATGGGCAAAGTTTCGGTGGGTTCCAGCAGAGGTATCTGTCTCTGATGGTGGTTACATGGATTACATGGCTTTTCCCTGCCTCTGCCTACCCCCTCTCTCTATATATGTATATATACATATATAGACATAGATATAGGCTGGCTACATCCTGTTAAGCCATTGGCTAAAAGCAGCTTCTTTATTCATTAACCAATAAAAGCAACACATATACAGAAGGATTTCCTGCACCATATGCTGAAACTATGGGTTTAATTTGACAGTGTGAGGGCCTAACTTTTTTCTGTGAAATGTTACACCATCAAATAATATCCTCCTGGATTCAGAGCAGTAAGTATCACATTATTTCACATGATTGTGGAACATACAAAAGTTGTTACCACAGAAGAGGAGAGGGTGATAGTTCTTAGAGGGTGGGAAGAGCAGGGGAAACAGAGAATGGAATGAGTGGATATTTGGGTACAAAGCAGCTACCATTAACTAAGAAGGTGACTACAAACAACAACATTCATTGCATATTTCCAAAAGCTAGAAAAAATGCTTTGATTATTTTTTCTACTCTTTGAGAGCTCTATATACAGATACAATGAACAGTAATTGTTTTGAGCTCCATTTTCTTTCTCTTCACTCCCCCTTTCCACCAAAATTCTACTTTTCAACAAGTACCTCTGAAACTCTCAAGACTTTGCTTTGTGTGTGATCCAATATGTTCAGTTGAAATTGTTTGCTTGAGAATGGATGGGAGTTTTTTATTGAAGGATGGACAGATTTTCAGTGGTTATACCAATAAAGAAAATGACATGCCCTCCCTAAGCAACCATTAGCTGTCAATAGCCCCTCAGAGAGAGGTGGGGCCCAATCCATGACCAACTGTTTCAAAGAAATCATTTTAAAGGATTTTAACATGCTGAAGGGAAATGTTTGTAAAGATAATGGTGTTTAATTTGATTTAAACATTATACAACATTTATATGTATCAAAAATCATGTTATTATATTAATACACATTTTTATCTTTTTAGGTGTAGTTAGAAAGTAAACATAATTTGGTCTTTTTTTGACTTAAAAACTCTACAAATGTCAGTAATGAATTGAGTCATATAATTTATGCCCAGATTGGTAATTATGACTTGAATGTGTTATCTTTTTAAAGTGGAGACTGGCTGAGCAGTCCCCATGTCTTCCTTTCACTGGTTGTCACACTCAGCATATATGAATAGAAAGAGCGTGACTCTGAACTCAAGGGTCAGGATTTGAATTTGCCCCTTATACAAGAATGAATTGAAACTTGTCACTTGAATATTGTAACTCTTTCTTTCTCTTTTTTTCAATTATAGCTAGAGTATATGACTTGAAGGTTTGTTTAGTAGGAGAAAGAGGGAGGGAGTGATAGGGAGAAATTTCTTATATATATAAATACAATAAAATATAATTTTTACCACTATATGTTGGATTTTTTTGGTTTCATTTCTCCCAATGCTTTTCTAAGTTCAGTTTCAACAAGTCATTTTTGACAGTTGACAAAACACTGACTCTTTAGGCATTCCATACATTATGATGTTGAAAATATGAAACTGATAATTCATCCAGTATCTTTCAAGCTCAATTTGAGGTACACAATAGATATATAAATGATTAATTAGATAGATAGATAGATAGATAGATAGATAGATAGATAAACATAGATGATAGCAGGTGATACAGAGATAAAGAGGTGAGAAATATGATAAACAGATGTAGAAATACGGAACTATAGAGATAATAGATGTCAGAGATATACAGACATAGAGAGGTGAGGCAGGTGACAAATAATTGATAGATATAGAGAAAGGTTTATCTTCAGACTCATAAGAGTTTTGTGTTAAATTTGACTGATGACACCTTTACCTCTTTTCAAGCACAGAAATTCCATTGCTTTAGTTAGATGTTCACACATCCACCAACAAGTGATCCTAAGGACAGAGAATTGTGATTCTTTTCAGCCAGAGCCAGGAATTCAAGCAGTAAAGTATGTGTGTGTCTGAGATCCATTCTTTCCCTGCCCTTTGTTTATATCGTTATGACCATACCATAGGCTGGGCTCTAATCTAATCCGCATTCATACACAAGAACTGAAGAAAGAGTCCAGAGGCAAATGTACGTTTAAGCATTAATTAACTCGCCAAATATCATACTGAATAGGCTAATGACATAACATTAAAGAAAACAAGCAAATATTATACCCTTATTAGACTTTCTGCGGAATTATCTAACATTATGAAAATGCCTGGAAGTTTCCACCTTGCATTTCTCCAGTGAAAATTTTGCAGAGCACAAGAAACGGAAAACATGGAGCAAACTGTCAATTTAGGTTAAAATATCATCAGAAATAGATGTATTTTCATTATTGAAAATGAAGTCTAAGAAAACTGAGTAATGAGTATTGCTGGAATTCAAGATGAGACCAAGATTCAGTTATAAAAGTCAATGCTGGTTTGTTGCTTTTAAAATTTACATTATAATAATATTGATGGATCCACACTTTTAAGCTATATGGGCAATCCCGAGACAGCAAAAATTATTACAATTTAAAATAAAAACTGACAGGAAAAGTTCCTCCAAGATCATTTGGAAACTTTAAAATAGGAAAGTGCATTTTTTTACGATGTAATACTAATATTTTTTATTGTTAAGTGGCAGTATCATCAGCATGCATCAGAGCTCCTCCAAGCAGTGTTCTCCATGTAAATAACCTTCTTGCTGATAAAAAAGAAATATGCTTGACTGCACAAGAAAAAAAGTGAGGCACATGACAAAAGTAGGCTTTATTTTTACTTATTTCTCTTTGCTTTTTTAAACTGACATATAACAGTATGCATATCCATGTTATAAACATGGTATTTTGAAGTATATAAAAACCTGTACCTATTGTGGATTAGTTAAATGCAAAGACTGGCATGTTACAACTAAGAAACCATCATTCATTTTCAGTTATTTAGACTATTCTAAGTGCTGTGCACGGTTCAATAGATTTCTCGAATTCATTTTTTGTACTTAATGTTTCATTTCTTTAACAAATCCTCTTGTATCTTTTAACATCTTTATATAAATATCAGGAAGATGAAACTAAATAGTAGTGTCCTTAGAAAAAGCAAATATGCCCAAGTAAATCATACAAAAATTAATTCTCATTCAGAATTATTAAAATATAGGTTTAAAATATAGTTTAAAAATGAATCCGGCTCCCCATGCATTCGATGACTTTCTGTGAGTTATTTCTGGAGTGATAGATTGGGTGTTACAAACTTTTCCTGAACGGCTTCCAATTCTAGGCTGCTTCTTCTTCCTTCCTGGCCCGTTCTCGTTTCCCCTCCCTGCGTTCCTCCTTTCCCTCTCTCCCTAAACTTTTGATACCAATTTAAAGCATCTGTCAAGTCAACTGTGGAGCGATAGGGAGAGTCGGGGCTGAGATAAATTCTCAGTTCAACATTTCTGAGTTGCTCGGAAGCTTTCTTTGAAAACTTACCTACCTCCCTTTATATAGCTCTCACCAGAGTGGAGTACGTTAGACAGGAGATTCCGAAAACTAAAAAATAAATTTATTTCCCTTTCTTTTTCTCCTGAACCATAATTTAAATTTTAAAAGATGACAGCTTGCTTCCCCGGTTCTGCAGTATGGTGTGATGAAAAAAGTACTGGACAGGCAGTCAGTCAGTGAGATATTTCAGTTTCTCAGGCTCTCTACAACCATCACCCAAGGGGCATCACTGACTTTCTCTGAGCCTCAGTTTCCAACTCTTCAAAATTGAGCTTCTGGAAATCAGAAGTGATCAGATCCTCTAACCTGTCTTGTTAAAACAAACTCTCTCTTTCATGATATTAACAAGGAACTGACCAATGAAAGAAAGAATAATGGAGCATACTTTGTACAGGAAAGAGGCAGCGACACTGTCATAGATCAGGGATCTGACCTCATCAGAGAAGACATGCAAGTCACTGTACAGCCTTCCATATATTCATTCTAGGAAATGTTAGATATTTAACGCTATATTTGAAGCTAAATTTTCTGATTTTTTGGCATGAGTAGCAGAATCTTGATAATCCAAATTATAGCACATGTAGGAAGCAGATCTTTTAAGAAAGTGTAGACTACTAATTTTTATTTATGAAGATGGTTCTTTATATGTGTTTTTATGGTAAATGAAAGGCATTGTTGGAAATGTTAGTTGCTAGCATATCAAAACAAACATGATTCCTTAAGTTAATGAGCTTAAACTACTATAAAATTGAAAACTCTATCTTCAATAATATAGGACTTTAAAAGAAATCAAGAATATTTTCTGTTTGGACTAATGACAGAGGTAAGTTGGTTGGTAACAACTCAGAAATTCAAACTAACATGTAATAAACATCTGTAAATAACTCAATTTCTTTATTCCTGCTTGATCATAAATGTTTTAAAAGTATAAATTAAATATTAATTATCAAGCATAAAATGCTAAGTAGCTAATAATAATATTAATATAATAATAACATAATAATGTTCTAACCAGTGGCTGAAGAATATATAGAAGTTACTAACACAGGAAAAATGAATAATCATACCATTACAAATATACAATCTTCTAAAATTGTATTGAGTTCAGGTGAAACAATGGGATAGAAAAAAATCAAATAATTATATTTCCAAATAATATTACAATCTGACTAGAAAAACAAATGGGTACCAGAATGGAACACTATGACTAGTCACAGTTAATATACAAACTAATCATTAAATTACTTAAATGTTCAAAAAAGTTGTATACTATATATTAAGAGATGAACAAAACAAGAAGAAAAGCAGAGAATCTTAAGAAAATTAAGAAAAATATTATATGTCTGAAAACTAAAATTTAAATAAGCCAAATTATTTCATGGTTCTTCCTAAACTTAAGTTTACAGATTCAGTGAAATTTCTTTCACAGTATAGATGTTTGATTTGGAATACAGGGACATTATTCATGATTTCATCAGGAAGAAAACAGAGAGACAACGGGGAAAAATAACAACAAACAAGTTCAAAAAGATCTGAAGAAGAAAATAATAAGAAAGATGTTTTGCAAATTATTGAGACAGCCTTCAAAGCTATCAGAATTAAAATAGCCAGACATTGACCACAAGTAAGTAATTGTGAGTGTGAACTCACGTGAGATAAGAGAATTATCATGCATAAAAGCACATTTTTAGCCAGAGGATATGGAAGGATTCAGGAGACTGGGGTTAGAACTAATAGGAACTGAAAACCAAATTGAAACAGGAATTTTGAGGTAGCTAAATTGACCAATTAGAGAGAAGGAGTTATAGACAATTTCTTAAGATGAATGACAAAAGTATAGACTTATGTGGCCAGAAACTAGAATGCACATTGGTTCTGATGGTTAGAAATAACGGCGTAAGCATAGAAGATTAGAATTAACATACAAAAGAGATTATGATAGATTTGACCTTGCAAAGTAAATATGTTAAACTAGACCAGCTGAGAAACAATTTATAACATGATTGGCACCTAAGATATGTTAGGAATTCTTTCAAATACATGTTTTCATTTCTTTCAAAATTTCCTATATCAGCAAATGGAGAGATGGATCAGTTCGTAGAGTGTTCTCCATGCAGAGGACCCAAGCTGGGTTCTCCAGCATGAACAGAGAAATGGGACACGGTGATAACTTTCATTTCCTACTGCTAGTGAGACAGAGACAGGCAGATCCCTGGAATCCATGACAGGCTGATATAGCTGAACTCGTGAGTCCCGGGTGCAGAGTGAGCCACTGTCTCAAAAGCAGAAAGTCATGGCAAGTGACTGAGGAAGGTGGCCAATGTCAACATCTGACCTTCATGCACACTTGAAAATATACACACATTCACATACAACACAGCTTCCTGTGTTTTAAAATACAGGTTATGCTCAATAACTCACCCCCCTTTTTAAAATGCTAACATTTTGTTTTACTTGTTCAGGGTTCATTTTTTTGATAGTATGAAAATTGTTTGCTTGTTTGTTTAGAGACTGTAACAATTATATTCTTCACAGCTCTTAATACTTCCTCTTCTCCTGAAAAGCCATCACACTTACTAGAGTGTTATCTTCCTCAGTGTATTTTTTATTTATCAAAATATGTGTGAATACTCAGAGCTTGAGTATTAATTTTAATGTTTCATTTAATGTACATGGTAATCTATCACATATTATGGAACTTTTTTCTCTTCAAAAACACTTTATTTTGTGTTATATTGACATGCATACCCATACATATATATTTATAGTTTATCAATTTGGAATATTGTTTAATACTTTGAGGTTAATAAAACTTTTATCCTCCGAAGAGCAAGAGTGTTTTGTTCATCATTTACTGTTACCAACAGTAATGGTATAACTCTGGTCAGCTCTTTCCCTCTGCAGAGTAGTGAAATGAATGACAGAAGTGTAATTTGTAACATTAATGGGTGCTGACAACTGTTATCCAAATCGTATATAAAAATTCAACCTCATACCAGCAAACCACAGGTACCTACTTCTGCAAATGCCTGCACATTCTTGATAAATAACTTCAACTATAGTGGATCAAGGTCTCAGAATATGGCATGAATGGTATCCATTTGCTCTATAATTCTAGGTTTAATGACTTGTTTTAAGCCTATAAAGTTTATTATGATCATTTCTTGATTGCCAAGCTAGAGTGAACATTCCCTGATTCATGAAAGGTTTCCCATGTACGCCCATTAGATTAGGCTTATTAATTGTGTTATGACAATTATGTTCAGACTTACTGCTTTTTCTGTTGCATTTATCTTTAATGAGAGGTGAGTTAAAGTATCTGCTCTGGGTGGTTTTTAACTCTTTATTGTCATTAGGTCAATTTTGATCTATATTTGAGGCTATATTGTGAGCTGGTAAGAACTGCTATGTCCTTCTGCAGCACTGATCCATTTCTCGGCAATCTACTTCTCTAGTTCTATTAAAGAATTTTGCCCCCCTTTTCTTTTTGTCTGGAGCATAAAATGAGAGTCTGCTCTGTTGCAGTCCGTGTTTGTCTTAGGCATGTTTTCACATCTTTTTACTTTCCTTTCAAGCTTCAAGCATCTTTTAAATTTGATATTAATAATGGAGAGCTGAGTAGATACACATATGTAATTTGTCAATCACTTTTAACTAGTAAGTTGTGACTACTTATATTAATGCAGATGTTTGTATTGATGCCTGTCATATGCTGTCATGGTACTTCTAATATTTTACAAAGTTCTTTTCTCAGTGACGTTTCTTTAATCTCCTTCCCTTCATTTTGCTCATAAAATATTCTGCAAGCTACTTCTATTTTGTTTTCTTTCATTAAAATTATTTAATATATGGAGTTGGTATGGCTGTCAAAAAAGTTAATTCTCTACATAGCTGCCTATCATTCAAGTCTTCATATGTATCTTTTAAAACACGTTTCATTAATATGGATACACCCCGATTTTGTCTATTCAAGTTATCTTTATCATCATTATTGATTATGCCAATACTGATTCAGATTTTTCTATGTGTTTATCAATATCCAAACAACTTCTTGCATTTCACCCTTTCCTCTATACTAAGCTTCAACAATCCACTACATTAAAATTCTAGCATATGATATGATTGAGGTTCTGTGTTTTGTTTTCCTTCAAATGTCATTTTTATGTAGTTCTGGGAGACAGTTCATGGAGTCTGAGCCTTCTACGTTGGTAGAACTGTTTTAAGCACCTTTGTGTTCTGAAGCTATAATTACATTTTATTCCAGTTTACATGTTTGAAGTATAAATCTATTTTCATTTTACCTGTTGGTCATATACAAATAATTTTCATTTCACTGAATGCTGGTAATTTTTTGTTTTATTTAATCTTATCTTGTTTACTATTTTCTTTAAGCATATTACTATTTTGATAGTGAGCATGAATTACTATATCCAGAGGCTTGGAGATGCATGTGTAGACTCTGGAACATCTAAGGTTCTTTCTTTTACTTCTTTTGAAACTTGTATAGGCACCTGTTGAATGTCTGATGTAGGATGTCCTTCTGTACACTGCAAATATATGCTGCTTTTATTCATTGATAAATAAAGCTATTTTGGCCTATGACAGGGCAGAAAATAGCTAGGTGGGAAAGCTAAACAAGACAAGAACATAGGTGGATGCCAGCAGCCGCTGGAGAAGCAAGATGTGAGGTAACAAGCCATTAGTCTCATGGTAAAATAAAGAATATTGAGAATGGGTTAATTTAGTTGTAAAGGCTAGCTAACAATAGGATTGAGTTAATAGACCAAAAAGTTTGTAGTTAATATTAAGCCTCAGAGTGTTTATTAGGGAACCAGCAGGCAGGAGAGAGACCTCCAGTGACAAAATTCCCCATCCAATATTTTTTCACACTGCCTTATGAAGCATTTTGCTTTCTTTTGTTCCCATTTTCCCACAACAGATTTTCTTCAAGTTTAATACTTACTCTCCTGCTCTTTGGGAAGCTGTAATCTGCTTTTAAAGTAATATATGAGTGAGCTCCAGGGTGAGAATTTACTAAGATGACTATTTACTAAGATTTACTAAGATGACTATTATTGCTTAATTAACTTTAGTCTTATTTTTTAATTGTTCACAAATGGATCTCATTGTAATACTTCCATATGTGACTATGATGTTCTCTGATGATGATCTCATCCTGTATTTTCACCTTCTTAGTCTTTCTCTTTTCTCTTCATTTCCCTCTGCATGCCTAATAGCTCATCTTTTACCTGCACATCTTTCCCCAACTTTGCCTCCATATGTGTGTGCTAATGTGTGATAATTGTCTTGGTAAGCTTGGTTTCTGTCATTTAGAATGATGGTCTTGAGTTTTGCCTATTTTCCTCAAGTGATGTAGTTTTATTCTTTACGGCTGAGTGAAGCTGCATTGTGCATATAAACCACACTTGTTAAACCTATTTACTGGTTGATGAACATGTAGGATTATTCCATGGCTTGACTCTTGTGAATATTGCTGCAATAAACATGGATGTGCAAGTATCTTTCCGCATGGTGACTACAGTTCCTAAGCCAATATACTCAGGAGACTATAGCTGGGTCTCATCATCATTATGGTTTCTACATTGTTTCTCATAGTGGCTGCACCAGTTTACATTCCCACCAGCAAGGAATAAGTATTCCTTTTCATATTGATTCTTTGCCAACATTATTTGTTGGATTGTAGGTTGGTTATCCATAACTACCTATGAGTGAGTACATACCATGTTTGTCTTTCTGGGGCTGGGTTATTTCACTCAGAATGGTTTTTTTCTAGTTCCATCAATTAGCCTGCAAAATTTTTGATGCCATTGTTTTTGTTTGCTTCTTTGTTTCTTTATCACATGGTTGAATGGTTCTGCCTTTCTAACTATTAATTTCATCTGGAATATAAAAGTGATAGGCTTTATTTTTTTGTTTTGCAAGACAGAGTTTCTCTGTAGCTTTGGAGCCTGTTTTGGAAGACCAGGCTGGCCTTGAACTCCCAGAGATCCACCTGCCTCTGCCTCCTGAGTGCTGGGATTAAAGGCATGTGTGCACCACCACTGCCCAGCAAAAGTGATAAGCTTAAAGTAAACTGTTTAGCCCAGTATACATAAAAGACAGAAAAACTAAAAGTGTGGAAAGTTTTAGATACTACACCAATTTTCTGAAAGTCTTTTTGCGATATTCATCCTACACAACTGACATTGTCCCCAACACAAATCATGAGGTAGGCAGAGTAATCAGGCCTTTACTCTTTTTTATGATTTAATCACAGTACATAATGAATGTTCAATAGGATAGTTATAACAATGAACAAACAAGCCCTAGCTATGATAAAGAAAATTTAATAGTGACAGTGTTATGGCCAATTTCCCACAGGATGCTGAGTCTTAAGAGTGAAATCACATACGTCACTATATTATATAGAAGGAGTTCTCAAGGGCCAAGCAGATGTGTAAGGATATTTGATGCACAAACCTGATGGCTAGAATATGATTCCCAAAAGCTGTATAAAAATAGAAAGTGAGAGCCAACTCCCCAAATTGGTTCTCTAAACTTCTGGGACAGGTGAACACTTGCATACATATACATTGTGCATCCAATAATGAGTAAAATAAAAGTTTAAAATTTTTTAATTACTTAATAATAGTCACATTCTAGAAGGTGATAAAGTATTTTAGAAATCAGTCTTTTCAAAGATTAAGAAGATTGGGGTGAAATATTCTATTGTATGCTTCAAGTTTGTCTTTGAGTAAGCTATTAGTACATGCAGATAAATGCAATCTTCATTGTCACCAAAGAGCTGAGTTTGATTGTTAATGACTCTTAGGTCTGTCCACTTTGAAACAACTCATAGGAGAGGAGAGTGTGGAACACTTTCAATGCACTCAACACTATGCTTCCTTTCAACTTAACAGACTCCATCCTAAATGGGTATCTAAATAGGCTCTAATGTTGTCTGCCAAAGCGCTGACTCCAAATATATAGATAGTCATAAAATAACCCAGGAAACAAATGAAAACAAGGCAGAACAATTCCTAAGAAAAGATTATATAATGTATCTATCTATTGTGACAGAAAATTTAAATGCCCTAAAGGAAGGGCCTTCTGTTCTCCAGCTTTAAGATATCCTTCCACTCTGGAATTCAGGAAGATCGTGTCAGGATATGCTTAGAACAATACTTCTCTCTATACCATAAAATTATTAAATCACTATTATATGATATTCTATTTATATCAGTGAAAATGACAGTCATTGTGACTTAAAACTTATAAATGACCTTGAAGAATGGCTATGGCTCTGTTAGTGCTTTATATTAAAACATTTCATAACCCTTTCAAGTATCCTAGAGGAAAAAAAATGCACAACTTAGCTCAAAGTGTTACAGTCAGATAAAGATAATTATATCAGTAGAATCTGGTATGAAACCCTGTTGCTTGAATGGTGTATATTTTTAATCAGTCCAAAATCTCTGATTTGGGGATTTAATAGCAGTGACTGCTGTTAATTTCTTCAGATTAGTACTCATTATAAAAATCATATTTCCATATGAGTTTTTCTTTCCTTCATAAAATGTTATCCCAAGATAGCTAGAATCCTTCTGAGAGTACAAACAGTCAAACCTGGACTCATAACGCACAGATGAAACACTTTTTATGGCAGCATTCATTAAACTACTCGACAGAGTACAGAGCAGCAACAGGGAGCTTCTCTTAAAAGCTTTTAATACAAATTTTTCCAAGACCCATTAAATCAGCCCAGCACTAAAGCCTCTGGCCTCCCCCATATATCGATCTCTATCTCTATGGAGCCCCCTCTTCTGTCCAACTGAAGTCTGAGATAATTTATCTCTTATGAACCGTCTATGGAAGCGTCACCAATACAAAAGTGGCAAGCCAAAATATAAAATGTGAGGCCATGGTGCTGTATTGCCTGCATATTTCTGAAGAATCTGGAAATATAAATATTTGTAAAACTCTACCAATTTCCATTTTTAAAGGTTTATTTATTTTTATTTGCATGTATCTATGTGTATCTGTGCACAACAATGCAGATGTCTATTAAGGCCAGAGGATAGCATCATACTCTGGTGAGCTGTTGTTATAGGCTGTTGAACGTCACCTGCTATGGGTGCTGGATCTGATCTCAGGTTGACTATAAAAGAACCAGAAGTACTCTAAACAGTGGAACCATCTCAGTCACCTACATTTCTATTTAACTTACCCAAGCAATTCTTACTCAGAGTTCACCTTTACTGAGTACAAATAATGTGATTACATTAGAAAATACATTTAATATCCTTTTTATTGAATTTTATTACATCACAGTATTCTACTTATCTCCATTTTCCAGATGTAGAGTCTTGGACTCTTAGTGTTACATTTCCTTAATTTCAAAGCCAACATCTTACAGTATTACTATAAAGAGAACAAAATGAAATGGCCAAGTAATGGGGGAGATAGAATCCCATCGGAGCATCTCTTGCCACCAAATGAGACTTCTAGTCCCAGGAATAGGTTACACCTAATTGAATTGTTGTCCAAATTGGCCACATGGGAAACCACCTAATAACCCAGGCTTTTGCCAAAACTATAGATTACTTTCCACAAAAGTAAAGCCCCATTCAGTACTAAAAACATCCCCTACGCAACTCAGTGAACAAGGAAGAAGTTGAGCCAATACCTACACCAAACCTTCACACTTATGTGTTAGTGTCTTTGGTAGAAGAAGGTGCTCTGCCTGTTATCAAAGTAGAAACATAA
The DNA here is from genome assembly GCF_037038515.1 of Microtus pennsylvanicus. Classification (NCBI taxonomy): domain Eukaryota; kingdom Metazoa; phylum Chordata; class Mammalia; order Rodentia; family Cricetidae; genus Microtus; species Microtus pennsylvanicus. The sequence goes on along the minus strand of NC_134585.1, from coordinate 98,944,936 downwards.
AAACCAACCCAGCCACAAACCTCTTGATCTACAATGGTGTCCTGCCTGCGTGATACTGTAGTGCAACAGTGGCCCAAAATCTGTGAGAGTAACCGACAAATATCTGATTTAAATGAAAGCCCACTATACAACCTGCATAAGAGGGAGCCTGACACTGCTTGGGTAAGGAGCTGAGACACAGGGATCTACTAGCCAAATACTACTTTTTTTTAAGTATAAGTAAAATGATTCCTAATGACATTGTATTACACTCACAGATCAGCCATAACCAGAGAGGTAGACGTTGGGAACAAATACTGAGACCCGCACAGCCAGAAAAGAGAGAGCGATCTTGGAACACTAGGCCCTAAATGGAATATCTATAATACCCCTTCTGTAAAGGCCCAGAGAACTTTGTAAAAGAGGAGGGATTTGTGTAAGAGTCAAAGGATTGAGTCCATCAAGAAACCAAAATCCTCTACATCAACAGGACCAGTGTGCATATGAACCCACAGAGACTGAGGCAGCACAGGTTTGCACCAGATAAAGCCCCATAGCTGAAAGGAGAAGTAGACACATACCCCTATCTCAAACCCAGGCGCTTTCTCTATTTGATAACTACTTCCAAATAAAAATTTAGTTTCTTCCAAGGGAGTCTCACTAGGTAAACTGAACTACTCTTAATGTCTCAAAAGAGCTATTCTCGCCCACTTTAGTTTATTCTCCAGCTGTTGATTAGCCCCCTTCTTGGTCATAGACAGTGCTACAAACAAAGAAAGCAAAGCAACTGAAAAAAGGTTGTGGTGTTGGAGAGGGTATACATGTGCCTGACTTCTTAGGACTTTAGCCTAAAATTGAAAGCAAACACAAATAAAGTAAACATAAGTAAACACATAAAAATGAAAAAAAATGCACTAATAACATCACAGTGTAAGCAACACAAAATACAAGAGGACCTTTACATCGTCAATGGACCTTCCAAACACAAATTTAATGATGCACTTCTTTTTATAATTTAAATTTCTTGAAAGCCTCTTAAGACCATTAGTGTGAGTTCATATGATTCAATTCGCACTAGGATTGCTTCTCTGTCCCAGGGCAGAAACAAACTAAACCAAAGGAAACAATTGAAAATGCATCTCTCAAACCTTCCCAGACTGGAGTCACTTTCCTCCTCCTTAAGAAAAACTTAGATGGTGACTTGTAGCCATCTCAGCAAGACAGTAGTTGTTTGTCCCCATGCTAAAACAACACCGACTGCAGGTAAAGCAATATTTATCTTAACATTTTAGCAAAAAATATGAGTATGACTTCCTGAGTCAATTCCTTAGTATGAACTGTAACTGTACACACCTATCCTGAAGACCCCTCATGTGTTTGTTTATTCCATTAGACTGAAGAGCCGTCTGAGATGGGAAGCTCTGATTCATCATGCCTTCAGGTTTCAAGTACTTAGCTTGTTGCCTGGATAGAACCCAAGAGGTCATCATTATTTGCAGACTGACTGACAAAATGAATGAAAGGGTCAATTAATCAGTGAGCAAATTCAGAGTAGTGATATGACCCACATAACCAAAATTCAGCTATAAGCCCCAAGATTTTTCTGCCACTTAGAGGAATAACAAAATTCTCATTATTACTAAGGTATCAAGAAGAAAATTCATAACAGCACCATTTCTTTCATCATTAACAGTAGAGTGTTTGTTGATTTTCAAATGATGCTTCTACAAAGGATGCTTTCCCATAACAGTGTGTGGTAGAGAACCAACTTTTAACAGTACGTCCTGGGATTAGTCTGACAATCGCATCCCACTGTGGAAAACCAAGTGTCAATTGGAGGGAAATTAAGTGAAGGAGACTAGAAATACTAAGGTTGGCAAGATTGCTCAGTGGATAAAATGCTACTCAAGTGGGAAGGTCAGAGTTCTGATCCCCAGATCCCCTATAAACTGTGACTGGGAGCAGCAGCCAACCTGTAGTTCCAGGATTGAGGAGAAAGAAACAGTAGGTCCCTAGGGGAAGATGACTTGCTATACTAGCCCATACAAGGAATATCTGGAATCAGCTGAAAGACCTTGTCTCAATAAATAAAGTGGAGAGTCTAGGAAGAGTCCCAATGTCAACCTTGAGTCTACGTACACACACACACACACACACACACACACACACACACACACACACACACAGAGACATACACGCATGCACGTGCATGTGTGCGCGCGCACACACACACACAGATGTGCACTTGTATCCCTCTACACATGTGTTGCGCGCCTTTGTATGTGATGCATAAATATTTAAGTAAGTATTCAAACAGTTTAGGAATTAAAGGGGGAGGACAAAAATATGTTTTTAAAACAAATAAAAAGTATATATTTAGAAACAAATTTAAAAATCATAGCTGGTCGGTGGTGGCACACACTTTTAATCCCAGCACTTTGGGAGGCAGAGGTAGGTGGATCTCTGTGAGTTAGATGCAAGCCTTGTCTACAAGGGCTAGTTCCAAGACAGCCTGTTATACAGAGAAACCCTATCTAAAAACAAAACAAAGCAAAACAAAAAAACCCATTATTAAAAGATTGGTGATTTTTGAATTTTGCTTTGAGTGATTGAGTGATTCTGGAAGGCCATTGATATTTTAAGAGTATTTGCCATTTTGTCTTACTGACTGTGTCCTTTGCTTTACAGAAACTTCTCAGTTTCAGGAGGTCCCATTTATTTATTGTTGCTTTCAGTGTCTGGGCTACTGGTGTTATGATTAGGAAGTCATCTTCTGTGCCCATGCATTGAAGGCTATTTCCCACTTTCACTTCTATCAAGTTTAGAATGGTTCAATTTATATTGAGGTCTTTAATCCATTTGGACTTGAGTTTTGTGCATGGGGATAAATATGGATCTATTTGCATTTTTCTACACATTGACATCCAGTTATGCCATTTGTTGAAGGTGCTTTCCTTTTTCAATTGTATAATTTCAGCTTCTTTGTCAAAAAAAAAAACAGGTGTTCATAGGTGTGCGGGTTAATATTCGGGTCTTTGATTTGATTCCATTGGTCAACCTGTCTGTTTTTATGCCAATACCAAGCTGTTTTCATTACTGTAGTTGTATAATAGAGCTTGATGTCAGGGTTGGTGATACCTCTGGGAGTTCCTTTGCTGTGCAGGATTGTTTTGGCTATCCTAGGTGTATTGTTTTTCCACATGAACTTAAGTATTGTTCTTTCAAGGTCTGTGAAGAATATTGTAAGATTCAACCCTACTGTTTGTACTGGCTTTTTGAAACCCATTCTCTTTGGAGAGATACCTTGCTCAGCCTTCATATAGTAGGGAGGGCCTTGGTCCTGCCTCAAAACAATGTGCTAGACTTTGTTGACTCCCCCATGGGAAGCCTTACCCTCTCTGAGAAGTGGATGGTGGGGGTGGAATAGGGGTAAGGTGGAGTGAGAGAAGAGAAGGGAGCAGGAATGGGGATTGGTATTTAAAATGAAAAAGGATAACTTTTTTTTTTTTTTTTGGTTTTTCGAGACAGGGTTTCTCTGTGGCTTTGGAGCCTGTCCTGGAACTAGCTCTTGTAGACCAGGCTGGCCTCGAACTCACAGAGATCCGCCTGCCTCTGCCTCCCAAGTGCTGGGATTAAAGACATGCGCCACCACTGCCCGGCTAAAGGATAACTTTTTAAAAAATTAATTTTATAAAAAGAATATATTATGTTCTTGAAGAGCCTGTAGACTTGGTAACATCCGTCCGAGCTATCATTCTAACTATTAATCCTCTTAGTAAATTGCTAGCCACTTGCCTGGGTGTATGGCATTATAAGGTTCAAGGTCTTTAATACACAAACATTTGGATGTAATCATTCCAACATAAAAGGTGGGAACATATCCGGCTTTGCCTCTATCCGAATCTTTATTCTAATACAGATTGGTACAGGAAAACCTGTAAAGCTACTCCTTCCAAGAAGGAGATCTCCGATCCAGCTGCATGGGCTCCAGGTATACTACCTCTGTCTTTTGGCTTACCTGGAGCACACATCCGCTGTGAGTGGGAACAGTCTGGTTGTACAGTTACTCCCCTCCCTATTTCCACCTTTGCAAAGGCAGGGAAAGTCATCCAATTGGCAGGGTCTAATTTAAATCCAGAAATTGAGCTGCAATAAGGTACGGAAATACTACACTTTAAGTTTCTTGCTTTCGAAGTATGTGAAGACAAGACACAGGAGAATGAGAGCCGGCATTCATTTAAAGTAAGCCCCTGGTTTCTCTTATGCCTGTAACCTTACACAGATTTATGCTTAGCTCAGAAGTCTGCTTACTCTGGGGAATTTTCAGGGCATCCTAATGGGAACTTGTCTCATATCGCTGGCACCTCCACAAGGAAATTTTCATTTTTATAGGAATAAAGATTATTAATAAATATTATTACTTCCCTAGGAGACTAGGCTGAAATGCCAAGAAGTCTTTCTTACCAACGAAACGGCATGCATGCACTTGGAAGAAAGAATGATCTAGGCAAATTTCAGGGCTTCTTTGAGTTCCCTCTCGTACTCCTTTATCTATTTAGGGAGTGGTTTATCTCTTTACTTAAAAGTCCAATAAGAAAATCTGGGTTTTGAGCTTCTGCCCAGTGAGGGCTGGGCAAAGGGCCTTTATCCCATTAGGCACAAAAAAGGCCTAATGTGATGAAGCCCAAAGGAATAGGAGCCTTTGCCGTTTCAGCTCACTATGACTTGAAATGCCTTTCTATTTCCTGGATGGAATGGCAGGAGTGCATCTTTCAAAAGATAGCCATAGAGCGTAGACAAGCTCTCTCTGCTATGAATAATTCTGGACTGGAAGTGGGGCCAGTTTCAGAGAATTTCATTTCTATGTATTGTGCTAATAAGCTCATCATAAGACTTAAGGTAGAAGTCTAGGGTATAGGTTTTAAAACCAGTCTGGTTGTGTTTGAATCCTGGATGCCCAGTGTGTTGGGAATGCGACCTTCCTCCACTCCCTTTGCCACTCGTGTATAACGAAGTGGGTGATGCCGTGTATCACATAAATTTCTGAGGTGGCTAACTTAGCCAGGATATATGATTCCCTTGAAAGAGTGACAAGTTCCGTTATATTAATATGTTAATATAGTTATCTTTACTACCTTTACTAATGAATTCTGCAATATCTTCTGGATCTTAAATGTTGCACTGTCTTAAAGGTTTAAGGAACAGCACAATGTGACCCAAGGAAAGGAAGTGCTGTCATTTGCAGCCGACCCTTATGCCAAAAGTTTTCCTATGTCTTACATGAATTATTTTATAGATGCACACATGTTAATCACATTTTCTTATGGCAAGATCTGCTCAGATGATCAAGATCTGTTGGACTTCAACTTCAATACCTTTTTCACTTCTGTGAACTCCCTCTCTCAGTGATTGGGAAATCAATAGAATCATAAAGCAGTTGCACATACATTCTTTTACTCAATTCTTAGAATAATGTAGGATATTGCCTCGTAGGCTCATTTAGATAGTGGTAAGCAACACAGAGCATGAGGCAGCTGTTTAGTTAACTGAGATGCATTCTGTGGATGTAATAAAGATTCCACACTTTGTGACAGCTTAGTTGCTGCCATCACATCAGAGACTCAGTGATGCTTTAGGAGTCCAGGCTCCTCCCACCATTCCCATTTACCTTCGATGGATGCTCCTCCCACCATTTCCATTTACCCTTCGATATATGCTAACTTCTCATTCTTCAGCTTCTTACCAATCTCACAGACTATACCAGAAAGTGGAAATTGTGGTGGGCACAAAGGACATAAACACAGGAGAAAAAAACAACTTTACTTTATGAAGAGAGAAATATCCTTCCTTAAATCTTCCTAAAGAGAACACACACACAAAAATGCTGTCTTCACAATCTCCATTGTGGTTTGAGGTGGCTATGAGCCTGGCACATCTCCCTTTAGTGATGCAAGTTCTGTAGAACTGTCAGAACATTCTATAAATGCTTGCAGAGATATCCTAGAAAGATGATGTGTGTCTTAAGTGTAGGTGAAACCAAAGGAAAAGGAACTCCTTGTACATGCTGAGAGGGCTGGAGTAATGCGAACTCTGATCTATTCTGCAGCTTTTCATTTGACCTTTCAGGGAATATTCAAGAACTGTTAACACACACTCTATTTTCTAGGCTGGCTGGTTGTGGTGGCTGGAAGCAGCTGGCTAAAGGCAGCATGAGATAGGCAAGAAGCAGCTCTTCGTTCTTTTCTGGCACACAGAAGAAAGCTGAGCTTGCTCTTCATAAAACAATGAGATTGGCAAAAATGGAATGAATTAAAAACACACTAAAACTACTTAATATGTATACTTATGATTATTATTGCTATTAATTCAACTTATATTCGGGTCAGACAGAATAATTGATGTCAATCATTTCTCTATTCACTTGAATCTTAACATTTTATGTGTATGATATGAAATACGATAGTATGTCAGAATTATTTGTTCAGTGTAAAATGACTGTGAATCATCAAAATAGCAAACTATAAGGACCTGACATTGAACTTTGCTGAACTTTATGCAGGAAGGTTCTATTCTGGGTGAATAGCACCCTTTAGGAGGTCAGTTTGAACAAAGACACGATTTAATGTCAAATCTCTTCTTTGGTGTCTATTCATTTGGCAGAGAATGGCAGAAGAGGATTCCTTTCCGAGAAAATTTCATTTTAGCATCAAAGGATTAATAGCATTGAGTTCAGAGAAGAAGGAATTTAGGCATGGATGTTTCTCTCTTCCAGTTAAATCTGCAGTGCCCTCTCATACACACAGTATTGTCTCTACTTGTCACGTCCCATGACTCTATGCTCAGACAATCGCTGAAATTCATCGCATTTTTCCTGTGTCACACACCGCATGTCATGCCAGCTGCAACTTCACTACTTTTTTTCCTCCAATATTTTAATGGGCAAACTTGAGTAATATATTTCCCAATTTCAAACCCTTCAGCACTGACAGTCCAAAACTCCTGAGGATAGGAACTAATGCAAAAGGTTCCGGCTGAGATGAGCATCTTCAGCTCTGGTCTATCAGTGTCAAGTCCTCAAGCTCTTGAGAAATAATTTTACTTATTAAAACGTATTTCCCTCAAAAAATACTGTAGGAAAGACAAAGTTCTCAGTGACCTCTCAGAAAATTGTTGAATTAAGGAGAGAAGTCTACATAACTCTTCCATTTTTTAAAGCTTGCTAAAGTATAATTAATGCCCCCAAGAAACAGCTCTGCTTTTCTTTCACGGATTTGAATTATTGAACTGAGCCTCTACCCTGGGACTAGGTTGCCAACATCTCAACATCTTCTTTTCTCAAAAAACAAAGGTAGATAATACCAGCTGGATTGATATTGGATTAAATAATGTTGTATATATTTGCAGGTGTTTATTGATTATCTCAGGATCTATAAGAGCCTCCCTCCCTTTTGGGATTTTCACAGCCCTGGAGTAGAGACTGACCTAACAGTGTGGTAGTGAGGAGTCTTCCAAGTATCTGAAAATGGACAAAGTTAGAAATCGCTGGTTAGAAGTCTCCATCGAGTGAATGTTAATGTATAGGCAAGAACTACTTGCTAATTTATTCATTTTAGTTCCCTTGGTACTGTACATAATGTTTGCCAAAATATTATATGATCAAGTGACAATTCCTTGTTTCATCTTTATCGCAATAAAGATCCTTTTTAGAAGCATAAGTCATGCTGCTTATTTTTGTATTTTCTCTTTTTATCATACTTGTCCCTCCTTTGGATGGATAGCACAGCCTAGATGTAGTGGGGAGGGCAGTGGACCTTCCCCAAAGCAATGTCCCACCTTACCCTCTCTGAGGAGTGGATGGGGTGGGGAAAAGGAATGGGAGGAGGAGAGGGAGTGAGAACTGTCATTGGTATGTAAAATGAAAAACGATAGTTTGTTTTTCTTTTTAAATAAAATAAATTAAGAAATAAAATAAAACAGGAGCAATTATTCATTCACAATACAGAAACAAGCCTGAGGTCAAATGAATACAAAACTCATGCTTTATCAAAATAAAGCAATCTTGGATTAAAGAAAACAGTCTACTTGAGAGTCCTAATAAAACACAGTGTAGCAAAGATTTAAGAAATCATATTTTTAAAAATATGTTGTCTTAATTTGAAAACAATATTCTCTGACTTCAAATCGCTTGTGGTCCAATAGAAGAGAGGAGGCCAAAACACATGGAAGAATCAGAAGACCCTGACAGGAAGGCCTCATAGTTAAATCACTGCTTGGCCCATTAGCTATACTTTCTTATTGGCTAGCTCTTACTTCTTAATTTAATGTATTTCCAGTAATCTGTGTATCACCATGAGGTTGTGGCTTACAGGGTAAAGTTCCAGCGTCTGTCTCTTGCAGGGGCTACTGCGCTTCTCACTGACTCAGCCTTTTTAATCCCATCATTCAATTTAGTCCCATCCTGTTCCCCACCCCCCAGCTCTGTTCTTCCCTATCACAGGCCCAAAACAGCTTCTTTATTAATCAATGGTATTCACAGAATACAGAGGGGAATCTGAGAGAGAGAGAGAGAGAGAGAGAGAGAGAGAGAGAGAGAGAGAGAGAGAGGAAGAACTTCCAATAATTGAGAAAGAACTGGGGCTCAGTCAGTACTAGTGTTTGCAGTGCAGGAGTGATCTGAGTTTGGATCTCTAGTTCTCCCACAAGCAGCCAAGCGCAGCAAATTAATCCCTTGATCCCAGTGCTGGAAGATAGAAACACAGATCCCTGGGTCTCACTGGCCAATGGGATTAGCCAAATGAGTGAGCTCCAGATTCACTAAGAAACTCTGTAGTAAACATGAGGGAGTAGGAATCTATCGTTTAATTTTCACAGTTACTGATTCTCTTCTAAGGCTCAGGGAATACCACAGAGAATCGGGAATAGAACTGGAAAACGCTGCCCTGTGGATAAGACACAGTTGTTGTGTACACCACCTCACAGCAGCTGTGGGTGCCTGAATGAGACCTGTTCAAGATCAAGCAGTTCAAATTCATCATAGACGGGAGGGGTAGGGGGGACCTCCAGAGGTCCCATGCCTAGTTGAGGACTTATTGGCAGTTTACAGCTGCCAAGGGAGGGAGAGTCACATTTCTCTGAGAATGTGGCTGTTAATCGGTTGTCTATGTCCAGGTGGATGGCTTCATATTAATGTAGAGATGGTCTTCATTAATTTGATTCAGAAGTCTAATAACAACACAACAGAGGACATAAAATCCAGAGAGAGCTTGTTGGTCCCAGTGGAATTTGGGAGGGGTAGAGGGAGTTAGATCATATCAAAATACATTGTGTAACTATAAATTTGCAAAGGATAAGTTTAAAATTTTACAAATAAGATGAAGATTGAGAAAGACATTCAATATCAATTTCTGACCTCCACAAGCACACATGATGCGCATGCATAAACACACACACACACACCACATATACAGAGACAATAAAAAATTAAATTTAAATATAGACAATATAATATCTAGTATCATTGAACAATGTTCAAAAGACACGAGAAAACTGGACATGGTGGTCCCTGGAATCTCAGTGCTCAGAAGGCCAAATCAGACAAATCACAATTTGGAGATCACTAAGGTCTCTTAATGAATTTCAGGCTGGAAGGCCCAGTCTCAAAAACAAAAGCAAGAACCAAGAACATTATCAAATGACATAATTAACCAAATACATGTGTGTAAGTTGAGGACAGACAACAAATATTCCAATGACCACAGAAAATAAATCTTAAATAAATTTCTTTTGTTTAGTTATATTCCCTAAGTATTCCTAAGTAAAGTTATCTAATCTTATACAGAGACAAATTAGTTTTAAAGATGTTATGCAGTGTCCTCACGAGCTTCTCATACTAGCTGACCAACACAAACATCTACGTCTTAGAAGCCAGGCGTGGTCTTATGCTGCTTTTTCATGTTCTTATGATGGCAGGAAATTCCTGAAAACATGTTTCCCGGATGTGGAAAAATAACATCTGATGGTAAAATAAATATCTGAGTCCACCTAGTATCTTCTTTGGGAGGTGATATGTGCATTAGAAAAAAAATAATTTTCTCTGTGAAATACTTTTTAAAAACCCATGCATCCATTTATGTTTAACCAGCACTCTGTTAAATATGGGGCAAAATTTGCAAACTGTGTATGTACAAAGATTTGTGCACACATATACACATGTACACACAGACACTTGCACAACTTCTGTCCTCAAGAAATATCACATTATTATTTGAAACAATAATGTCTTAAAAGATGAATATTCTCCTACTAGAGAATTAGAAAATTATATTTACTAACTGAAAAGGAACCCTTCAAAGTATGTGACATTCAGAGATCATGCACTTGCCCTAAAAATTATCATTCTGTTATATAATAGCAAAACGTAAAGCACAATTACAGGGGTATGTTTTAAAGCAGCATACCCTTAACCATAGAAAGATCTGCATATTGTGGATACTACCCCAAATTAGATCGATCTGTTTGTCTCTGTGTACTTAAGTTTATTAGAGTCATATTATATCTTAGTTATTTATGTGGTGCTAAGAAGTAATCCTAGATACTTATGCATACTGAGCACACACTGCACCACTGATAAATGTTCCCAGCTAGAATCTCTTTTAAACTTAGCTCTGGTCAAAGAAATAACCATTAAATAATGATTTTCATACAATTAAAATAGCTAAAGCTGTTATAATAAGTAAGTTCATGCATAAATCATCAAAGATCCACATATAGTCCTTAATTTTTTTTACAGTGTATTTGGTTTAAAATGTTTTCATTCAATACATTTTGACTAAATTCATTTTCTTCCCCAAAACATCCCTGGTACTTCCCACCTCCCTACTCTGCCAATTTCATGTTCTCTTTCTATCAAAAAAAAACCACAAAAATAAACTAAATCTACACTAAAGCAAAACAAATCAAAAAACCCACAAGCAAAAGTCCATTTTGTGCTGGCTAACTGCCCCTGCGCTCACCACCCATTTTCATTTAGTATGCACCTTAAGAGGAAGGTTCTTGGAATTATTCTGCCTCTAATCAAATGCATGATCCATTTCTTTAGACAACCTCATTGTACCTCAGTTTTGTCTATATTTACCTCCTAGGCTTGTTATGAGAGAAAAATGATCTGGCATACAAAATATATTTAGAAAAATACACTTTTATAAATGCCAGCTGATAGCCACTATCATTAGGTCTATTTGGGAATGATGCAATAACTAAGGTTCTTCCCCAAAGACAGATATCCATCTTATCCCAACTGAAAAGACAGTGGCAGGAGAGAAGTGGGTTTGCACACATATTGAATGAGTGTAGTAAGAGCCTCTTGTCAGAGGGACCCCAGACCAAAAATGAATAGAGCAGCAGTGCTCTAGCAATAGCCTGGTAACAAAGACACCAAGCATAATACACCTTTTTTACCAGTAAATAATGACACAAGAGGTGCTTGAAATATCCAGGAATGTAGAAGAGGTTATCAAATAAAATCGTATTGTCTTCTTACTGATTTAAAGTTGGGAGGACAGTTTTCAGTATCGCATAATGAACTGTGAGAACTGATTTGACTTACAAGGCTTCCCCAATCTCTTAAGTGTCAGTGCTTTTGTTGATAGGCCCTTTCTCTGCTTATTTCTCCACCCACAGAGGCAGCTGATGTAAACACATTCCTCTCTTAAGTTCAAGTTGCAAACAAGCTGGTGTTTGTAAACATCATTGACTCACTGAGTCACTAGGAGCCCAAAATACAATTTTCTGAGTTTGACTATCAGGGTCTAGACACAATACTATGTACTGTCAAAATCTCATTTATGTTTGAAAGCAATTGCACAGGCTATAAACATGACCACACACATGTGGGGATTTTCTGAAAAAGAGGCCAACATAATAAGTGAAGCCTTAGGTGGGGATCCGTTTCCCAGTGTGCCATTATTATTTGTTAACAGCATTCCAAAATTTGGATAATTGTAGGGAAAAATACCTACACATAAAAAACCCCACTACGCCACAGTTCTTAAACAAACTTGAGGAAGGTTGAGGAGCAGCCAGCCTCTCATTATACTGTTACTTCCAGCAGACTCTTAAAACAGGAAGGAACTGTGAATGTGCTATGTGCCAGGTTTTCATCTTTACTAAGTCAGTTTGCCTGCTGCATAATCTTCAGTAGCAATACATTTTGAAAATACTACTTCACTATTTCAAATGCCTGAAGTATGAAATATATACCTTGACTATAGGGTGTAGAAAAATTTTAAGCTGTCTTTGTCTGCAAAACTGATTTATGATGTGTGTGAATGTGTATGTATATATACATTCATACATATGCATCTATATACATGAACATTTTAGCTACCTAAATAGCTCTACAAACATATCATCCTGTCAGGCTCAAATAGCCATGAAAAATGTTATGTAATATGGGAAGTTCTTCTGTATATGTGTTACTTTCCTTGGTTAATAAAGAAGCTGTTTGGGCCTATGACAAGGCAGAATAGAGCCAGGTGGGAAAACTAAACTGAATGCTGGGAGAAAGAAGGCAGAGTTAGTGGGAAGCTATGTAGCCACCACAGAAGACAGATGTGTCAGAATCTTGCTGGTAAACCATGAGTCTCATAGTAAAATATAAAATAATATAAATGGGTTAACTTAAGATGTAAGCATTAGCCAATAAGAAGCTAGAGCTAAAAGGCCAAGTAGTGATTTAATTAATACAGGTTCTGTGTGCTTATTTCTAATCTGGGTGGCTGGAAACAAATGAGCAGCCTCTGCCAACAGAATGCCTGTTTCTGTTCTTTTGCAAGCACTAAACATTGTAAGTCTTATTCAATGCAGATTCTAACAAAATTCAAAGGTTCACTAACCCATGAAGACATCAGGGTCTTGTAGGTTCCATATATCAAGAAAGGGAAATGCTGCTGTGTCACTTTTAGTCAATCTTAAATGTGCTTAAGTGAGTAAGATGTAGTTAGTGACACTTTGCCATTTAAAATCCTCAGAATGTTCATGTTTGAGGAGATGGTGAGGATTAAACTGAGGTGGGAAACCAGAGTACGAATATATGTTTATTCTAAATTGACACCTCACTTCTCTTAACAAAATATTCCATTTCCCCTCTTCTCACTATATAACAGAATATCTTTCTTGTAACCAAACAGATTGTTCAATGGATGATAATGAATTAGATAACATAAAAATATCAGTGTGCCCATTTCTGTACAATAATCTCTGCAAGCATAGGCTTAGGTATATCAATGTATTTATTTAAAAAACATCAAGTGCTTACCATATATTGAGAGTTTTACATTATCATGGATATACATAGACCTCAAAGGTCACCAATCCTCAAAACAAAAGGTAAATATTTGCACAAACTGAGAGTGGAGAGCTCAGGAGATGTTATCCTAACTTTGTGAGCTAAAAGTGAGGCAAAGGCAGGCAAGGGATTTCGTTCAGTCTAGGCTTGGAAGCAATTTTATTTTCAAAAAATGACAGATACTCTCTGACCAACAGTGCTTCCCCCAGATGTACAGACAACATTGATCTTGGCAATTAAATATTTCAACCACCAATGATGAAAGCTGAATCCATTGCCTGTGTAGTCTTTTCAGTTACATAGAAATTGTCTCCAAAGTGGGATATGCCATTGACATTTTCAAGTAATTTTTTTTTACCCTTCATTTGATAGATTGCTGAAGGAGTTAAAGTTGAACACAAGAGGTCTAACTTACAGAACACATAATTAAGGATGCGCATAGAGAACAGCTTGCATTCCTTAAAAGAAGGTGTGTGCTTTCTTAGAGACTCAACTAGATTCAGAGACATTTTTGTTGTTGTTGTTTTTGTCCATCGAGGAGAATTTCCCAAACTAAAAAAGCTACCTTGAAATTTACTCATGATATTAAAATGTGGCAGCAATGAGACTCTGTGGTGTGACTGACACCTGCTCACTGAGAGTTGCTAATTAGTAAAATTATTAACATATTGAGAACTGCAAAGCATAAATGCTTGGCTTTGACTGCTTACTATTCAAATGACAGCCCAAAATTAAAATAAAATAATGCCACTACAGAATAAACAGCAAAACATTACATAAAATTTCTGGAAAGCAATCTACGATAGAGTTTGAAAGCCTGTTTATCAAGTAAATTATTATCTTATTCCAATTCTATAATTTTTTTTGAAAATTTTAAAGGAAGTGCTTTATAAAAAGGAAGCTTCATAACAGTCCATGTTCAGTTCTTTCTTGATCACAGTGGCTGAGGAATCTCTTCAATATGTGGCTTTTCTACCTTAGAAATCCTTTAGTAAATATAATCTTGATTCACTTTTATTGCTCACACAAAAGCTGGGTGTTGTATTCCAAAGAAAGCAGTAGATATTCTAAGTGGACAAGTAGTCATTGAAATACCTAAGTATGTTGGAAGTTATAAAGAGATTTTACTTTTGCCTAAAGAAATAAAAAAGAAAAAATATCACATTCATGAGAAAAAAAAAAGGTCTCAAATACCTAGAAACTGCTCTTTGTCTGAAATCCAGTACAAGATTCCAACACAAAATTAATCTTATCCTAGAAACCCAGAATGGAAATCTGTTTAGAAGTAGGTTTTAAGTGCAAAGGTAAACTCAATCCAGCATCTTCTATTTTGTTGAGATACTTTCCAAATACATACAAGAAAAGAGTTTATAAAAAAGCAGCAGTTGAACATACCCGAGGAAGGGGACACCATCTGCGTTATATTTGTGACATAACCTGTGAAAATGTAGGTATTAATTAGAGAAATAGGCGCTCTTTCTAAAATAGAGTAAGGTGCATCAAAATGACTTGGCATGCCTTCATGCATAGCTTGAGCTTTCAACCTTATGTGTGCATATATCATAGGAATTTTAGCATCTAAGCATTTACCTTACATGTGCATATATAATAGGAATTTTAGCAACTAGCTATTTATGTAGGATGCGATCATAATAGCATTGCTTTACAAAACTCTAAATCAACTTTAATATCGCAACATATGGCTTAGAAAAGGCACCGATGTTATCTATATATGTTAAAGCTGATAAGGCATTGTCATACTTACTCAGTCTTGTTTATCGTACTCCAGTTTGGTAGCACCCCTGTGTGTCCCCACTGTTCACACAGTGTTAGAAAAATAACAGCAAAAAATATAAAAAAGATCTCTGCTTTCAAAGAGTTCTGAATCTGGAAATTCACCATCTAATTTGGTGGGAATTGAATTATGAAAACGCTTAGTTTGTATAAATCAGATAATCAACTCTTATGTGAATTATCTCTATATTTTATAATCTTGATCTTCATCATCCAGGCAATCTGAGAACCATGGGGACTATTCAGATGATAATTCAAATTAAATAAAACATTGGGTCAATCATAAAGCATTTTTATAACAGTTCATGGTAAGAAAATAACCATGAGAGCATGGATTAGGTGGAGATACAGAAAAGAATTTAGGTGCAAACTTGAGAAAAAAAACAGCAGATAAAATCTCCTAGCTACACAGGTAAATGCATACTTTTTTTCAATGCAGAAATTAACCCAAACCATTGTGCTTGGTGCAATAATAAGAGGTTATATAGTAATAGTCCCAAATTTCACTCTTGGAGTTCAACTGGTCTCAAGTGAATATGTGCGGTCTCTTTATAAAATCTGTGTTAAGGAAACACGTTGTGAGTGACTGTGTGGTCACCTCTTTCCTGCTGGTAACAAAACCTTTGTTTCAAATCTGATACTGTTTCAGTAAGGAAGCTTTTGTGAAGAAGTCTTATTCCTACTAAATACCTGGCTTACAACCTTGCTACAAATTGTGATTGGGTCCAGGGTTATTTGTGGATTTCCTTGACAGATGGTTTTTCTGATCGGTGATACACCTCACCCATTCATCTACCAACAAAGAAAAGGCAAGTTGTAAAGACTCTTGAGAATAAATGAGAATAGCCAAAAGAAAATTTCATGATTTTAATAATATTCTAGTTAGCTTTTTACTTTGATAGAATATTAGACATAGTCAACTAAAGGAAAAAGTATTTTGCTTTCTTCAGCATTGCAGAGACTTTTGATCCACCATGAAGGGAAGGCATAGTGTAGTTTCCATTATGGCAGCCAGGAGAGTGACAGGACACCCGTGCTGGCTGACCATCTTCCTGTCTACCTTGTATGCCCTCTGGGTCCCTAAGCTATGGGACAGTACACTCACATTCTGACTATCTTCCCCCTGATTAGCTAGTCATTTCTGAAAACACTCTCACAGACATGTTCAAAAATGAGATTTACCAATCTCCTCAACACATCTGGATCCAATCAAGTTGACAAATTAACCACCATAAATGCTTTCTTAGCCAGTAGCATCACTGCCCTTCTTCATTCAATATGCACTCATTTGTCTGGAAGCTCTACACTGTCGCGCACTGCACCCCCGTGTCTGCACTCTGTGCTGGCACCCAGTTCACGAGCTTCAGGCAAGGAGGCTGGAGGTTAAAATACACAGACACACTCAGACAGAGAGACAGCGACACGGGTCATCCTTGAATTCCCCAAGAATGCCCCCTTTATAGTGTTCAGGGGCAGATTATATAGAGATAGCCACGCCCCAGCCAAACCCACCAGAAACCACTCTCCTGCCATCAGGAACTCCTGCAAGTCTCGTGCTCAGAGCAGCTGTAGGTACTCAGATCAGGGGATTACAAGAAATTCATGATCTGGGGTCTCACTGCTCCCAACACTACACAGACTAAAGTAACCTTCCCTTTAATAGGAATTCCCTGTTGGTGATGTTGCCTGCCCATTGTCCTTACAAAGTGAGTGACCATTGCTGCTTCCTTTTCTCCTAATGATGGATAAACTAGATATTGCATGAAAAAGAGACCAAAGCTGCTATGGTCTGTTCTTACTGTTTTAGCTGAAACAGAGATACTTATTTTTTACTTGTGATTTTAGTCTTGTTCTTCGTTTTGTTTGTTTGTTTGAAAATGTCACTGTCTTGTAAAATATATGTTTTTGTAGGTTCTCGTTTCAGTCTTCATAATTTACCTGTAAGGAATGGCTAGTTGACTAGAGCTCTCTTTAGCTGTATCTATGCTGTTACTCACACAAGCCATAAGATTTCTGCTTTGGTTACTAGCTTTTTACATTCTGAATTTCTATTCAGATGTTACTACATTGTGACACTTCATCCTGTAAAGTTTCACTTTCAGGCTGTAATTTTCTAATCTAGATTCTTTTCATTATCTCATCTTCATCTGTGTCCATTGTTTGCTTGTCTTCTTTGTCTGGTGTTTCTTTTTCACACTCCAGCATAACATTTTATTCAATAGGAGCCTCCTCAACTATGGCAAGTGCAAATGTCTTGCGGCAGAAGCATTTCCAGCAGGAACAGCAGGCTTCTTGCTGAAAACAAGGTCAAACCAAAACACTGTGATGAACAACTTTAAAGTGCGGGAAGGAGAACATGCCCTCAGTCTAACAAGACTAAATGTTCCAAGAATTAAAGTTAAATGAAAAGATTTTGATCCATAGAGACAAAATAATTTATAGAAACACACCTGCATTGTTAAAAATACTGAGGAAATTCTAACAAGCAGAAGGAAATTTATGTCAGTGGGAAATATGAATCTATTTGAGGGATAGGAAATACCAGAAAAGGCAAGAAAGTAAGTACTTCAAGCATTAGACTAAAAAAATCTTCTTATAGAATAATTGGATATTTAAATATAAATAGCAATAAATTACTGTGTTGAAATGTATATGAAAATAGAAATACATACCATCAAAAGCACAACAGCTAGGGGCTAGAGGATTAGCTCGGTAGTTAAGAGCACTGGTTTCTCTTCTAAATATCCAATTTGATTCACAGCATCCACATGGCAGGTCACAACTGTCTGTAACTCTAGTTCCAAGAGCTCTGATGCCCTCTTCTGGTATCCAATGGCACCAGAAACATACATACATACATAGTGCATATATACATATACATATATATGTGCATGTTAAATGTCCATATACATAAAATAATTAGCTGATTGCTAATTTTTAAAAGAACAAAAACTGGGAGTGAGGAAATAAAAGTGTAGCATTGTAAACTCTGAAGAAATCCATATGTTAAAAAATATTACTTAAAGGAAGGCCTTAATTAATTAACATATATCATTCTTATAAAGACAAACGATTTTGAACAATAGGCAAATACAGGGGGACAAATGAAATAATAAAAAGATTAGTAAGACTACTAAATAGAAATGGTAAAATACTACAACATAAATGTAACCGAAAACAAAATTAAGATATTTAAACACTGGGAAAAAGAGGTTTAAATAGCCCAATCAATACCAAAGATGGTTAGGCTGCATTTTCTGTGATCTATACTTAAACTTCCTACAAGATCCCCACTTTTCAGTGTAAATGAACAGTAGACTAAAGGTACAATTGAGAGGTTATCCTTAGTTATGCTGAGCAAAAGGAAGCTTGAATGACTATATTAATTTCAGACATGAGGGCAGCTGCAGAGTTGTCTCAGCAGGAATGAGAGGGTACTACTCTTTCAGAGGATCTGAATTCAGATCCCAGTGTATGCATCAGGCAGCTCACAAACCCCTGTGAACCCAGATACACACAAGCGCACATTTACATACAAATAAACGTAAAATAAATATTTAATTGTGTTTTATAAAAGACACTTTCAGAAATCAAATGAATCCTCTAATAATAAAGAAGTAGCCAGTTATTCAAGAGTACAAGGCAATTCCACATGGTCATACATCTAGTATCATCATGGTTATATCTGAAGTAAAAGCTGATATGGTATTAGAAGAAATAGATAGGTGTACAGTTGAAGCCAGATTTTATTACTCGTAATAACTGATAGAATATGTTGGCAATCAGTATAAATAGAACAAGAAAATTATTCAAATTGACCTAATTCATTTTTATAATGCATTCTAGTCAATAATGCAAATATCCAAACATTATTTTAAATGATATGTGAGATTAACACTGTTAATAATAAATGATTTAAGAGTTGAATAAATTTATCTGGATAATTTCTCAACCTATAAAAATTATGTTTAAATAACCAATATAATTTATATGTTAGTTATGTGTGACACATATGTATACAGGCAGGTATGGCTGGGAATTTAGATGTCAGAGGTGGACAACAGATATTTTTGTCATTTGTTAATCAACTTGTTTGTTTGTTGAGGCGTGGTCTCTCACTGAACCTGGAGTTCACCCATTTAGCAAGAATGGTTGGCCAGAAGGTCTAGGGGTTCTTTTTTCTTCCTACCCTCCTGACCTCAGTTCTCAGAGTTAGGATTACAAATATGCAGGGAGCTATGGACAGTAATACTATATAGGTGTTAGGGATCACAACTCAAATCCTCATGAACAAAACTTTACCAGCTGTGGCATTTCCACCTAGAAAAGAGTAGTTTGAAATACAATGTTTACAGGCAACAGTAATAAATATAAATAAACTATACAGGTTTTTCTGGGAAAATATGAAATTTACAAAAACTACTTCAGGATGTCAAACTGAACATACTATATACATGTGGAGGATAGCTCAATAATTTAAGATTACAAGGTTTCACAAATAACAGTTTACATCTATTTAAATTAAAAAAGCGAAATGAAATATTTTAAGGGACTGTGCAAGCTCATTCAAAATTTATACAGAAGAGCAAATGGAAGGAATAGGGTGAGGAACCTAGTGAAGATGAATAGGGTAGAGAGGCCTTGTCTTCCTGGATAGTAAGAGTTATTATACAACTACGATGAAAGAGCTGTTTACTGCTTATGGTGAAGTACCAGCAAATGTCAATTTTCTTGGTTATAGATCTGAGAAACAGACTCAGAAGTACAAGCAAATTTGATTTCTGTGACATGTGGCACATGGCAGGGAAGAAAAGGATCATGAGCAACAGCTTGTCCAGGAGACAGCAGTGGCATAAGGTGGTCACATCTCACTATGCATCAAAAGTAAATTAACAATGGGTTAAAAACTGAAGCATCCAGGACAAACATTTGATTTTTTTCCCATTCACTTGTTTATGTGTGTGGGAGGCACCATATGCTGTGGCTTCCCTTGTGCAAGTCAGAGGGCAACTTGTTTAGTTAGTCGATTTTCATGTCATAAAGATTATTTAATGAATCAAAAATAATTATAGGCATAACACTATGGTTAGAGATTTCATTGGGGGAAAGAAGCGGCTACAGGCACAAACCACAGGTGGATTAACTAGAGTCTGGGGGTGGGGTCTTACGCTGTGCCCAATTCTATTCATGTTAACTTGTTCATAGAGTGCATCTAATTTACTTGCTCTCTTATGAAATTTACAATGTTATGAAATTAAACCGAATATTTACCCCCTATTTTTAAGGTAATGTCCCAACCAAGGGACCGAAAAATCTTTTTCTTTAGCACTGTTATTTACATTTTCTGCCAAATCTATCAATGCCATTTTTTTTTTTCAGAGACATTTCGTTTTTGTCTGCTCTTCATTGAAGCAATTGCATACGCTTATCTTGCTCCTGATGAGATAAGCCATAAAAACATAAGCCGTGTTCAGGTAAATGTTGAGTATTTGGGGGAGATTGCATTTTAAATTCTTTTTTCTTGCTTTACTGTCATATCCCAGAGCCAAGTGAGTTAGGTAAATGAGTACTCTCACTGATTCGTTTTAAGCATTCAATCAAAGCAATAATGCCTACAAATTATTTCCCCTGTGTATAATTTATTTTTATCACATTATTTAGTGCCTAGTATTTATTTCTGTCTTTTTAGGATCACATAACTAATTTATGAAAATTGCTTTAAATTGCGTGCTTATCTCGAAAGAGGTTAAAAACTTGCTTAAAATGAAAGCGGATTTACACAACAACTATCCTATCAATGTGGAGCTAAGAATTGAGCATTTTAAGTTTCAATCCTGATTTTTTGTTATTGGTACATAGCATATTCGTGTTAAAGTTAGGCTTATATTTCAAGTCCTATTATTGTTCGTTATAGGACAAATGGTTGATCCCTTTGCAAAGTTACTCAATTCGGTTTCTAAAATGATATATATCCCATTATAAACTTTTTGTCACACTGAAATACAATACTCCATGTAAGAGGCATGGTGTTGATGCTTAGAAATCATTGGCGGAGTTAATCATCGCAATTTGGAATACAAACATGTTTCCCTATGCTGTGTTAGTTACCCAGCCCTGAACGGGTCATTACCCTACTATCCTTATTTAAAACAGCTGATAAGAATGAAAATTCTCTGAGGCAAAAGAAGCAGATATAACAAAAACAGGTTGAGTAATTAGTCGTTGTTTAAACACACACTCAAGAAAAAAAATGCTTGAGTTGTTTGAGTTGCAAAAGTTTAGTCCAAACTATCAAGAAATAAACCAAAACATTGTATGATTTGTGTATGATTTGTGCTATTCCAATCCTAGTGTTCTTTAAAAAAAAAAAGGGAAAAAAGTGTACGATCACAAGCTATGAAGAGAACGGATACAGAAGAGCAATTATCTGTGGTAGCACAGGGGATGTCGGAGGGCTACAAGCTCTGGCTTCCTTATTCTTGGGTGTAATAGGCTAGTGCGAGACATGTAAAGCTCAGTGTAGCTTCATGAACTAAGAACAGCAGGATCTTGCATGTTGAATCCCATGTAGTAACCACAGGAGACACATTGTTGACCTTGTTAGAGTCCTACATCTGCTATCATTCTAAACCAATACAGTACCAAAGGCCTTGACTAAGGACTTTGTATCGCCTCTTATTTCATCTGGAAAGATAGTAGAGAGGGAATATGACCAAATTAAAGAAGGACCTGAGGTTGCCAAGCTCTGAGTAGGAAGGAAGTTGAGATACTTAGATCAGACGCCTGCAAGGTAAGAGGAGACTTAGACACTCAACATCCATTACCATAAGACAAGAACCAGCTGAAACAAAATAGATCACAGTGTGAGAAATTATCATAGGGTGGTCACGAATCAGACATACACTTCTCTGGAAAGCTACTTGTTTAGTTAGTCAATTTTCATGTTACACACACACACCCATGCACCATGTATGTACGCATGCACATACATGTATATGTCTATATATATAAATTATATATATTGTTAATTACTATTTATAGATAAAATAAGATGTTTTGTGTGCACTGAGTGGATGGTTAGATCTACTTGATTTATTGATATTGATACTTTCACTGCAGTTATAACTATTTTTATGATTCCTTTTAAATTCTTTGTACTTTGAACCACTTTAACTCAAAACTCAACCATTTATGCTCATTTGAAGCGACTTGTGCTTAAAGTCTAAACATCTGCAGCCTGTGACTCTCATCATACTATTCATTATTAAAATCTAGAAATTACAAAGTCATAACTGCTTTTAGTTCAGTAGACGATTGAGCGATGACATAACCAGAAACAGAAATCTCTCAAAGATACAGCCTGTCCAGGGAAGTGGATGGAGCAAGAACTGTCACCTGCTTGGCAAAGCAGAAGACATAGAGGGCAGATCCAATTCAAATATATGCAAAGACCTCACATAAATGTTATAAAATTATATTAAAATTATAAAAATACAAGCTGTCTAATGAATGACCCAAATACAAAGACTGTTTTTCCGAGTGAGATAAAAGAAAACAAATCTGACCCCAATAGTGCCTGAAGGGAACCTTAATTATAAAGATGAATATAAATTGAACATATGGAAATACTAATTTTAAAAAAATAGAATGGTGATCTTAAATTTGGAAAAAATATACTTCAGAATGCTGTATAGTATGAGGAGGAGCATTACATTAAGACAAATCAGTAAATTCATCAAGAAAAGCCTAAAGGCCAATGTATGCAGTTAATCATGATATGTTTATGTAAGACAATAACAAAAATACCAATATAATAAAATACATTAACTACTTCAGTATTTTTTGAGATTGTCAAGAGATAAAATGAACAAAATGGATACTATATTTGGTTACTGAAAACTATAAAATTCTGATTTAAAAAACTATTGACTGGGATAGAGAGCTATACCATGTCCATGAATAAAAACATCCAGTACTGTTAAGCTTTCAAATCTCTACTATTGTGCATGGATTCAAGGGATCAACAATCTCGTTTTAACACTTTCTTGGGAAAAAAGAAACTTAGAACAATAGAACTAATTTTTGGATGGATATTGATGGAGGATCTATGTCACCTGATTTCTAGATTTACTACAGATAAATTGCATCATAACCAATACAGAAGAGTAAACTAGCCTGGTGATGCAGGTCTGTAATTCCTGCTTGGGAGATTGAGGCAAGAAGATTTCAAGTTAGGGTCTGTCTCAGCTACAAAGTGAGGCCAAGGACTACTTACCAAGATCCTGTCTCAAAGAAATGAAAAGAATAAAATGTCAAGAATGAGGCTGGATACATAGCTCAGGCATAGAGTGTTTGTCTAATATGTGAAAAGCCCCATGTTTAAGCCTTTGTACCTAAACAAAGAGTCAAGAAATATAATGAAAGTAACCATTATTATTTTCTTTCGGAGTTGACAGTACAGTTGAGTGGATATAGAACAGTGTTCCCAAAACGTAGTGCTAAAATAATTGGATCCTTATCAGAAAAAAATATATTTTGAACCAAAATTACTATAAATGAATCATAAATCTTAACATGAAACCCAAAACAATAGCAGAAGAATATCTCCACGATCCTGTACTAGGGAAACACAGTGCGAAAAGGGCAGTAAAATCATAATCCATTCAAAGTTGACTATTATTGGAAATGAAAGGGCACTAGTGCCAGACTTTATGACACAAGTCTATAACCCTAGAACTTGGAAGGTCAAAGCATGAGGATCAGGAGTTTAAAAACATCCTCTGCTACATGGTGAGTTTAAATCTATTCTCTCTCTCTCTCTCTCTCTCTCTCTCTCTCTCTCTCCCTCTGTCACATGTCACCCTTTGACATGAGTGGTAACTCCAAACAACTCTGGTTCTCACATTATTATGACATGGAGTGCAGTGACTGATTCATTTCCTAAGCCCCAGCATAATATTCATATACACTTTTGGTAATTCATCTCTATTAAATTTATTTTTTTTCACTTTGAAAAGCTTAAGAT
This sequence comes from Microtus pennsylvanicus, assembly GCF_037038515.1. NCBI lineage: Eukaryota > Metazoa > Chordata > Mammalia > Rodentia > Cricetidae > Microtus > Microtus pennsylvanicus. Next base: position 98,920,793 of record NC_134585.1, on the reverse strand, counting down.
ATTATATGATATCTGTAAGAAGTCTAAAATAGTATCAGTACCATAGGGACATGTCAATAAGAAATGAGTTGCACAAAATAAAAAACTCAAGATTGTAACTTAAACTACTAGAAAATGCATAGAGTATTTTAAATAATTTAAAAGCAATAAGTACTTAAAAGTATGAATTACAACTTAATACCCATGCCATGTTTTTCAGAAAATGTGAATGAATGCAATTGATAATAAATGAATGTTTATTTTTCAAATAAAATTAAAATTTAGTAGCTGTATGTAAAACATGGTATCATAGCATTTGTCATGCGGAAGCCAGTTGTGTGTGAGATCTCTCTACTCACTGAAGATTTCCAGTCTTCCTCATGAACTTAGTTAACCTTGAATCATAATGGTCTTCTGATCCATTTCCTCTCACCCTCTACTGTCAATTCCCAGAACCCTACTCTGGAAAGTTACTACAATGAAGGAGATGGGGAATGACAACACTGATGAGATGCAATTTAAAAAATTAATTACAATTGCCCCATCATCAAGTATCATCGAATGAATGGAATACAAATGGATGGAAATCTCTAAATAGACACATGAATATGTTTCTATTTTTGGTTTTGTGCTGGGATCTTGTAGGCTGCTGCAGAGTTCTTGTTTCTGTATGATTCTATTTTGTAATTTCATTAATGCTTTACAAAGAAGAACAAATGAGCTCTTAGAGATACATGTTAACCAGTTCAACTGTAAAGTGTTACAGATGTGTTTGCAAGAGTAAATTACGAAGTGAGACACAGAGGAAGTAGAGCATGGACAGAGCATTCCAAAATACATTCTACTTGGTGCAAATCAATCAAGTTTAGTGATTAGGATGCCTTGTTTTTATCAGAAGTATTTAATGTCCCCATAAGGAAAACAGTTTCTACCCTTCACAGTCTAGAAACCATAAATATACTACCAAGAGAAGAAATGGGCTCTGATCCCTTTCACTGAGGTTGTGTCACTTGCAAGAGAATTCATTTCTTTTCATGACACTATATTCCTGGAGTATTTATCTAATCAATAGGTAAGACATTAGAAATTCCCCACTGATAAGCTCTTTGATTTGCAGTGTATAATCTGGTTATAAGTATGTAAATTTAATGCAGAGTGCCATTGGCTAGTCCTGTCACAATTCCTTCTAAGGAATTAGTCTATATGTTGAAAAATACATACATCAAGTTATATTTTTTCTTAATATTATTATTGCTAAATTTTATTTGATTGGATGTTTTTCTGCATTGTCTGTGTACCAGGTATATGACTAGAATCTTCTAGAAACCAGAAAAGGGCACTGAGTCTCTTGGACTGGAGTTACAGATGACTCTTAATTGCCACGTGGGTGCTGGACATTACACCTGGGTCCTCTGCAAGAGCAATCATTGTTATTAATATCTGAATCACCTCTCCAAACCTTGGTTATACTTTTTATAGAAATAATATTAATATTTATAATTGCTTTTTAATAAAGAACAAAAATAACTTTTTAGTTAACAAAAATAGATTGTAAATTAGAGACATTTTAATATTATGGAATGTATATCTTTGTTGTGATAAAATACACATGGGATGAAACTGAAAATTTTAACCCATTTTAGGCATATAGTTGAGTAAGATAAAGAATGTTTACATGTTTGTACACCAACATCCGTCATTGAACCTCTAACTACATTGTAAGTATTGGTTCTTACACAGCGTCAGGAAAACTTCTCTTTGCAAAAACATGGACTCTTATAGAACACCACAACCTATCTCAATGCAGAGTTGTGGCATTCATTCCCAAGAGATACATCTACAAAACACTTCTGCACCTAAAGTTCAGGGATCACTACGGAAGAGGGAGCAGAAAAATTGTAGGAGTCAGAGGATTGAAGAGTTTAGTGTGAGATTGTGTCTCTTAGGAATGTCAGAAGCCCCACCCATAAATTCTCATCAACATGACTGCCCAAGCATAATCTGAAGAAGACAGCAATAGACATGCTTCTATGGACAAAAGAAAGCTATGGGGCTTCAGTTCTATGCAAACAACTACAGGCAGTTAAGGAATGGTAAAAGCGGAATAAATAATCTTCCCAATTGAATATCTAATTGCCAATGGGTTATATAATACCAAATAGTCAGCCCTGAAAACATACATGTGGACTGAGTAGGCTATATCTACGTATTTATTATATATATATATATATATATATATATATATATATATATGTGTGTGTGTGTGTGTGTGTGTGTGTGTGTGTGTATTATTTATACATTTACAACTACATAATATACATACACACATATATAACAATAATTCTAGATAAAAAGGCATAATTTTGACAGAGAGTAAAGTATATATGTGTAAGGGCTTGGAGGAAGAAATAGGAAAGGGAAATAATGTAATTAAAATACAAATAATAAAATAAATAATTTTAAATGTGTATTACCTTAAGATTATAAAAGTTCAATTTACATAATTTTGTAGATGCAGAAACAGACAATATTCATTCCTTAGTTTTTAAAAAGCTATCCTCTTTTCAGAGGAGCCTTAAAATAAGATTATACTCAAAGAAAATTTTATAATGTACTGGAACTTCATATTTTACAGATAGAAACTTAATCATTTCTCTAAGAATTATAAAAATTATTTTCAATTGGTATCTATATCTGAATACAAGCAACAAAATAATAAAACTTTCTGGTATGTGTTCTTGTGGGTCTCAGAATAGGTCACTGGTATAATACTTTCTCTTTCAGATATGATGTATTTTGTCTAATTCACTTAAGTATTACTTACTATATGGAAATAAATTTCCTTATGTTCTTTGTCTGTGAAATAAAAAAGTTCACATTCATGATATTGCAATAGGAATATTTTTTGAACAGGGGACACACACACACAGAAAAAATTCCATCAACCACTACATAAACCATACTTCTTATGGGAAATTAAATCGAAGAATTTTTATTTATCACAAGGCATCATTAAGTGAGGAAATATGGAGTACACAGCTTGATTTAATAGCTGAAAATGCTCTACTCCAAGTACATGTGCCACATATTCATTTAAATTAATAATAAAAAGAGACAATGCAGGAAACTGGTTATAAAATTTGGATAGATTATTTACTTAAGATACAAATTATTACAGCTAAAATCTACCATATATCTCCTAAGGTTAAAATTGAAAGTCTTATGATATCGAGACTTGGTCAGAGAAATTTAAGCATTTTTTTCTGCTTCTTCTTTTGAAATAGAAATAGGAGGTTTGGCCTTGGAGTGACTGCCTTCTGGATACTTGGCCTAAGGTGAGTTCACAGCCTAAACAACAAAACACTAATGACTTGATGCCTTAAAGTATTGAGGCAAATGAGTGTTCTAGTTGTCCTTTGTATCATGTTAAAGCAGTATTTTGTCTTCTTTCCCTTGTTGCATTGGGGAATAAAAGTGTATGGAAAATTAAATGCAGGAGGATTTCAGCATTCTCTGGAACTCCCTCCAGGTACTATTCTATGTTTTCTGTCTAATTATTTTCACTCACTTCTTCATACCCATACTAACTTTCCTAATCCCCATGCCTCTACTCTGGGAAGTGGTATTTTTGTTGAAGCTTGTCTCTGACACTGTCCCTTAACAGTACCAAGCAATGCTACCAACTGGGGACCAAGCATTCAAACACATGAATTTATGGGGGACAATTCTTTTTTTTCTTTTTTAGCTTTCTTTATTATTTGTACATGAATGTTTGATGTGTGTGTGTGTGTGTGAGTATCTGTGTGTGTGTGTGTGTGTGTCTGTGTCACTTACATGCCTGATGCCCATGAAGGAGAGAAGGTATAGATACGGGGACTGGAGTTACAACTGATTATGAGTCACCATAATCCAAACCTAGTCTTTTGTAAAAGCAACAAACATTCATAAATACTGAGGCATCTCTCCAGTCCTGGAAGTCCACAGGATATATTTCAATCAGACTTTAATTCAGGCTGTAAGTAGTTGTGCATACCTTTAATCTCAGAACTCAAAAGACAGAAGACAGATATCTGTGAATTTCAGGTCATCCTGGAAAACACACTGAGATCCACTCTCAACAACAGACTTCATCACCACTGCGTTAACAGCTAATTAAAAAAACAATTTCATAACAGACTTAGAAAGGGAATACCATGCACTAGTAAACAATGCTCATCTGCAAAGTCATGGGTTATTAGATGACAGTAACTGCCAGGTGAGTATTGTTTTCCTGGGGAGCTTTTAGTTAGGAAGGATCTAGAGGTCCCTAAACTATATCTAAACTATGTGGGCTACTCTTATTGTCTGTTTTGTCCACTAGACCACAAAAGTAAGGCCATATTGCTAAAGATACCACATAACCTGTTTGTAGAATACAGACAGAGTATTTTGGAGCTCAACTGGAAGCTACATCCCTGCTTACTAGTCTTCTTAGTAGACAGCTCCTATGTACGCAGCTGTCATGGGGAAAAAAATCTATCAATGGTTTTTACCACCTTTTGACATTGCTTACTACAATAGCAATATATGGTGAAAGAGGCTAAAAAAAAGGAAGGACACCCAACAACCACCTGTGGCAGGTTGAAGAGCCTTCCCTGAGGTCATGAGAATGGAGAGCTGTTCCTACCTCTCACTAGCTGCAGTAGTAGGGAGAACAGGCCCTTGAACTCATCTGTGCAACACAGTGGAGATGGCCCTGGTGGTGTAGGTGAGGATAAGCCATACCTCAGGGTATGAGAGCAAGAGAAACAACTCTTCCCATTTCATCTTGCTGTGTAGGGTATACTAGCTAGGGCAACATTGGAAAGCTCACCCTGGTGATGTAGATGGGGAAGAGTGGTCTGCAGGATCTCCATAACACAGGACAGAAACAGAATATCCAAGAAGGATCACAGTGAGGGTCCAGGATGGGTAGTGTAGAAGCATCCAGAGGCCTCAAACAAGACCAATGATTCTTTGTCATGAAGACCTGCAAGTAAAGATGCCCAGACTAAGTGGTACACTGTGTGACTCATAGTGTTACACTACAGCTTCCACGATGATATTTTTCTTTCTTTTCTTTTCTTTTAAATTTCATTTTATTTCATTTGTATATGTGTGGGTTGCTGGAAGGGCAGAGGACAGATGGAAGGGGGATGAATGGGATGGAGATGCCTAGTGTGAAAGACGAAAGAAAGAAAGAAAGAAAGAAAGAAAGAAAGAAAGAAAGAAAGAAAGAAAGAGGAGAGAGAGAAAGAAAGAGAGAGAGAAGGAAGGAAGGAAAGAAAGAAAGAAAAAAGAAAGAAAGAAAGAAAGAAGAAAGAAAGAAAGAAAGAAAGAAGGAAAGAAAGAAAGAAGGAAGGAAGGAAGGAAGGAAAGAAAGAAAGAAAGAAAGAAAGAAAGAAAGAAAGAAAGAAAGAAAGAAAGAAAGAGTCAAAAGCTGCAAACCTATAAACAAGTAAGTTATGAACTGGGGCTGGAGCGGTAACATACAATCATGGTTGTATAATTATGCATGTAAATTGTACTCAAATAAAGTTGCTGTTTTAGAAACTGGAGAACAAAACTAAACAACCTTACTCTTTACAAAAACCTGTGGTTAATACAGAAACTCACAGCTGATCATGGTGCTGGTAAAAATTATCTGTGGAGGACTTGCCCTTAAATAAGAAAGCCATGTAGCCCACTGCTGACACTATCATAGCTCAGCTCCAAATTCCTGAGCATGTGGGTGAGCCATTTTCAATGCAGTGGATCACAAAGCAAAATGAAAACACACAAAGATATGAGAGTAGAGTGGGGACTTGGTTGAGGAGAAAGTGGGAGGAGAAGAGAGAAGAAATGGGAGAAGGTTACTAGAATATAATATACACATACATAAAACTGCCAAAGTTAGGGTTTTTGAAAAAGATTTTATTCTATGTTTAGTTTCCTAAATCTATTTCTAGCATGAATGAGTATTAAATTTTATGATTTTTCTGCTTCAGTTCAGGTAGTTTTAATTTCCTTTATTATGTTAATGTACAAGTCACAGAATTGATTTTAAAATATTAAGACAACTTTTTAGTCTTGGAAAACCCAATTTGGTTTTTATATATTGCCCCTCATTGAATAGTTTTGTTATGTTTTCAAGCAGGAAATAAACACAGTTTATAGACCATTAGTGATTCCCCCTTTCTTTTCTCATCTCCAGCACTGCACAGGAGCGTAAGTGACAGAAGGAACTAGTGACCCCATTCTGTCTGGTGTTACCCTACAAGAATGTGTGAAATAACAAAGTCACTGCCTGTAAATAGAACGTGATGACAGCAGGGGTTTAAATGAGAATGGCTCCCCTATGTTCATGTTTGACTGCTTGGTTACCAGTGGGTGGACAGTATAAGACAGATTAGGAGATGATTAGGAGATGAGGCCTTGTTGGAGGAAGTGTGTCATTGTAGGTGGGCTTTGAGGATTCTAAAGCCCATGCAAAGCACTCTCTCTCTCCCCCTCCCTCCCGCCCCCCCCTCTCTCTTACAAATGTTAGCTCTCTGCTCTGGTAACACATCTGCCTGCTTCTCTGCCTGGTGTTTCCTACAATGATGATCATGCCCTAACCTTCTGAAACTGTAAGCAAGTCCTCGATTGAATGCTTTCCTTTATAAGTTGCCTTGGTGTTGGAGTCTTTTCTCACCAACAGAAGAAAACTACTAAAATTTTTATTTTTCTTATAAAAATGCATATACACTTTAACTATATAAATGTTTTTATAAATATGTAAAATATATTTTTCCATCTTATCTACTAATCTAAAGTTTAATTTGCTTTTGTTTTTTCTTATTTTTCAATGCTAAAGGTTAAATTATTAATCCAAGTTATTTCTGGTCTTCTAATATAATTCTATAACTGCTTTTTCACACGATATCATCTTGTAGAAATTTTGCTGTTATAATTGTACTTTTATTAAGACCAAAAGATTTCCTAATTCCCACTGTGTTTTGGTTAGTTGACCTCAGTTATTTGGAAATATGCTGTTTAATTTCTGCACACTGAAACTTTCTGAATATTTTAGTTATTTACTTCTGCTTCAATTTTGCAGCAGTTATGAAAAAAACAATTCTCCTAAACATGAATTTCATAGAATTTCAATCTTCCTAAAAATTCTTGACTTTGTGTGACTTAGCACATGACCGGCTCTGATGAAGAAAGTTGCAGTGTGCTTGGAGTGCATAGTGTTCTGCAAGGGGAGGGGTGACTACCACATAGTTCACAGCTGCTAACACTAATACTCTACATTTGTATTGATAGTTCACATTCATGCTACTAAGGAGGGAAGCCTAGTAGGAATTACTGAAGGAAGAGTATCTAAATCTCTAAGTATAATCATGTACTTTTGTTACATGAAGAGAGCCCTTTGTCCCGGCTGCCTGGCAAGCTTACACCCGAAATAATCACACAGAAACTACATGCATTAAAACACTGCTTGGCCCATTAGCTCTAGTTTTGTATTGGCTAATTCTTACATCTTAATTTAACCCATTTCTATTAATCTGTGTATTGCAATGTGCCAGTGGCTTATCAGGAAAGATTCAGCATGTCTGATTCTGGCTGCTCTATGGCAGCTCTCTCTGCCCTTCTTCCTCCCAGCATTCAGTTCTGTTTTCTTCACCTACCTAAGTTCTGCCTTATCAGCCTCAAAGCAGTTTCATTATTCTTTAACCAATGAAAGCAACACATAAACAGAAGAACCTCCTACACCTACTACACAAGTTTAAGGTTAGTCCAGTTTATAAGTGCAAAGTATTCATTTGTGACTGGAATAAATGAGACAGAGAATTTCATTACATGTGCTTTCTGCCATAATTTCACACTGCCTTCCAAAGGGTTTCACATATTTCATTGTAACTGAATTTCTAGTGGAAAATCCAGTTCTCCAGGGCATTCTGTGACTTTGTGACAGGACTGTGGGACAGTTGTTGGGAAGGTAAAAACAATGAACGACTTCAATATTTTCCTCTATCTAAAAGACTCATCTGTGACAGATGTAATAGTGGTAATGGTTTAGTCATAATAATGCCATTATGCCATACCACTATGACAGTTATGATTATAATTTAATGTCACTTTTAATTCAATAAAAATTACTAATAAATTATAAATCTTTTACTCGTAATAGTATACATTGAGCCAAACTTTTTTCCTCTTGATAGTACAATCATTAGATACTCAGATTAAAATAAAATACATAGATTGACCAAAGAGTAGGTACTTAATTTAGTTTCTAGGCAATTTTTAATACTTATAGTCTATAATAATTTTCTTAAGTTTATTGCTCCCTCCCCTCCTCCATATTTCTTGTTTTTCCTCTCTGGAATATGTGTTCATTAGTTTACCAAAACTACTTGTTTTTAAATATCCCTTACCATTAAAAAAAATCTTTCTGCATTTGAATTTGACGTTATCAAACTGTATGTCCTTCAGACTCAGACTGTAGCTAAAGTAAAGCAGGTGTGGGCATAAGGCACAAGTCTGGACAGAGTAAAAACAGGTAGAGTCACACTGTGGCAGCTTGCCGAGGCTGCGCTATTTTGATGAGATTTCCCCTGAGCCTGGTAAGAATGATTACTCTTGGCATCACATACTACATCCCTTGGCATCACCTCCCACTTCATTACAGAACTGTGGGTCAACTCAAGTCTCTATCCAGCAACTCAGCTCTTCCTTCCTTCCTCCTTCCTTCCTTCCTTCCTTCCTTCCTTCCTTCCTCCCTCCCTCCCTCCCTCCCTCCCTCCCTCCCTCCCTCCCTCCCTCCCTCCTTCCTCCTTCCTTCTTCCTTCCTTCTTCCTTCCTTCTTCCTTCCTTCCTCCTTCTTTCCTTCCTTCCTTCCTTCCTTCCTTCCTTCCTTCCTTCCTTCCTTCCTCTCCTCTTCTTCATCTTTTCCTCTTTCTTCATTTTGTTTTGCAGACTTAGTCACCTCTAATGCTTCTCAAGATTTAATACAACTATACCCATGACCACCTTTGTGATGAGCCTAAAACACAGATTGTAACAAGGAAGGAATTAAGTGGGGCTAAGTGCTTGAATTTCTAACAGGTTCTCAGCTAAATCTAATGTTAATGGCTCTTTCCCACAGCGAATAAGTCAATGCTGATGATCACTCTCTAAAGTATACATCATTGCTACACTTTACTGACCTCCCTTTTTATCTCTCTCTTCTGCTGCTTCTGAATTTCAACAGTTTCAATGTTCTGTTTACATTATAATTAAGAACATAATTCAGTTTGTTAATATGAAGATTTAAGTCGAGTGCAAAAATATTATTGAGGAAGTATTTCTTTTGTTTAGTAATTTGCCTAGTTTACAAAAAGAATGTCACTATTGAACAGTGACTGTGTAATTATGTAGACATGGATTCAGATATTGGCCTCAACAGCTGGGCAAATTCTAGGAGTAGTTACTCAAACTCTTGGCAGACTTCTCATTCAGAAATGGATAGAATCTTTACCTAGAACAGCCATACTCAGGTCAAAAGATTTTTGTGAGCTAACTACAGTCTCTTGGAAATTTCAGATTATTCAGATATACTGAAAATCAAAAAGTTATGCCCAGATCAAAGAAACAAGAAAAACATTATTCAACATCAGATAAATTTCAAGGTGATGTTTAGGGTGCCAAGTTTGTCAAAAATTTGAACAAATTTTTAAGACAAAAATTGAGAGGTTATTAATTATTATTACATGCTTGGCAAATAGTGTCTATTTTAAAATGTTGAATTTCATTTGAGTTAAATTATTTCCTTTATCATAAAATGGACTGTGGCTGGCTGCTTTGTTAACCATCATCCTCTGCCTTTGGAAAACATCTGTTAATTGGAAACAAAATAAGTGGCTTAAAATTTCTGTAGATGCAGCAACTCTAGTTAATATTTTCTAAATGGTGCTTGAAAATAAATATGTATGTGTCAAAAACTACTTGATAAGCAGCCAAATATGAAGAAAGGCACCCCCCCCAATCACTAGTGCATCAAATATATCAGTGCATGGACAGAACGGCTGCTGGTGATTTGCAGCTAATCAGCTCTAAGAAGCGGATGACAGCAAGGTATTTTCAAGCATTTCTTTTACAGGTGACATGAATTTTGAATTACACGAACAGACTTATAGAATTCAGCTTCAGAGAATGGTATGCTATTGATTCATTCCTTGACCCTAGGGATAACACTTGCTTTAGCTGAGAAAGCCGGCTTTCACTGTGGAATGTATTGTCTTTCCATCTGTGTGTGAAGCATCAACAGAACAGAATGTTTAGGAAAGCACATGCTGAGTGAACGCAAGCAAAACAGCTTTATTCAAACTGTCCCTTGCTGGAGAAGAATTGTTTGTCTTATGAACAGTCAAGATAGGATTTGTGTGAGTGTGTGATGTCACTTACTGCAATTTGGTTTGCATTTTGCCTTTCCCTTGAGCACTCTGTGTTCTTAACAGTTAGGATGGTTTTGTAATGAAAGTACTATCCAAATCTCCTGTAACTTATTTAGTGTAGGAGGTGAGGATACTCTGAAGGCATTTAACTTAACTCTTTGTAAGGATACAGCTGATTTCCGTGGAAAATGTTAAATAAATTTGAAGAACACCCTTAGTGATTTTTTTATTTATATTTTTGTATTCCCATTCATTAATAGTCCTCTCCAGGTAGCCATACAAAAAGTAGAGAATTCAGCCCAGTATTCAAACTTATTTTCTTCATGTATTAATAGTCCTCATTCTCTCCCTTCTTTTTTTTTATTTATGCACTCATTACTTGATAGATATAGAGTCTACAGCTCTTTCTGTAGAGAAATTATACTTAGATAAGTACATAAAAATTAGGAAGACAGATGTATAAACAAGTAAGGGATAGGTAGATGTATGGATGTATAAATAAATGTTGGATGGATGATAAACAAATGATAGATAGATAGATAGATAGATAGATAGATAGATAGATAGACATATAGAATGATGGTAGGTAGATGAATGATAGATACATGATAGATGTTAAATGATATATAAATGATGGATAGATTATAATATATTATAAATAGAAAGATAGATGGTAGAAAGATAGATATAGGTAAATAGATGATAGATACATGATAGATGTTAAATGATATAAGATAGATGATAGGTAGATAGATAGATAGATAGATAGATAGATAGATAGATAGATAGATAGATGATACTTATTCCCTCAGCATCTCTTTTCTTACTGTATTGCCATGTGGATGAGTAAAAATAAAAATGTATCATCTTTCTGTCAGTTATTTAATAGGGATTCTAACTTTGAATGCTGTTCATATATTATGCTATTTTTTTAAATGGTGTATTCTGAGCTGGCAAGATGACTCGGTAGGTAGAGATTTGTCATGAGATAATTAGGTCCTGAATTTGAATTTCCACAATCAATATAAAGGCAAGCATAGTTGCACATCTCTATAGAGACAAAAGAATCCACAGAAACGTGTCCTATTAGTTTTTCATATGTGGCAGTAAATAAGAAGTCCTGTGTCAAAAAATAAATAAAACACATAAATTGACACCTGAGGTTGTACTGTGACTGCCACACAAACACTGTGACAAGCAGACTCTGCATCCACACACACATACAATAACACACATCATATAAACATATAAACTCAAAAGATAAAATAGTAGTCTTTCCTATAGTTTGATAGAAAATGGCATTTTTACAAATATTTACGTATTTTCTAATATTCTTACACACACGTACAGTCAGTCAGACAGACCCAAAGAAGAGAGGGAGGGAGAACTTTATGATGTGACAAACTCAATTATTCTGCAAGAGGATATCATAGTATCAACAATTTACTGAAATTCAAAGGTAATTTTCTAAAATCCTATCTGATTCAGTGGGCTCAACATTCCTTTTCTTAAGTGTACATCAGAATTGTTAGCAAGCATCAGATGAATTCACACTGTAGATATCTTGATTTTTTTCTGTCTATACTACAAAGCTTGAAGTACCAGAAACAAGGATCATCAAAGTAATCAAGGAGAATGATGTTTTGATTTAGAAACATAGATACAAAATATTTAAACTTCTAATTAATAATGAGATATGTGTTTTGTGACTATAATTCTAATCAAATCATGGATATGTGGCTAACAATCTATGTATACACAACACAGATATAGTTATAAATGCAACTATATGTGCATATAATCATATGAACATACTTGTTTTGATTCACACACAATTACTTACAGGACTAATATCTTTAGATCTACTCAAACCAGGTAGCATTTTTGATTTTTAGCTACTCATTTCATCCAATACCATTCCAAGCATTTTTTACATAGAAAAATCTTTTTCTTTAAGAAAACTCAAGTGACCCAGCTTACTATTATGATATCTTACAAGAATCTAGGTTGCAGAAATTTAAGATAAAAATAAAATACATCTCTTGGAATTGCATTGACTATGTTCTTTTTTTTTTTTTTTTTGGTTTTTCGAGACAGGGTTTCTCTGTGGTTTTGGAGCCTGTCCTGGAACTAGCTCTTGTAGACCCTCCACCTGCCTCTGCCTCCTGAGTGCTGAGTGCTGGGATTAAAGGCGTGCGCCACCATCGCCCGGCCTTGACTATGTTCTTATGTTTTGTTTTTCTTCAC